>NC_064807.1:48956045-49235479 GCF_023721935.1 Panthera uncia
ATATTTATTTTAGCCATTCTGACAGCTGTGAGGTGATATCTCATGGTAGTTTTTGCATTTCCCTGATGATGAGTGATGTTGAGCGTCTTTTGCCTATTGACCATCTGTATGTCTTCTTTCAAAAAATGTCTGTTAATGTCTTCTCCCCATCTTTAATTGGATTATTTGGGGTCTTTTGGTGTTGACTTGTATCAGTTCTTTATATATTTTGGATACTAACCCTTTATCAGATATGTCATTTGCCAATATCTTCTTCAGTCTTCTTCAGATATTTCATCTTGAAAAAAAAGAAGAAACCTCTCCCAAGTATTCTCTGCCCAGCTCTCATCCCTCCCTTTCTGAGGTTTCACTGCCAAAGTTTTCAAAACCTTCCTCTCACTCTTGGTCCCATTTTTTTTCTTTCTATGAAATCTATTCTCAGGAAATACATCAAGGTTTTCCTGTCCAGTTAGTACAACTTGTATTTTGCAGTCTTTTTTTTTTTTTTTTTTTAATCTCTAAATAGTATTCTGCATTACAAACCACTCCTTTAGTCTTGAAATGTCTTTTCACCATGGTTTCATTTTTCTTTTACTTCTTTGGTCATTTCTTATTCTCCTTTATAGGCTCCCTCATGTCAATTTATTCTTTTAAAAATAGGTTCTGTCATGAATCCTTTTCCCTTGATGATTTCAACTCCACCCATAGTTTCAAGTGCTATGTGGATGATTTCAAAATAGTTATCTTCAAATTTCTCTCAGGGCTTTAGACGCCCGCATATATCTATACGTGTCCTGTTTACTATTTAGGTGTTTCTGAGGTAACTCGCACAACATATCCTAAGTTGACTTGAACCCTTCATTTCATTCCCTCCTACAAACAAAAGTTTAGACTTCCATCTGCCTCCCCAACCATCAACTCCTTTACCTTTAAGTTAGAAATGGAACTCTGCATTGACTCCTCTTGCTCAACCACTGTATCCAGTCAATTGCCTGTTTTGTTAACCCCAAATCCCTAATATCTCTTGAGTCCCTCCACATCTCCCCTGTATTTTTTCCTCATTTACTTCCATGTGACATAACTTTAGATTTCATATATATAGTTGTCTTTTACTGGAATATAGGTTCTATAAGGATAGGGATTTTCATATGCTTTATTCATTGCTGTATCCCCTCTGCCTAGAAGTTTGCCTGGCACACAGAAAGCACTTAATAAATATTGCTTAATGAAAAAAAAATCCCCAAAGTGTTAACACCAGTCTAAGATTTCTTATGTAGATCACTGAATCAACATTTAACTGGTCCTTCTGTATGTTAGTAATGCTTTTCTAATTAATTGTCCACATTGAAACCAGAGTGAACTTTCTGAAATTTAATTATGCCACAATTTGATTTGAAATTCATCGATTACTTACCATTGCCCTTTGGATAAAGTTTCTTTCTTTTTTTTTTTTTTTTTTGACTGTTTTTATTTTTTTTAATTTTTTTTCAATATATGAAATTTATTGTCAAATTGGTTTCCATACAACACCCAGTGCTCATCCCAAAAGGTGCCCTCCTCAGTACCCATCACCCACCCTCCCCTCCCTCCCATCCCCCATCAACCCTCAGTTTGTTCTCAGTTTTTAAGAGTCTCTTATGCTTTGGCTCTCTGCCACTCTAACCTCTTTTTTTTTTCCCCCTTCCCCTCCCCCATGGGTTTCTGTTAAGTTTCTCAGGATCCACATAAGAGTGAAAACATATGATATCTGTCTTTCTCTGTATGGCTTATTTCACTTAGCATCACACTCTCCAGTTCCATCCACGTTGCTATAAAGGGCCATATTGGATAAAGTTTCAATTCCCTTTTTTCATTTATAAAGCCCTTCATGAACTGAAATTCTTCCCACTTTGAACTTTGGGTCCTAATCATACTTAACTTTTATTATTTGCTTAGGTGTACCTCGCTTTCTCACCTCTAAACTTGGCATATATTGGTTGTGTTGCCTGGAGCACATTCACTTCTTGGTTTGGTGGATTCCTAATCCTTAAGGCTTCACTCAGTTAAAAGGCATATATTTAGAGAGTTCTCTTAGTCCCATATGCTCTTATGGCACTCTGTATTACTCTTTTCATGGTAGTTGTCTAACTTATTGTAAATCCTTACTTTAATATCCTGGTTCTACCTCTAGAATATAGCTCCTTGAGCAAAATCAATGTCTCTGTTGATCTCCATATTATTCTTAGCACCTAGCACATAGTAGATGCTCAATACTTTTGCAACAAAGAATGAGACACACACTCCCTCTTAAACACACATATATTTATAGTCAGTCCTCATTCATGATTCTGTATTTGTGAAATTACTTACTCACCATAATTAATTTGTACCCCAAAATTAATACTTGTAGCACTTTAATGATCATTTGTGGACATGTGCAAAGTCAGGAAAAATTTGTATTGCCTGACATACATTTTTCAGTGGAGGTCAAATAAGGCAACACGCTGCCTTCTTGTTTTAATCCTCATACTGTGAACAAGTATCCTTTTTGTGGCATATTTGGTGCCACTTTTTGCCACAGTTTTATACTTTTTGTTGGTGATTCTCCTGTATAATATGGCTCCCAAGCACAATGCTGAAGTGTTGGTTCGTGTTCTAAGCCCACTATTCCTAAGAATATTGTAAGGCAATGTGCCTTACAGAGAATATGTGAGTTAGGTTAGCTTTGTTCAGGTATAAGTTGGCCTTGAATTCGTTATATATTAAATAAGGTATGTTTAAACAGAAACACACACAAAACAAGGTTATGTATTAGTTGATGGATGAAAATATTGTGACCAGGGGCTCTCAGGAACCTAACCCTGTATCACCCATAGGAGCAAATGATTTAGTATTTGCTAACCTAGTATTTATAGTAACTTTATGGAATATAACTACCATAAGTAATGAGAATTGACTGTATATGTAGGTACAAAATTTTGCTACATATATATGTATATAAATATATAATGTTTCCTAATTTGCTTTCATGCCCGTATTAAAAATAATGGGTCTCATAATATATGTTATATTATTAAGTAAGAAAAAAAAAACCTGTGTGTTCTTGAATGTTTGTATGAGAATGGAGACAAGTATGTTGTATATATCAGGTTATGTTGGTTACCTGGAGGAAGAGTATTTTTTTTCTTTGTAATTTATCTTTGTATTGTCTCGTTGGTTGTAATGAAACACGTTTCTTTTGCAGGTACTCTGTAAAACATGATTTTTAATGGTTGCATTGTATTTGTCTTTGTGAAAGGAATAAAGTTTTGACTATGGTTTTGAATTTTCTTATGTTTCAGATAGTCAGCGTCTACAGTTGGATCTACAGAAAATGGAGCTTCTGGAAAGTAAGATGACTGAGGAACAGCATTCTCTGAAAAGCAAAATTAAGCAAATGACAGCTGATTTGGAAACATATAATGATTTGCCAGCTTTAAAATCATCAGGTGAAGAAAAGAAAAAGGTAAATGGTGACAGTCTTACAGAATTATGATACAAATGTTTTTTTTTAACAAATTAATATGTATGTAGTTTATAGAATTTACTATTTTCAGTTGATTATTTGATATATAAGCTAAGAAAAAAATAAAGATGTTTACATATGTAGTAGGAATTTAGAGAGATACAAGTTTTAAACAAAAGGCAAAAGCGAGGGATAGAGCATTTCAACAGATATGAACTTTGTTAAATGCAGGTTTGATTATGATATTTCCCTACTTAAGACTTTATTATTAGTGGCTTTTCTTTGCTATTTACATTAAAATAAATTATTTAAATTAAATTAAATTTGGTTGGATAAGAACATATATATAGCAGCCTTAATACAGTTAATACTGATTTCACTTATTATAACTCAAAAGGTAATTTTACAAACAAGTTTTAGAGTAATTATAATCTTGGTAGAATTTAACCAGACTATCATTGAAATTATTTAAGTAGGAAATAATTTATATAGGCTTACTAGATATTCACTGAAGTCTATTATTTACTTCCATTTGGATCTATCTAGAAATTACATCAGGAGAGAACAGTATTAACAACCCGTAGAAATGCCTTTAAGAAAATAACGGAGAAGCTAAATGTAGAGTATGAGACGCTAAAAACACAATTGCAAGAAAATGAGACACATTCTCAGGTAAAAAGAAAAAAAAGACTGAAGTTTATTTCTGTTTTTAAACTGTCTGTCCCATGTTCTTAATCTATATTTCCACCCCAAAACAATTTTTTCTTTAAGTTGTTTTGTTTATCTTCCAGACTTTCTGGTTTTGAAGATAGCCAGACTGTGTACAGTCTCCACTCAGAAGTGAATTTACTTTTGCTCTTCTTCTATAAGCCTATATTGAAGGGCACTCTGTTCTAGGCCCTGTTCTAGGCATAGCTGTTATGATAATAGCTTTTAAAAATTTCAAAACTCAAGCATTTTGAATGGAGAAACTTTGCTAAATCATAAAAACCACAAATAAAGAAAATAAACCTTAATGACTAATATCTCACAGAAGAAATAATTCTTGTCCTTTTTGTGTAGGTCCTTCTAGTCTCTGTGTGTATGTTATATGTACACACACTTTATACGTACACATAAGTATATGTGTATTTCTATATATTTAAAGAAATGGTATCATATGGTACATATTATTTAGAAACTTGTTTCTAATAAGCACTTTCCCTTGTCAGTAGATTTTTAAAAAATACGATTCTATATGATATTTGACTTCATGGATATAATTTTCGGAAGCAGTTCCATATTGTTGCACATTTAGTTATTTTTAGTTTTAAAACTGTTTAATGCTGTAAAAATCAGTCCTGTACTTGAACTACTTGATTTACATTTCTGATTATTTACACAGGATGCATAGACAAGCCCCCTTGTCATATCATTCATCCTACTGACAGAGTTACCTGAACACTGTCAGAAGTTTTTTAGATTAAGTGCCCTGTCTGAGAGGATAGAGATGATTTCTGTCTCATTCACTTTCTTCTTACACTGTGCCAGGGGTTTGCACATAATAGGTGTTCAAAAAGTATTTGTTGGAGGATTAAATGAAGCATGTGTGATGTGTACAAAATCAGTAATTATGGTCTGATAGGGATTGATCATTCTCATGTCTAATTAGTATACACACATTAGGAATTTGTAACTATGATTTATTGACACTAAATGCATGAAAAATTATTCTTTTCTTTATTTGGTAATATGATCATGATAGGCAATCACTGTTAATATTTTGGTATAATATCTTTGTAAACTTTTTCCTGTGCAGTTCTATACCCATTTTATATTGTTTTTCCAAAAATCAAATTCTATGCATATAGTCTTTAAACATTAATTTTCTCACTTAAATATTTCAAGATCTTTTTTTGATGATTTTTTATGACAGCTATATATGGATTTACCATTTTAAAGACAAAGATATACCTTATATTCTTTTTGAAAGGGGTGGAGTCTCATCAGAGTTTGCCACAACTAAAAGCTTAGAAATCACTAATTTTTTTACTCAAATTTATCAGTTATTCTGTCTCTACTTCATGATGTACAGGTCTAGATATAGATTTGTAAGTGGCACAGTTATCCTAGGCTGTTTAGAGTGGTGATGGATGCTGAAGAAATGCAAGAAAAAGTTTATGAGGCTATTGTCTTAAATGGTTCTTAGGAAAAAATATTGATATACTTAAGGAGGAAAACACCTGACAAACACAATTTCTTAGACCCAGTCAGTGGCTACCTTGTTTATTCCCACATCAAGTACTAATCATATACTTAACACCATATACTGGTAACAGGAATTCATAACATAACTCACAATTTACAGTCCTTCTCTGTATTATTTGTTGCTTTTTGAGAATCCCTACTGATCACATAAAATCTGGTCCCATTATCTTTCACAACTGTTTTCTTGAAAACTTTTTTGACACCTATAAATAATTTTCATAACAGACTTTTTTGAGGAATGGCTATTATTTACTTGATATCATTTAAACAATATTCATACTGAAACAAACTATAAAACTCTTAGTAGAAAACATAGGGATAAAGCTCTCATGGGGCGCCTGGGTGGCTCAGTCGGTTAAGCGTCCAACTTCAGCTCAGGTCATGATCTCGTGGTCCATGAGTTTGAGTCCCATGTTGGGTTCTGTGCTGACAGCTCGGAGCCTGGAGCCTGCTTCAGATTTTGTTTTCTCCTCTCTCTCTGTCCCTCCCCTGCTTGCTCTCTCAAAAATAAATAAACATTAAAAAAAATTTTTTCAAGCTCCTTGACATGAGTCTTGGTAGCAGTGTTTTGGTTATGATACCAAAAGTTGAAGTAACAAAGGCAAAAATAAATACGTATGCCTAATCGAACTAAAAATCACAGCAAAAGAAACAATCAAAATGAAAACAACTTACAGAATGGGAGAATATATTTGCAAATCATATATCTGATAAGGGGTTAATATCCAGAATATATAAAGAACACACAACAGACTGTTTAATTAAGTTGTAGGAAAAAAAAAGATTAATGCTTCAAGATATCCTCGGAGGTTTAAAGGCGAGTCACTAAATACACGTGTATAATATAGAAGGAAGTTGACCTTTACATAGTGTTGCTTTTATAGCATTATTCATTTAGCACTTAAGAGGTCTGCTGCATTCTAAGAAGGCCACCTCTTTGTATGAAACAAAGAGGAAAAGTTTGGTACTTGACTTTGCAAAAGGTTATTAGAGATTTATTGCCAAAAATGCTGACTGCTTCCTTAAGTTCATCTTAACTTTGAGTTCCCTGCTGGGGAGCTATATCTGATTTAATAGTGTTAACTCATGGCACATACAGTTTATACAATTAATTAGGATTTATCATAATATTTAGATTTATCTCTTTAGAAGAAACAATGAGATGGATGCTACCTTAAGACTGAACATATGCCCTTAAAATAATTTTAACATGAGAGTAGAAAGAAATATTAATGCTGCTTCAGTTATCAGATTCTTAAAAATGATCATTACCTCTTAGAAATGTCCATGCACAATGTTATTTTAATGTTTCATTTTTCAGACAGTCTTTTGCTTAGGAAAAGTACTATGTGCATCTTAAAAAAGAAAGACCATAACCCAGAGTTACAAGGTTAATTAAATCAGAAAAACAATTTAATTCTATAACAGTAAAATTGTCTTCTGAGGAAGCAACCATCAATATAATATCCACATTAGTTTCCTGTTGATGCAGAAATTATTGTAACAGCGCCAGCTTTTTACCAACCCTCTTATAATCTTCACACTGCAGCTCTGCTCTTATCACAGCTTGTGGAATTAGACAGGAAATTTAGCCCTGGAAATAAGGAAGTTACTCCTATATAGTTGAACCTTTGACAGTGTTAGAATATATATCACATTTGTGGCATTAGACTTCCAGATTTCAAGGAGAGATTCCCATTATGTCCTATTCTTTTCTTTCTAGTTCTTTTAGGAAAGGGAAAAAATCATAAATTGTCTTTCAGTTGGCACATTCATTGGCATAATAAATATTGTAAATGCTTTCCAATTAAAATAAACATATAGAGTAAAACCTGTTGTCAAATTCAACATTGTATTTATTAATGTATTTACGGTTGTTTAATCTTTTCTAATTTTCTTTTTTGTGTACCATGGCTTTATCTCACTAAAATGCAAGGAGTTGATAAGACTTAAAATTGGATGTTTTTTTCCTTATCCTCTTAAAAGGGTGTATAATTGTTCTGAATGTGGGTACTGTTTAACATTGTTATTTTGTGTTTTTAGCTTACAAATTTGGAGAGGAAGTGGCAACACCATGAGCAAAATAATTTTGTGATGAAAGAATGTATCCTTTAAGAAGCTGCAAATGAACTTGACTAAGTGATTTTTTTTCCTAGGAATTTCTTTAAAGGTTGAAATGAAATGAAATTTAACATACATCTATCAAATATCACTGAGCCAAACTATGTGGGTCATAAATAAATAAGAGTTAGTCTCTAGTCTACAGTAATTAGGGTATGTCTGTACCTTGGATATCCGGGCAGGAGAGGGAGGTAAACCGAATAGTCTCCTGAGAAATTTGACCTTCAAGCTCATTTGTGTTTCAGCCAATTCAACCTCACGTTTCTACTAAGGTGGAACTTATATCCCATCTTCTTACTTATCTTTTTGTGCTACTATATAGGAGAAGGAAACAGCTACTGAGGGCATGTGTTGTGAAGTTGTAAGAAACGTTTCCCCAAAACTTATTTTCAGTTCCCTTCTTTGACCCATTAAGGACATCTCTGCTTGGAAAAATAGCTCCTGACTCATTGGTGGTATAGATTCTCCTCTAGGAAACTGCTGAACTTTAGCTCAGGGCGGCATGGATCCCAGCTTATCTCCAGATGAAATACATCAGGAGCTCTGTTCCCACAATAGGGCAACTTGGTTTAAAAGCAGAAGACTCCCGGGGCGCCTGGGTGGCTTGGTCCATTAAGCGCCTGACTCTTGGTTTCAGCTCGGGTTATGATCACAAGATCAAGCCCCATATCAGGCTCTGGGCTGAGCATGGAGCCTGCTTGGGATTCTCTCTCTCTCTCTCTCTCTCTCTCTCTCTCTCTCTCTTTCTCTCTCTCTCTCTCTCTTTCTCTCTCCCTCCTTCCCTCCCTCCCTCTCTCTCTGTCCCTCCTTGCGTGCTCTCACTCCCCCTCTCTCAAAATAAATAAATAAACATTTTTTTTTAAAAAGAAGATTCCCACACACAATATACTTTAGTCCAGCCGTCTAGTTTTATGCAACACAAAGTAGGCGATTTTGAAATACAGTGAAGTCTAAAGACTTCTGAAATTGTGAGGTACTCTAGAGAACATGGTTCTTCTGAACGTTCAGCTGTTTTCAGAACAGAATTAGATTGAGATGCATAACATATTAACTATAAAAAAACTTTTATAGTATAAGTGTACTTTTTTTTTAGAGTTAAATATTTTTTTTAATGTTTATTTTTGAGAGAGAGTGTGTGTGCACACATGAGCAGGGAAGAGGCAGAGAGAGAGAGGGAGACACAGACTCCAAAGCAGGCTCCAGGCTCTAGGCTCTGAGCTGTCAGCACAGAGCCCAATGTGGGGCTCAAACTCATGAACTGCAAGATCATGACCTGAGCTGAAGTTGGATGCTTAACTGACCAAGCCACCCAGGTGCCCCTGTAGGTGTACTTTTGTGAAACAAGTTTTGCTTGGCCTTTTAGGTTTTAAATGATCTTAATCTACTATATTTTTCCTATATATTCTAATTGTGCTTTTTCTGTGCTGTTTTCAGTTTTCAATAAGAAAAATACCAGTATGAATTGGTTCCTTCCAAAGCCAAAATAGATCACTATTTTTGTTGATCAGTGTTCTCCCTTAACTCATGTAATTAGTTATAGCAACCAAGAGTCAAGAGAGTGATTACCAGTCAATTATGAAGACTGTGACCAAGCAGATTGCAGAGTACAATAAAAACCTTGTGGACGCTCTACATAGCATGAGCAGAAACTGAGTCTGAACCAACTGCAAGTCTCTGTAGTAGTGTCCTCTAGATACTAAACTTTGGACAAGCTGACTGAAAAAAAATAGCTTACCCTTGAAGAGTTTTACCTAAAATGTTTGAGTGCTATAATTTTTGTGACTGCTTTGAAGAGTGTATTTTAAATAGTATAATAGTTCAATAAAAAGTTTTTACATTAAAGTATCTTTTTATGATATTTGTATTTGTTCATGTGGGTGATAAAAATGTCTCAAACAACCTAGAGATAAACTGTAAGTGGCCATTGAGATTCATTTTAGTTGGTATAATCTGTCCATGGCAGCAAATGACATCATTTTTTTTTAATATACCATCTCTAGGGGGGGGATACAAGGAATGTGATTCTTATTTAGCATATATATCAGTCTTGTCAATTTTTGCTTCTAGAAAAAGTAAGAATAGAAGGGAGATGTTTAGCTTTGAGCTTTATTTCTCAAATAGGGTATATTTGATGTATTTTAGGGAATATAGGGTTGCAGGTAAATATATTAACACATTTTTTGTATATCAGTTATCCCTAAAGATTCAGAAGTAAAAACTTTAACCTTTGCATTTTAAAAATATTTTCTAACATGTATATGCTAGGAAAAACATGAAGTTTAAAAGAAATGTTGCACTTATGGCTGTTACTGTTCATTGCCACTCTGGAGTATACATTCACTCTTTTGGACTAGAAGTAGATTAATTTGTAAGCATTGCCCAAACATTTGAAAAGAAAATCTAGAAGAGGTAGATTTGTATAGTATAAATCTGGGAGACATTACAGTAACTAAAAATGTATCCTGTCTTGTGGTCAGGAATTAGTTATCTTGGCCAGTATAAAATATTTCTCAAAACCTTCCTTCTTTTGCTCTGATTTCATGTTCCTCAAATACCTCCACTTTTCAGTATTCCTGAAACACAAGCATATTGGTTTCTTTATAAAAGGGGTGGGGGGAGCTTTACCAAGATATAATTTACATACTATCAATTTACCCATGCATATTACTTCCTTGAAGTAAATATCACCATAAATTCTTCAACTTTAGTCTGTGTGAGATTAGGTAGAGGGGTGAGCATTGTTGATTTTGGTTAACTCTGAAGTACTAATCTGGTTGAAGATCCTGGATGGCAATACATTCGTTACAGTGGAATTCCTAAAATGTGTTCCTCAGATCCTGAGCAACTCAGGTTATTAATAGGTGTTTGGCCATCAAAGGATTCATTGTCAAAGAAGTTTGAAAAACATGGTGTGAAACAAAGGTAAATTGTCTTCCATCTCCTTGACTGTTCAGAGCCCTTAATATGGTAATGTGCAGTAAGATTGAGAAGAGTATATATATTCTATTTAATTTTTTTTTCCTGAGTGGTGGGATTCTGGTTGTTTTCATCTTCCTTGGACTTTTTGGTCTAAAAATTTTGGTTCAGAATCATCTATCATGTACATAGAATATTTAGAAATGCAACAAAAATTCAAATAAAGTTCTGTATGCAGTTAGTATTTTAACTTGTGGAAAGGAGATGTGATAATAAGACAACTCGGCAGTCACTAAACTAGATATGACCCAGTCTTCACCCAGAAAGAAGGTAGGAGGAAGATTGTCCTATATGCATTTGCATTATAACAATGAGAAGCTTGGCAGAAAAAAAAAAAAAAACTTCTTGAAAAAGGCAAGGTTTCCAACCTTCGTTCTAAATTACTCATATATGATATTTGTGGAACATAATTGAGCAGGATTTCTTTAAAACGTGTTATCTGAGGGAAATTCTCAGTAATGTCTCTTCCTTCCTCTCAGAGCTTTTCAACAAATCCAACAAGAATATTTCTCTGCTAGGATAGCTTTAGAGGCTACTATCTGCATGAACCGGTTCTTCCTCAGTCAGTCACATTTGCTCAGTGAGTTCCATTCCTGTTAAAACAACACCTTGTAAGTCATATGGAAAGAAGCTGCGGACTGAACAAACATGCTGAGTAGTTTTACTAATGAAAATCAACATGGGAAAGTTAGCAAGTCTTTGTTTTTCTCATCCTTATCCTTTATCAATAAATAAACATGAGTTCTTGATATTCTTTCGCTAAGTGGAGAGTCCTTGATTTGGACCACATTCTGATCTAATGTTTAAGTGTAAAATTCAGTGCAAGGTTAGAGGATTAGAACATGGAGTAATGCCATTCGCACTAGAAATAAAAGACCAGTTAGTAGAAGCTCCTGGGATTCTTGCTGTCTCCTTACCAGTAAATTAGAACATTTAGATGGATCACTAGAGAATAGTCATCTATTTTACTATTGTTGTAATCTTTCATTTTCATGCACTTTTCTACATAAAAGTAGGTTATGTCTTTGAATTACAGATTCATGGTTTGAGAACTGATATTGAAAATCTTTTTTTTTAATGTTTATTTTTGAGAGTGAGTGTGTGTGCGCGTGAGTGGGGGAGGGGCACAGAGAGCAGGCAACAGATTCTGAAGCAGGCTCCA
Source organism: Panthera uncia (assembly GCF_023721935.1). Taxonomy (NCBI): domain Eukaryota; kingdom Metazoa; phylum Chordata; class Mammalia; order Carnivora; family Felidae; genus Panthera; species Panthera uncia. Next base: position 48,968,015 of record NC_064807.1, read on the forward strand.
GGCTCTGAGCTTCAGCACAGAGTCAGACACAGGATTTGAATTTACAAACAGTGAGATCATGACCTGAGCCAAAGTCTAACACTTAACCGACTAAGCCACCCAGACACCCCTGAAAATCCTTAAAAAGATAATTTTTTTTTTTAAGTAAGCTCTATGCCCGACAAGGGGCTCAAACTGATGACCCCAAGATCAAGAGTCACATGTTTCACTGACTAAGCCAGGCCAGGAGCCTTAAAAGACAATTTTTAATGTAAAGTTTTCATGTAATGTCAGATTTTTCTTAAATGTTTGCTATTTATAATTTTGTAAACATTTGTCCATGTCATTATATATTTTTTGCAACATGTTAAGTTTGATGCATATTATTCTGTTACACAAGTATTTTCTAAAAACAAATCCCATATTATTGAATGAGGTTTGTGGTATAGGAGTTAAGCATAAATTTTGGATTGGGTAACTGAATTGGAATCACAACTCTCCTACTAACTTGTTATATGACCTTGGGAAGTTACTTAGTCTCTGAATTTCAGTTTCTTCACCCGTAAAATGAGTAGTGCTTAACTCCTAAGATTGGGTTGAAGAGTAGGTGGAATCCAAGGCTTTTGACAAAACTAGCTTTTAGAAGGTGGCATGCTATTAGCAGTGTGCAAGAGTGCTTGTTTCCCTGCACTGTCACCAACACAGGTGTTATCCAGGTTGACAATGCACTACCTCATTTGATTTAGTTTTTTAAAATAAACTAAACTGCCTCCATTACTATAATTAGAAACTTTATTGTGTTTTAATTAATATGCAGAATATTTTTAATATTAAAAAACTGATTTTTAAAATTCTATTTTAAAAGTATTTATTATAACTTTATAATAAAAAAGTTTAATGCTTGATGCTTCTTTTTAGAAGATACTAGATTATACTTTGCTGCCTCAGTGTCTTCTTTCATAATATATCATCATGAATTGCTGCTCTGAAAACCTGACTGTATAACCTTAAGGGGAATTGGAACAATCTGTGTAGAAATAACCTACTCGATAATAATCGGGGGGTGTTCTGTTGGGTCGTTTTCTGTGTCTTCCTACAAGTCCGAGCGATTGCACATAAGGACAAGCTGAGTTAGAGGAGGAATAATAACATCCATTGAAGAGTCCAGTGTACAAGAGAGTTTGGAGGAAGCATGATCCTGAAGAATTCTGTGGTCTGCTACCTAAAAGAGGTTTAGACACACTAGGTAAGTCACAAGAGAACTATAAAAACTAAATGAGATTTTTCAAAATTAACTTTTGTTTTATTTCCACATCTTTCTGTAAAATAGTATTCTTACTGTGATAACAACATGGTAATACCGTGGAAGAAAGACCAACTTAAATCTGTTAAAACTATACTTGACACAAGGTCAAGAAAGAACTACTACTAACCAACTGAAATATTATCTCCTTTTCTGTGTTTTCATTTTCAACAGATAAGTTCACCCTAGTAGAGGAAGTCCAGACTGACATGAAAGTGAAAATATTTGATACAACCCATAAGTTCAACCTGAATTTTTTTTTTTTATCAAAGGAAACTATAGTTCATTTTTAAAAGTCTCTTTCTATCTTTAATTTGCTTCTTGTTAAAGTGAACTTTCCCTTAGTTTACTGGAGATGGGGAGGGCTGCCTTAGAGATTGACCAGCCACACCCCATCCCCCCTGCCAAGGACAAAGCAGGGACCTGTGTCTCAGGATTAGGGGAAATGGTTAAGAAGGAGAGGAAAAGAAAATTGCTTTTCCAGCTTCTCTAACTTCCCATGTAGCCTATAGAGAAAAGCAAGCATCCCTTGGGAGGAAATAACAAAAGTGCTAAACAGTAGATGGATGGATGAAGCCTGCATCCCTGCAATGTACTGGAACCCTTGCCTTTATAATGTCCCTTGCTCATGGTTCTCAGAAGGCCAAATGGATGTTTACTGCCCATTGGCCCTACCCTCCTGGGCTCCTCTACCTTTGAAGCTGTTCCTGGCTCAGTTCCTTTTCCTGCCAGAAATATCAGTCAGAAAAGAGGGTCTGGTAACACTGTAACAGTCCAGTTGCCTTGTTTCCTTTCCCAAGAGCACACTTGTTGAGGTAGCTACTTAGACCATAAGAACTATTCATAAGAGGCCCTAAGAGACGCTTAATTGCCTGGATGGCTCTGTGGGTTAAGTGTCTGATGCTTGATTTCGGCTCCAGTCATGATCTCACAGATCGTAGGTTTGAGCCCCACAACAGGCTCTGGGCTGACAGTGTGGAGCCAGCTTAGCATTCTCTCTGTCCCTCTCTCTGCCCCTCCCCCACTCATGCACAAACACACCTACCCGCACTTTCTCTCAAAATAAACTTAAAAAAAGGTGAGAACATAGCACAGATACCAAAATAATGAGTGCAGAAATCTTCTTGGGGAAAAAAAAAAAAGGTGAGAACTAATTGGAAGAAGTGTCAGGTAATAAGAGATAAGCAAACCTCTTCTTACAAGACCAGTCATCATTATATTATCTTTAAGGTGCCCCCACCTCAGCCAAAAAAAAAAAAAAAAAAAAAAAAAAAAGGCTCCCATGAAATAAACATTCTAAGATTCTATCTTTTCATTAAGCGTAGATTGGATTTCCTTACCAAATACAGTACTATGATTTGTCAGACTTTTGATTCTTAAAATACTCATGACCTCCCTGTGTACTGCCTTTCCCCTCTCAACAATAACCTCAACAAACATGGTAGTTATTGATGCCATATTTGCTTAATTATCTTCTCAGGAATCAGAGTATGATCTGATGAAAAGAACTTTTAAGAGTTTATATCAGTTTGATTGTCTGAAATTCCATACCAAGTTACTGCTTTCACATTGTGTGATCACAATTCTAATGTAAACAAAAAGGACATTGATGGTGAGGTGAAACTTAACACTAACACATTATATGCTTATAAGGAAAAGTCCTTGGGATTTCAACTGCCACATGAATTAGACCCTTTGGCATGTCTTATAATAATCTGACTTTATTTTTATTTCATTCATTGTGATAAAAGCACCCACCACACAAATGTGGTTAGACATTTCTTTAACTTTTCTTCATTGAAGGAGTTATGTAAATCTATTCACTGCAAAGATTTCCCTCACTTACTGGAAGAGATACATCTCTTCATCATACCCAAGCTAGTCACATACTTCCCATGGATCATCCCTTCACCACCTCCTCTGCTTGGACATAATTATTGAAACATACCTGAAAGGGCATGGGACCTTTGATTTTGAAAAAGTTCTTCCTATGCAGCACACCAGCTGAAGGCCTTTGGGCAGCTCAGTCAGTTTTCCTGAGCCTATTCGCAGGGTTATTGTAAGATTCCTATGCATATGAGGCATGTGAAATTGTTTTAATGTATAAGGTGCCAAATAAATAAAGCAGTAGTTACTACATTTCTTTAACTTGTTACCATCCCCACTGCCTGCATACAAACATTTTCATTAGTACCCATTCTTCACTCTCAGAAGCGTTAAATGTCCCATCTCAGAAGAAAATGTCTTAGAAGCCTAGTTTCTACATCCTTCTAAAAGAAGGTCCCTTTCTAATGCTAATTCCTCCCCTGGTGCTTACATATCCACTGCAGATTCCTTATGAATCTTTCTTAATTCTCTACCATCCCCTTTCTCCTGTGGCTTTAGCCTTCCCTCCTTTGATTTTCATCCTCTCAATTTAGAAACACATTCATCTTCTTCCCATTACTTTCACATTCAATGTCCGTAAAAGACTGGTCTACTTCACACCCCAATCTCTTCTAAACACTGCTCTGTCAACTGCACTGAAGCTGCTTTGTTAACATAACCAGTGATATTTTAAATACCAAATTAATGGATTCCTTTGGGTTGTATTCCAGTAAAATTTCTATATCGGTTTTAAAATTGTTAACCACTCTTTCCTTGAAACTTTTTCTTCATTTGCATTTTATGACCTCACTTTCACTTAATTCTTATACCTTTTTGTCCCCTGTTCAGTCTTTTTCCTAGGCATCTCATCTTTTCTGCTTCTAGAAGAGGCTTAGAGATATCTAGCTTGCCAAATTAAATAAATTCTTCCCCCATGGCTATTGGAATCATCTCAGAGATCCCTATGTGTTAGGCAAATTTGATGCTGTGGTAGTGATTTTGTGGTTAGGATAAATATATAATGAAAACTGGATCATGACTACTTATTTTCCATAGACTTCTAAAGTGTCTAAAGATGTAGATAATTTTTAGTAACAGCTTATATGAATTCAGTTTAAGCCTCATCTAAAGGTATGAAAAGCCACAATAGCAGAAATATAAACAACAAAAACTCCATTATTAAACATTTCCTGAATGCTAATTGTGTAATTGTCAAGTACCAGGGTCACTTGAACATCTTGTCCTCATCTGGTACTACTAGACCACAAGAATTTTCTCCCTCTCTCTCTAAGGCAGGTACCAGGTAGTAAGAACCACTCCTTATTCTACTAAACTATGAGATTTTTCATCACACTGTGGGATTTTCATCACACTGTGGATTCATAAGGAATCTGCAGTGGATATGTCTTAGTCATCTGTGTCCTCTCTGCCCAGCAGACCACTTGACATGTAAGTTCACAGTGAATGCTTATTGAATTGACTTAGTTTGGGTGGGATAGACTGAACCAAATTAAAATGGCATGGAAGATGCTTCAGAAAGCAGTTTGGAAGTTCCTTAAAAAGTTAAACATAAATTACCATATGCCTTAACAATTCCACTTGTAAGTAGGTACCCAAGAAATGAAACATATTGATACCAAATGAAACATATCAATATGAACATGAATGTTCATAGCAGCATTATTCATAATAGTCTAAAAGTAGAAACATCCAAATGTCCATCAGTTGATAAAAAGAATGTGGTATGTGTATACACACACACACACACACACACACACACACAGGAGCATTATTCAGCCACAAAAGGAGTGAAGTACTAATATATGCTACAATATGGATGAACCTTGAACATGCTGAAAGAAGCCAGTCATAAAAGGCTACAAAAGTGTGATTCTATTTATAAGAAATATCCAGAATAGACAAATTATTAGAGACAGAAAGTAGATTAGTGGTTGCCTAAAGATGAGAAGAGAGAGTTGAATGGGGTGATAATAAAGGTGCATTGTTTATTTGGGTGTGATGAAAATGTTCTAAAATTGAAGTGATATTTGTACAACTCTGAATATTTAAAAAATTTAATTATACACTTTAAATGGATTTTATGATATGTACATTACATCTCATTAAAAAAAAAACACTGAGGAAAGTTAAGGGAACCACAAATAAATCATAAATCTAGACTTTGGTTAATGTGGAAGAGACTTTTCATAAAATTACTCATTTTTTTGTTTGTTTAAAAAAGGAAGGGGCATAGAAGTTGTGGGATACAGTTAGTCAAGAGCACTTTGAACATTCTCTTGCGTTCTGCTGAGAAACTAAAATGTCTAAAACTCCATTTTTCTTCCCTAGCACCACTAGTATAATTCAAAGGGAACTTTTTGAAACTTATTCAAAGATAGGCCAGGTTTCTGTTCCTCTGGGAATGTTTAGATAGATGATAGATGATAGAAAGATAGGTAGGTAGATAAGTAGATAGAGTGGTGATTGCACTTGCTGGGGGAAAAAACAAGTATAAAATAACTTGCCCTTCTATAAATACAATTCAGAAAGAGTTATTTTTTGTGGGTTATTGGACTGGGTGAGAACTTTGATAGCTCTTCTATTATAATACTTTCAACAACTGCAGCAGTTGATTCCGTTTTCCCTTGTCTCTTACTGTGTTTGAGGCAACATCTGTTGAAGTTCATCATTTAAGCTCCCATTTGCTCCCTAGCCATTTTTCAAGGGTCGATGATTTGGTTATTTCTAGGCAGGATTTTTTTTTTTTTTTTTTTTTTTATGGCCAGATTGTTTCTTCTCTAAGAATGTATGCAGAGAAAAGTAAATGTGAAGGCACTGTAACTTACAGTCTGGGTACAGACTTACAGCCCCTGTACACCTTGTACACTTTAATGTCATGTCAGTCATTTTAATGCCTGTGGAATTGCAATTGGAAAATGGGGGACATAACTGTCTACTTCTTGAGAGAGAGCTAGTGATTAAATTAATGCTTTAAAGATATTTTGAATTAAAATATTGAAGATATTTGAATTAAAATATACTATAACTCATTCACACATTCAGAAATGAAGCTCTTTGAGCTTGTAGGAGGAAATACTGCACTGCTGATTTAGAAGAGCACTGTCCAATAGAAATATAATGTGAGGTACAAATGTAAGCCAGATACGTAAAATTTTAATTTTTTTGTACCTACATTTAAAAAGGAAAAAGAAACAGGTGAAATTCATTTAAATAATATATTTATCTCAAAATATTTACCTCAGTATATTCAAAATACAATGTCAACATGTAGTTAACAAAACAATTATTGATATACATTATGTCCTTTTTTTTGTTCTAAATCTTTGAGATTTTATGGTGTAGTTTACACTTACAGTTGGTCTCAATTCAGATTGGCCATGTTTCAAGTGCTTAATAGCGACATTCATAGTGGCTACAAATTGGACAGATTTAATAAAATCTATAAATAATTTAATAGTAAAAATTATTTTAAAATAATTTTAAAAAATTAAAATTAAATAAAAATTTAAAAATATTAAAACATAATTTAATAATAATAAATTTAATAAAATCTATAAATCTATAAATAGATTTAGAATTTAGAACTTTTATTCTGATTGTAGCAAGAGGATGAGTCATGGGAGAAAGTCAAATAGCAGCTTTGCTAAATAAAGGAAAATGGTTTCATAAGGAAAAAAAAACCCTTTCCTATGTGAGATTGTAATCTAAAGTAGGACTTTCTGTGTTCTTTTTGATTAGTCTTAAATTACTTTTACAAACCTATTTTCTTTGAAAAGTAATCTTAATTGGTAGAAGAAAGAAATATATGTGGTAGCTAGGAATATTTTAGAGATTTTGTTCTGAATGGGAGCTCTAAAAGAATCTGATTGGCTGCATCTTCTTAACTTCAGGAATTGAAAATATAAGAGGGTTTGTGAATTGTGCTTACATTTAATAACACCAATATTCAAAAACATGGTATAGCCTGTATCGTATATATTACTAATTAATATATATTATTAATATTTATATATAATTATAGAATATATCATTTTATATGATGCCATTATTGATTATATTTTCTTCATTTATCTATGTATCTAAATAGTAAATTTTAATTGCCTGCATTGAAAAGCTTTGAATTATAGAGCTATTCTAAAAAAGCCTGTAAACTGAGACCTCCTTTGGAAGAAAATCAGTATAGGAAAGAGTTTTCTTCTAGTCTCCCCTCCTGTGCTCCCACGTCCCTTGTCAAACAAAAGGATATTGAAAAGTCTATTTGGCCAAGTATACCTTTTAATTTAAAATAATACTTACATTGGGAACTAATAGAAGTTTAGATGAAGCTACAGACATTTCTCAACAGGGATGTATTTTAACAACATGAATTTTGACCCAGTGGATTATCAAATATTGTTATTTAGCAATGTTTAAAACAGGCTGGGTCACACAAATAAACTTAAATTGCAGTTTGCTACCTCTCGAGCTCTGTATGAAACTTTCCCTGCCCCCTTTTCAGCCACACTCCCTCTCCCCAGGCCTTCCTCTCAACCTCACAGATCTCTGGCACTAGTATCTGCAGAGGAAGGAGTGGGGATGAAGGCAAGTAGAGTAAAACAATGGGGAAGGGAAGAAGACAGAGTAGGCAGAGTACCTTGTGACCTTAAAATAACGAGCCGTGTTTTCCTGTGTGTCTGGTAAACTGTCTCTAAAGACAATTCCAAAAAAGAAGCTATAAAAATGTTTAGAATAAAGACAACATCCTTGAGCTAAAAGCCTGCCCTACCAAGTTTGCTACCATGAAGCTCATTACACTTTTGACTGTAACTGAAAAGCCGATTTTGGTGTTTGGAAGGTGAGGAATGGAAGTGAGGTGAGGTCAGTCTTATTACTTGAAAGCCATTGTTTATAATGCATTACAATTTTTTGAAAGAATTGACACAAGAAGTAGTGCTCCCCCTGCTCCTGTCTGTTATAAAAAAATGATGAGGGCTTTTTCTTTGAGATAAAAAGAGGTTTGCAATTCTGTCAATTCAGGGTAAAACTCTGCTGTGTGCCTCTAAATTTTTCAATTTTTTTTTTTTTTTACATTGAAGTAACAACATAGTGAATGAGCAGAGTAAAAATTTCAATGCAAGTAATATTTCTAAATAGCTGTGGTACACCAAATATTGCCTCCCAAAGATGTTCACATCCTACTACTCCCCACAACCTGTGAATATGTTACCTTATATGGCAAAAGAGACGTTGCAATTGTGATTAAGGATCTTGAGATGGGAAGATTATTCTGGATTATCTGGGTGTGCCCAATGTAACCACAAACATCCCTTTGAAAAGGAAGCTAGAAGGTCAAAATCAGAGAAAATGTGAGGAATAGAAGCAAATGTTGGAATGATGTAATTTGAAGATGGAAGAAGGGCTATGAGCCAAGAAATGCAGGGAGCTTCTAAAAGCTGGGTAAGGAAAGGAAACAGAATCTCCTCTAGAGCCTTCACAAAGATTTTAGCCTCACACCTCTCAGACTTGTGACTTACAGAACTGTAAAAAGAATATATTTGTGTTGCTTTAAGCCACAAAGTTTGTGGTAATTTATTATAGCAGCGATACATGCAACATTTGCATTTAATTTTGATCAGCTACAGTTTCTGTCCTCCCATTTATTTATCATAATTTCATTGCCAACAACAGGAACCTACTAACGATGTGAAGTCCATCATGGGGACAGCAAACCATACCTACACATATAAAGGCATCTATACCAGCAAGTAAGGCTACCTATTGCCATTTATCAAATTGATTCATCTAATACATACTGAATAAAAGAGGGGCCAACACCAACAAAATTCTTGCCCAGTTGGAGCCTACATTCTAATGGAGGATACAGACAATAAATAAACAATGCAGTTTCATACAATGGTAACTTTTCTTGGTAAAAGCAAATACTGGCTGATTTTGGAAGAGTTTTTGGAAAGGTTAACCAACTGTCTCTGTGTAAACCCAACTGCCAAGTTCATGTATCCTTTACTACTGTAAGATATTTTTCCTGAGGTATTCAAGTAAAACCTGCGGGGGTTTCTTAAGACCTGGCATTTCATCTGTTCCATACCAGTTTTCTCAAATTTTGTGGGATAATCACTTTACAGCCTCTGTGCCTATGATCCACCTCTAGCCTTAATGCCATGTTCTGGCCAACATCCCAGAATAACCCACGACTATTGAGTCTCGAGTTGACTCCAGAATCTTTGTATGAGAGTATTTTAGGAACGGTAGTTTCATTAAAGTGTGGTTAGGAGACTTGTCTTAAAGCTCTGTTTGAATAGCAAGAACACTGCCTAGAGTAATGCTTGGGAGGTAAGTACCTGGTAGGTACTCAACAGGTATTTTTAAATAAATTAATGATTATTTTTATCATTGCCATAAAATCGTGATTGAGAAACTTAAGCCTACTGTTGGATGTTCAAAAAAAAAAGGTTGGACAGTCAGCAAAACTAGATGAGCAGCACTCATCATAGCATTTTTCTTGATGTACTTTTCTTCTTTCTAGATATACCACATATCAAAGAAGCCCCACAACCAAACTTACATCGGCTAAGAAGATTGGGATATCACTATGACAACATTTCCAGAAGAAAGGGTTACGATACAGAGGAAATCTGGTTTCAGAACAATGGGGGAACTAATAATACAGAATACTGGTTAAAAGTATGGGTTCTGGAGTCAGACAAGTCTGAGTTTTAATCCTGCCTGCCCCTTGTTAGCTGGGTAACCCTGGACTACCAGCCAGTTGCTCTAATTCGCAATTTCAGCAACTACAAAATAAGGAATGTAATGTCTTCCTCATAGCATATAGATGAAATGAACTAATAAGGTAAAGCATCTGCACAGTGCCTGCTGCCAAAGTGTTCAATAAATGCTAGCAGTTAATATTATCAAACGGATGTTATTATATATTCCCAGATATTCTATAATGGAAATACAGAGATTTTAAGTTTTAATGGCATTTAAGATTACAGTATGGTTATAGTGTACTAAAGAATACTTTTTACGATGAGAACAAATTGCCACATGATTTACTTCCTATTTTTACTTTTGGTTTCCACTGATGAATTATTATACATTTCTGCAAATTTCAAGTATTACTGCCTAAGCCTTTTATTTATAAAAAGTATTTATTTATTAGTACATATATATATATATATATATATAATTTTGGATAATGCATAAATATGAACACCTACATCTTTAGTAGTGACTATTTTTAAAAATCTCATATCTCTTCTCCCACTTTGGTTTCTTTTATACCCCATTTCCTTGATAACCCATGTTAATGGCCTAATATGTATCCATCCACTTTCTAATTTATTTTGTTGGTTTGTTTTTTCCTTAGAGAGATAGAAAGAGAGAGAGAGAGCACCAGTGGGGGACAGGGGCAGAGGGAGAGAGAGAGAGAGAGAGAGAGAATCTTCAACAGGCTCCACAAACTGCAATGCCCAACATGGGGCTCAGTCCCACAACCCTTGGATGATGACCTGAGCTGAAATCAAGAGTTGGACACTCGACCAAGAGAACCAGCCAGGCGCTCCACTCTTCATTTATAATTCCATGGAGACTTATTCGTAATATATTTATATACATATAAAAATACGGGGTTATTTTGATCATCTACTTAAAAAATGGGACCATATTCTCAAGCGTGTTACTTTTCTCACCCAACAATACCCAGAGGAAAGATCTTCAATTCATTTGAGTATAATAGCACAATATTCCATAATTTAGGTGTAACATTATCTATGTAGCATTTCCTCAATTATTGAGCATTCCTTTTGTTTCCATTTTTTGGCGCTACAAATTAGGCTACAATAAACATCCTTATATGTCTTTATCTACTGATTTGTTTATTTCTTTGTGATAGATTCACAGGAGTAGGGAATGTACACTTTTAATTTTAATAGATGTTTGATACATCTTTTCCACTAGAAGCAAGAAATGTAAGAAAATTTTATGTCACTTTCACCAAAAATGTCACTTGTACATAACAGTTATGTAGCGATAAATAGGAAATCTTGAAAAAAAAAAAAAAAAAAAAAGAATAAACTTCTGGTAAGGAAGTTTCAAACAAAGATGCATTCCATTGGGATATGTCCTCCTTTTTAATTACTGTAATTGGGAAGTGAAGTTGAGTAGGGGCTGGGGGGAAGGGCAGGAGACTTTAAAAAGAAAGGATACTGAAATAGAAACCTCTCCCAAGTTTACTTTCATCAATAGGTGACTTTCCCCTCTATAAGTGTGCTGTTCTAAAACAGGATGTCTGAGAACCTGGTAATACACAATCATATGGCTGTTACACACTTTTGTTGCAAGTTCATTGGCTTCTTACTCTTTTGGCTAAAAGTTTTATAGTGTGCAGCATACTGATTTTTACCACTTAAACATTTTTCACTAATTTGCTGTAGTAAGGAGTGGAGGAAGGGGAGAGAATTCCATGAACAAAGGCTGTCTTATGAAAGTACAGACATGTTATCAAGTCCTTCAGCAAGTGCAAGTGAAGTCTTAGCAGACTTAATTGCTCATTTCACTAAGTTTACAGTGCATCTTTGTAGGGAGCAGAATAAAATACATGATTTACAAGTTGGAATGAAAAAAAATCTTCATAAAACAAAGTTATCAGGCTTTTTCTGTTAATAGGAAGAATACTAAACAGAGACGAGTATGCATTTTAAATATTTCTTCATTAGTAATTTCTGTTAAGAAATATGAGTTTTGTGCAAGGTAGATATAAAACCAGTAAGAAAGATTGACGTACTTAATTTGTACATTTACTTCAAAAATATGATAGAAAGATGAAAATTGGCTACAAAGAAACTGTTCGTAATGGTAAAAAGCTTATAACTGTATGACCTTTCTCCTGCAGAAGAACCAGAAAAGAGTCTGATTAATTCATGGCCAAGTGAGCTAATTAAAAAAAAAAAAAAAACAAACAAACAAAAAAAACACAAAGATGACATTTGAGACAAAGTAGATATAAAATTTTACATTATTTCTAGAATAAATCAAATTCCCCTACAAATATGTTTCATTAAACAAGAGAATATTGAGAAACTTAGGTAATGGGAATACCATATTAAAGTTTCATTTTCTTCTTGAATCACAATTACTATGCTTCAGATAACAGCATTCTGAAAAAAAATATGTATTTTTTTTACTGAGAAATTTGTCATTTTTAAAAAGCTGAAACAGTCTCAATTTTATTGTTTTTTTTTAATATAATTTTAACTCAAATTAAGTGGGTAATATGTTCCAAAAAGATAATTTCTTCCTCAACTCCTAGAAAAAGTCAGGTAGGATATATAACATTCTTTTACAGGAACAGCTCTAGGTTTGGACAAGCTCTAGGCCTGGTCTTTATCAGGTTTTCACAGAACTGAAGAGAAGGGGGTGAAGGTACGGACCAGGCATATCTCCAGTGTGGGAGTGACCAAGAAGTACTGTATCTTTTCTTTTAAGTCTAAATCTTCAAAGAGAGCGATGATAGAGGGCAGTTTAAGCTATTAAGCCGAAGAAATGCACACACCTCATACCTAACTGTCAAAGGGATGATTTCACAACTTGGTTGCATAACTGGAAGAAAAAAAGAAGCTTTGGAATTAGAATAAATGAACATATACTCAAACAGTTGTACAAGAGCTGCTGAAACTCCCAAGTGGTTCTTACCATAATTTGGAGAATTTTTTGACAAGGGTGCCCTGGAAATCCAAAGCTTATCTAGCAGCAACTCAAATTCAACACAAAACAGACAAAACCATCTTTCTCCCTAGTCTCCCTTATGCTATTGACTCCTTTTCTAAATGACTGAGCTTGTTAGCTGTGTTCTATTTATATTTTGTATTCTATTCTTCTATATTCATTTTTAGAGAAATCACAACAGGAAAACCCCACTGAATTTACTCTTTAAAAAAATTTTTTTTAACGTTTATTTATTTTTGAGACAGAGAGAGACAGAGCATGAACGGGGGAGGGCCAGAGAGAGAGGGAGACACAGAATCCGAATCAGGCTCCAGGCTCTGAGCTGTCAGCACAGAGCCCAACACGGGGCTGGAACTCACAGAGCGTGAGATCATGACCTGAGCCAAAGCTGGACGCTTAACCGACTGAGCCACCCAGGCACCCCAAATTTACTCTTTAATAAATACTATGTAATATGACTTCTCCAGACCAGAGTTCCTTGTTTGTAAATGAGGAATCAAACCATGTAGGTAGAAAGATGATAGACTCAGAAACCAGAGATGTCTGTTCATATCCCAACTCTGCCACTTCCCATGTATGTTGTCCTGGGAAATTTTAACAACTCATCTATATCAAAGACTCCTCATTCTTACATTCTTTGACTTAGTGATTTGATGATGTTTCCATATTTCCATCTCCTATTGAAGAAAATGAACTATTAGCTTTAAGAGAGCCATAGAATTAGTAGATATAGACTTCAGATTGCAGTTATATTGCAGTTAAAAAATTACAGTTGGAGACTCCCAGAAAAGTGATTCAATCCAGTTGACTCCACAACCATGTTCTTGCCTGCCTGAGTGACCGCCTCTAGCCACCTGAGATGCCTTTCTCCCTTCATCCATTTGCACTCTAACCACACTTCAAAGCCCAACTCAATTCTCATTCTCTTACTGAAGCATCCATTTCCTTTTTTTAAAAAAATTTTAAATTTATATCCAAGTTAGTTAGCATATAGTGCAATAATGATTTCAGGAGTAGATAACAGTGATCCACCCCCTATGTATAACACCCAGTACTCATCCTAACAAGTGTCTTCTTTAATTTGGCATCCTTTTCTGAAACATCTTTTTTCCTGAAAATTTCAGTAAATATTGAATAATAATTGACCTTTCTAATTAAACAGTACTTAAGCCCATTATGTGTTTCCACCCTTAGCAATGTATAATAATACACTATTTGTTTTACATACACGATATGCTTAAATTATTCATCCTCTTACTTACCTTCTTTAAATACTCATCAAAAATCTACCACATACTCTGTGATCTAGGACTTTATGTAATGTTTTTTTGTTTTTTGTTTTTTGGTTTTTTTTGTTGTTGCTTTTCTTTTTTTGTAAAATGGAAATGAAAATTCCTATTTTTCAAGGTTTTGGAAAATTAAATGTTAATGTTTATGTAAAGTGCCTGGCCTGTGTTACGGCATAAATATCTGTTTTTCTTTCTTTTGTAAACAGATATTTTCTGAAAATTAAAAAGGACAGCTTTACTTATTCTCAAAAATTAATGATACCCTATCAAGAAAGCAGGTTTTGGGGCACGTGGGTGGCTCAGTCGGTTAAGCATCCAACTTCAGCTCAGGTCACGATCACACAGTTCATGGGTTTGAGCCCTACGTCAGGCTCTGTGCTGACAGCTCAGAGCCTGGAGCCTGCTTCAGATTCTGTGTCTCCCTCTCTCTCTGCTCCTCCCCTGCTCTCTCTCTCTCTCTCTCCCTCTCTCTCAAAATAAACATTTAAAAAAAAAAAAAAGAAAAGAAAGAAAGTAGGTTTATTTCTTTGTCACAAGAAACATTGTAACTAGACCTGTCCTCTTTATTAGAGTATTTCAGTATCCATTTGGAGTAGTCACTTGAAAAAGTTTTCTATCTTTGCTAACATGATAGAATTCTATAATCAAATGCTTAGGATACTGGGATAAAAAACGTAAGGCAATTTCTTCTTTTTCCTCACCCCTGAAGGGTTGTTTCATACATTTGTAAGGCAGATAGACACTTTTGTCACATTTTGTACTACATCCTGAGATCCCTTAGCCTTCTAAATATTTTTTTTTTAATTTGCATGCATTAAATTCTCTGATGGCTAATATTCCATTGTGTGCATGTGTGTGTGTGTGTATACACACCCCACATCTTTATCGATTCATCAGTTGATGAACACTTGGGCTCTTTCTATGATTTGGTTATTGTTGATAGTGCTGCTATAAACATTGGGGTGCATGAGCCCCTTCCAATAAGTATTTTTGTATAGTTTGGATAAAGACCTAGTAGAACAATTGCTGGGTCCTAGGGTAGTTTTATTTTTAACTTTTTGAGAAACCTCTACACTGTTTTCCAGAATGGCTGCACCAGTTTGCATTCCCACCAACATTGCAAGAGGGTTCCCCTTTCTGTGCATCCTCACCAACATCTGTTGTTTCCCGAGTTGTTAATTTTTGGGCTGTTTGTTTAAGAACAGAGGATCAAAAAGCTGACTGGAAGCTCTGAGCATGAGGTCAGTTTATTGAGTATGAGCTTCTCTGTAGCAAAACTAATGGGTTGGTTTTGTTGGAGGTGCCCCACTGACCTATCTGTTGGAGAAATATGAACATTTTCAGGCTTATTCACTAGCCTGGTCAGAACACCCAGAGATCTGCTGATCCTTTAGCCAGCTTTCTGCAAGTGAAAGTGGGGAGAAAGCCCAAGGCTTAAATTCAGTTCAGAACTTCAACCTATTCTTACTGCCTATAACTGTATGGTCCAAAGAACCTCTATCTTCTACTTCCTTCAGGGAAAAGGACTCCCCGCCTCCACACCAGTGTTCTATCTGGTAGAAAATGTATGGTTGCTCCACTATGTGCAGTGCAAGAAAAATGCCTTGAGGGTCTTCCTGTTGTATTTTTATTGGAATAGTTTTACTGGGATATAATCCACATGTCATACAATTCACCCTCTAAAGTACATAATTCAATGTTTTCAATATATTCAGAGTTGTGCAACTCACACCACATCAATTTTAGAACATTCTGATCACCTCATGAAGAAGCCCTGAGTCCCTAGCTGTCACCTGCCCACCCTTCCTATCATCCTCCACTGCCCCTGACCCTAGTCCTGAGCAACCACTAATCTACTTTATGTGTCTATGGATTTGCCAACTTGGGACATTTCATGTAAATGAATTCTTAGAATATGTGGTCTTTTCTGACTGGATTCTTTCACTTTCTGTAATGTTTTCAAGATCCATCCATGTTGTAGCATGTATCATCCCCCCCCCCTTTTTTTTTTTGACCAAATTATATCCCATCATGTGGGTATACCATATTTTATTTATTCATTTGTCAATTGATGGTTTGGGGTTGTTTCTACTTTGGGGCTATTATAAATAATACTTCTATGAATAATTGTGTACAGGCTTTTGTATGACCATGTTTTTATTTCTCTTGGGTATATGCCTAGGAGTAGAATTGCTGGTAACTCTGTGTTTAACCTTTTGAAGAACTGTTGGTCTGTTTTCCAAAGTAGCTGCACCATTTATATTACCACCAACAATGTATGAGTGCTTCAATTCTCCACAACCTAGACAACACTTGTTATTATCTGACTTGCTTATTATACCACTCTTGGAAGTGGTATCTCATTTTGTCTGATTTTGAAACATACTTTCAACTACTCCTCTTAATTTTTTTAATGTTTATTTATTTTTTAGAGAGAGACAGACAGACAGAGTGTGAGTGAAGGAGGGGCAGAGAGAGAGGGAAACACAGAATCTGAAGCAGGCTCCAGGCTCTGAGCTGTCAGCACAGAATCTGCGGTGGGGCTCGAACCCGCGAACTACAAGATCATGACCTGAGCTGAAGTCGGATGCTTAACTGAGTCACCCAGCTGCCCTTCCCACTCCTGATTTTAATTCCACTTTATCCTCACTTCCAGCAGTACAAGTGGCCACTAATATATCATCTTTTAGAGGTTCTATAGTGTATATTGTTCTACCCTCTACCAATCACTTAGCAGTAGCATTTTGGTGTCTTATATCTGATAACTCTGGCCCATCAGTTTTCTAGATTCTAAAATTTTGTGGTTTAAACATCTTCTTTCCCATTTTCTGGTTGCCTTAATATCCGCAAACAGTAATTCGCTTTATTTTAATGTCTTTGAGAGGGAAGAGTAGTTAATGCGTATGATAAACTGGAAGTTTATTCAGTTCTATTTGCATTTTGGAGTTTTTTGTTTGTTTGCTTATTTTAAGGAGAACAAGGTTTATCAAAATGTTTCTTGTTTCTAAAAGAGCTAATCAAGGCATAACCCACTTTTGGGAATAGATGAAAACCCAAGCATACTTGGATTATTTATAATGGTTCTTTTTTCTTGTGATCATTAAAAAGTTAAATGAGTTATACAAATACAAATAATTACTTGTATTAATTTTTTCACCTTTTAAATTAATCACTGAGATACATTATTTTAAGCTTCGAACAAATGATGGCTATTAACTTCCTTTTTAAACCTTTAACAATAGTAATATATTGTACTTAGTATATCCCAGACACTGTGCTAATAAGCATTGTTCACACATTATCTCACATAATTTTTCTAACAATTTTGTGAGGTAAGTACTTTCAAACTGCTATTACAGAGAAGGAAGCTGTGGCTTTCATATCTAGTGTAACATGCTAGGAGATGATGGGTGTAGGCATTTTTCTTTGCTTTTCTGATTCTGAGGCCTGGTGTCTTTATAATACGCTGTATTGTACTGGGGGAGACCTTTGCTTGTTCAATTTATAGACAGACCAGGTTGGTTAAATCTGCCTTAACATGAATTGTGGATCTGTGTGTTTAAACATTGTATTTGGGTCTGTGGGTATTACTAGTATGTATCTACATTTTAAATTAAACATATATAATTGATTAAATAAGTTTTTCTTGCTTATAGGTTTTTGACCTTTAATCCAGGTCAAAGTACAGATAATTATAATCAACTAACATTAATTTAATGTGTGATGCTAAAATGCCAATTTCAGAAGTCAACTTAAATATGGCTTTCTGGTGTCAAAAAGTTGTAGCACTAAGAGACTCCATGTTCCTGCCTTAATTTTGCCTGTATTTTGCCAAATGCAGGAGGAAAACAAAACAAAACAAAACCTTCTTACTTAAAAAAAATTAGTTTCTATTTTGAGTTGTTTTGTTCAGTTCCTCATTACAATTTTGTTTGTTGGTTTGTTTGTTTTTGTGTCTGATAAGGATTGCAGATTGCTTTCTCAGGGTGGGTGTGACTGAAGAGATGATACACAATCTAACATTCTTTCCAGGTTAACTTGCTCTCTTTCTCCATCTCTCTTGCCTAGAGTGACTAACAGAGTTTACAAGATAACGGGAAACCTTATTACGAAGGCCTTGACGGGGGAATGGATTATGGGGCTATGAGCTTAGAAGTTCCAGGAATAGTGAGGAGGCCATTGTGCCTAATTGCAGAGGGCAAGGGGAAGGCAGCTCCTGGTAAAGCTGGAGAGGTTGGCAGGATGGCAGTGCAGGCCACGCCAAGAGTTCACAATACAGAGCTGATGAGTAGCCATGAGTCACCAAGGGCAGGGCCTTTCATGTGGCCAATGCCAGGTGCTACAGTGTACCTCACGGCCCCTACTGTTTTACCCTCAAGAAATCAAAAGGCGGAGGTTTGGGTTTGAGTGTCTAGAAGTTTTGCAGGCTGTTTTAGAAGTCAAAGACTTACTGTTGAGTTATTTTACAGTGAGATGCCTATACCCCTGCCTGGACTGGCAGGGGTAGCTTCAACTTCATCTATGGACATGTGCATGGACATTATAAATCTCATGTGCCAAAAGCAGCCCCTATTCAGAGAGCTTTTCCTGGACATTTAATCCATCGGCACTAATGGCACTGAACTGGACAAACTCCTGCTCATGTGAGAACTAGTTCAACTCTTTTTCTTTGGTTTTCCAAGATATTAAAATAAAGTTCTCCAAACTGAAATGTCTCCTAGATAGCGTTTAAAGGCTCCGTATTTCATGTTTCAACTCTATGCACCTTTATAGGAATAGCTGCTGGAGATACATATGACACGATTCCTCCTCCAGGGAGCCTATGATATAGTATGAAAGAAAGATGGAGACATCATTTTTCTGCCATTAAGCATGGTAGATTCCCCAGTGGAGACCTGATTCCATTTTTTTCTATGGTTGTCACGGGTGGATGTTGATGCTTTTTACCTGTGAAATGTTTGGATTGTGTTTGATGATGATGATGATGATGATGATAGTTATCATCATTATCAGGCATTATGCCAGATGCTTTACACAAATTACATGTTATTTCAAAGTAGATGTCCTCCTCCCCCTTCCTTCATTTAGCAGCTGAGGAAACTAAGCTTTAGAGAACTGAGTAAGCCCAAGGGAAAAGAGCTAGTGAGCGGAGTACCTATGATTTGCCCATCAGTGATTCTGGAGCCCTGCACTTTTTGTTTTTCTACACACCAACTCCTTGAAAACTGATTTCTATGATGTATATGTGGATTGATAACAACTTTACCACCAACTCTTTAAAGACATTTGCACTGGTTTTGTTTCCAGTGGTCAAATTAATCTCTAAAAGGTGGGCCCTTCGGAATGCCTAGGTGGCTCAGTCGGTTAAGCGTCCGACTTCAGCTCAAGTTATGATCTCACGATTTGTGAGTTTGAGCCCTGCATCAGGCTCTGGACTGACAGCTCAGAGCCTGGAGCCTGCTGCGGATTCTGTGTCTCCCTCTCTCTCTGCCCCTCCCCCACTCACGCTGCCCCTCTCTCTCTCTCTAAAAAATAAACATTAAAAAATAAAATAAAACATGGACACTTCTGTATTCATTTACCAAAACTTCACTGAGTATCTGCGAGTGAAGCACTGTGCTAATGGATCTACACAGATGACTACGACATTGCCCTTGACTGAAGAACTCAAAGTCCAGAAGGGAAACAAGGAATGCAGAGTGACAAATACTGTTAGTCATTTCAAAAAGCTCTCTTCCTGCTTCTCAGAGTCATGTCTCTCACACTCCTCCACTGACTCTTCCCCTGTATCTGCTCCTTATGGTCCAGGCTTCTCTGGGGTCCCTCCCTTTGCAGGCCATCTGAGTGATCTCACTCATCCCCACAGCAATGCTCAGATTTCTTTCTTGAGCTTCATACCGATGTATCCACTTTAAACTAAGTATCTATCCATACTTGACTAGCCAATATCTAACCTAAACCTATGTATCCATAATAGAATTTTATGAATTTTTAATATTTCCCCACAAATGAGCTTCATGTCCTATGGACTTTTCACAGTGAGTATTACCACGTCCATATTGTTAAACAAAATAGCAACCTTGGATTTACCTTAATCTCCTTCCTCCATGTCAACCCCCAAGAGTCATTATATTAATACTTCTATCACTTTAACACTTGTCCTTCTATCTCTGATGCTACTATAGCCTTAGTTCAGACTTTCATGGTCTCTAAATGCCACATTGCAATATTCATCTATTATTAGTTTTCCTAGCTTTAATCTCTACAAATGTAACATATCCATTGCTCCCAGGGTAATCTTCCTAAAATGAAAGTTTGGTCATGACATTCCTTGATTTAAAACTTTTTATTTCCCATTGTTATAGACCTCAGTAGGGTATACCAAATCTGAAAACAGTTTGATTAAAGCACCTTCTCTCTTGCCAAGCCCTTTGTCACCCTTATTTCATCTTGCTCAAACACTTACATTTCCCCTAACATGGAATATTATTTCACACCACCATATTTAGGCTCAGGCTACTGGTCCATTTGTTGAAATTCCTGTCTGACCTCCCTCCTGTCCTTGTCATGGTTCACCTGGTAAACAGCTCAGCTTTCAGTACCTAGATCAAGATTCCTTTGAGCGGCATGGCCCTTTCTAGGGTGGAGGGATGAATAAATACATAACTCTAAAGAAGAGAAGGTAAGTCTGCTATGACAGATTTCAAAAATATCAAAGTTGAGTTCAGAACAAGAAGTATTATCAGAAGTGAAGATTCATGTTAATTAACTAAAGACAAGTGAGTCAATTTACGAAGACACATAACAATCCTAAATATAACAAACCTAACAAATAACCTTCAAAATACATGAAGAAAAATGGATAGAATTGAAAGGATAAATACAAATCCATAATTCTAGTTGGAACATTTATCACTCTGCTTTCAGAAACTGATACAACAGGGAGAAAGTAGGACCAAGTAGGGATACAGAAGACCTAAATAACATTATACTCCAGCTGGACCTGACTCTGATTTTTGGAACACTCCAGCCACTAACAGCAGAATACATATTCTTTTCAAGTGCACATGGAACATTCACCAGCATACACCTTATTCTGGACCATAAAATAAACCTAAACAAATTTAAAAGAACTGAAATCATATAAAGCATGTTTTCTGATCATAACAGAATTAAACTATAAATCATTTAAAGAAAGATACCTGTAAAATCCCCTAAATATTCGGGAGTAAGCAGCTCATGAGTTAAATGGAAACTAGAAAATATTTTGAACAAAATGAAAATGAAAATTCAATTTACCAAAATTTGTAGGGCACAACTAAAGCAGTGCTTAAAGGGAAACTTATAGCATAACATGATTATATCAAAAGAGAAAGGTCTCAATTTAGTGATATAAATTTCTACCTTAAAAAACTAGAATATAAAGGGCAAATTAAGCTCACAGTAAGTAGAAGGATACAGAGGAACTAGAACAAGTAAAATAATTTTGAAATAGAACAAAGTTTGAGGACTCACTACTTGATATCAAGATTTACTATAAAGCTCTAGAAACAAAATAGTATAGTATTCACAAAAGAATAGATTCATAGATTAATGGCATAGAATGGAGAGTCTAGAAATACACTCAGACATTTGTGGTTAATTGATTTTCGGCAAAGGTGCAAAGCAAATTCAACGGAGAAAGGATGGTCTTTTCATCAAATGGTGCTGGAACGGTTGGGCATCCACATGCAAGAAAATAGCTCTCAACTTTTACATGACATGTTATACAAAACTTAAAATGGATTATTGAACTAAATAAAAAAATCACAAGACTTTTAGAAGAAAACATAGAAAATAATCTTTGTGACCATGTGTTAGGCACAGAAGTAATATTTATAAAAGAAGATACAACACAAAAGCAATATTTATAAAAGAAAGATATAAATGGCATCTTTTTTTCAAAATGAAAAGTTTTCCTCTGAAAAATACAATGTTAAGATAATGAAAGACAATCCACAGATTGGGAGAAGATATTTGCAAATCACATATTTGACAGGAATATATAAAAGACTCCCAAGACTTAACAAAAAGAAACAACTCAATTAAAAAATGGGCAATTTTAACACTTTACCAAAGAAGAAAAGTGAATAGCAAAGAAACATATGAAAAGATTCTCAGCATTGTTAGTTATTAAGGAAATAAGTATTAAAATCACAACTATATATAATATTTAAATATTTAAATAAATAGCATATATATATATATCTTAATGTTTATTTTGGAGAGAGAGAGAGCACACGCACAAGCAGGGAAGGGGTAGAGAGAGGGGAATAGAGGATCTAAAGCGGGCTCTGTGCTGACAGCAGCGAGCCCAATGCAGGGCTCAAACTCATGAATCATGAGATCATAACCTGAGCCAAAGTCCAATGCTTAACCTACTGAGCCACCCAGGAGCCCCCGAAAACAAATTTTTAAAAACCTAATAATACTAAGTGCTAGGATATAGGGCAACAAGAACTCATGTATGTTGGTAATGGGAATGCAAAATGTCACAACCACAACGGGAAAAGCTTAGAAGTTCCCTATAAAATTAAGCATAGAATCCATAGAATCCACTAATCCCAGTCTCCAGTATTTACCTGAGAAATGAAAAACATATGTTTACACAAAATATATGCATGCAAATAATAAATAGTTTAAGCTACACAGATGAACAACGTTATACGGACTTTATCAATTAAAACTGGAAACATTCCAAATAGTGAATAAACAAACTTTGGTATGTCCATACAGTGTCATACTATTCAGAAACAAAAAGGAACAGACTACTCATAAATGCAAATACATGCATGAATTAAATAAATCATGCCAAATGAAAGAAGCAAGATTCAAAAAACTATACACTGTGATTCCTTTACATGATGTTCTGGAAACATCAAAATAATAGAGACAGAAAACATATCTGTGACTGCCTGGGGCTCTGGGGTAGGCAAAAGGACTTATTGCATTGGAGCCCAAAGGAACTTCTTGGGTACTGGAAATTAGGGTGTTTGGCGTGGTGATTATACGAAGGTATGCATGCATGTGTCAAACCTCCTAGGACTGTGCACTTAAAAAGGAGTAACTTTTCCCTTCACACATTAAAATAGCCACCATTAAAAAACTGGAAAATATTAAGAGTTGACAAGGATATGGATAAATTAAAGCCCTCATGCACTACTGGTGGAAACAGAAGATGCTGCAGCTGCTGTGGAAAATAATATAGAGGTTCCTCAAAACACTGAAAATAGAACTCTCATATCATCCAGTAATCCCACTTCTGGGTATATATATCCAAAAAAATTGAAAGCAAAATCTCAAGAAGATATTTGCATACCCATATTCATTGGAGCATTTCTCACAATAGCCAAGAGGTGGAAGCCACCCAAGTGCCCAACTACTGATGAATGTATAAAGAAAATACAGTATATGCATACAGTGAAATATTATTCAGCCTTTAAAAAGAAGGAAATCCTGTCATCTGACACAACATGGACAAACATTGGATGTTATGCTAAGTGAAATAAGCCGGTCATAAAAAGACAAATAATGAGTGATTCCATTTTTATGAGAAATCTCAAGTAGTTAAACTCCTAGAAACAGAAAGTAGAATTATGGTTGCCAGAGGCTGAGGAGAGGGGTAGATGTGGAGTTGTTCAGTGAGTATAGAATTTCAGTTTTGCAAGATGAAAAAAATTCTAGAGATCTGTTGCATGACAATGTGAATAGAGTTAAGTCTACTGGAATGTATACTTAATGGTTAAAATTAAAATTTTATGTTATATTGGGGTGCCTAGGTGACTCAGTCAGTTGAGTGTTCGACTTTGGCTCAGGTCATGATCTCTCCCTCCATGAGTTCGAGCTCCGCGTCGAGCTCTGTGCTGACAGCTCAGAGCCTGGAGCCTGCTTCGGATTCTGTGTGTGTGTGTCTTTCTCTCTGCACCTCCCCCCCCCCCCCAAACATAAATAAACATCAAAAAAATTTAAAAATTTTTGTTATATTTTTATACCATAATTTTTAAAAATGGGGGTGAATCTTACTGTATATACATTATATCCTAACAAACCTAAAGAATGACCAAAAATGCTCATTTTAAAAATTCTTGCCCTTTGCATTGTAACTTTCTAACTCTTCATACCAAAAGATGAAGTCTGTGTTTCTACCTCTTGGATCTAGTCTTAGTTATGTGCTTTTGCTTGGTAATAAAATGTGGCATAAGTAATGATGTGCCTAGACCTCGTTAAAGGACAAATTGAGGCAAATTAAAAATTTTGAGTTTATTTGAGAAAAAAATTTTTTTAATCAGGCAGCACCAAATCAGAAGTGGTTAGGAATAACCCAGTGTCAGGAGTACTGGGGAGCCAGTTAGGCAGAAGCTTTTATAGAGAAGAGGAGGAAGCAAAGTAAGAACATTGTTGATTGGCTGTAGCTTAAGGCCTACTTGACTACGATTGGTTGTCCTTAGTGTTTTGATTTCATAATCTTCAGGCATTTACAGGCTAAGATTTTGGTTTACTTACATAGACCTACAGAGCTTTAGAACCACCTCAGTCTAACAGCTTCCTTGTTTAATTAATTTAACAGCCTCAAGAAAACTTGTATCCCTGACTACAGACAAATGAGGGAGGCCAGGTAGGATCAGAACTGTCTAGGTGAGCCTGAACTATTGACCTACAAAATCTTGAGCTATGTAAATATTTGTTGTTTTAAGCCACTAAGTCATGGGATGATTTATTAGACATCGTTAGCTACATATTCAAAGAGGTTTTCACAGTTGAAGTGATATTTGAATTGTTTTTTGAAGGATAAATAGGAATTTCTTTTTCTTTTTTCTTACTATTTTTATCTTTTATGAAGGTTTTTTTTGGGGGGTGGGTGGAAGGGGTATCATGAAAAATACTCCCAGTCTATTCTGTCTGTGGCAAATTGGTCTCATAGTGGTTGTGAGGCATTCTGGTTAGTCTTTCCCCTAAGCCATTGAGAAAATAGCATAGGATCATCTGAAATGAAGTACAGAGTCCCTGCCTTAATGGAAAGATGCTTTGTGTACCAAGGAAAGAGCAGGAGAAATGAAAAGAGGCAGGAGAATTGGTGCCTCATGGGCTAAAGCAGAGACTACTAAAAATTTTACTGCCAGTACCACCCGTTGGTATTTAGCCACACAATGCCTGATTTTGTTACTTTACTCTTCCTGTTTTGATGCATTGTTGTCATGCTAGGATTGTGTAATTGTGAGGTTCAAAAGTAGAAACTACATCTTCTATATCTGTGTCTCTTCCTACAGTAATAAGCATAGTCCTTGTCATTTAGATGATAAAAGAAAAAAAAAGATTTAGAGTAAATGGGGTTCGTGGAGGGTCAGGTATTTTCCATATTTTCCATAGCCATCAGCTCCCAGAATGGGTGTTGCCACTTTCATTGTGGTGTCCTGGCCTTCAGCCAGGACTTAATTGTTGATGACCCTTCCTTTTCTGCTAGCCACCGTTAAGTATAGCGGGTTCACAAAGAAGTTCATGAAAGGCCTTAAGAAGCCAGATGTGATGGGGCTGGAGGTTCAGTGCTTATACCCCTGCACAAGGCAGGATGGTAAGGCTACCTTGCAGGAAGCCAACACCAAAATCTGTTTGCTCACCTCCTGGACACTGAGCTACACTTGAATTCTGTTTCATCTTTGCCAATGGGTGTTTTAATGTTCATCCTATTGCCCTGGGTCAACTATCTCAAGGATTTCCCCCAATCTTCTTCATTTGTACATATATGCTCATTATTAAAAAATATATATTTTTCTTTTCCTTTTATTTTAGATGGAGAGAGAGAGAGAGAGCGTGCACAAGTGGAGGAGAGGGGCAGAGAGAGGGAGAGAGAATCCCAAGCAGGCTCCACACTTAGTGCTGAGACAGACGCAGGGCTCAACCCATGACCCTGGGAACATGACCTGAGCTGAAATCAAGAGTCAAAGGCTCAACTGAGCCACCCAGGTGTCCCTTTTAAAATGTTGAAATTATAGAAAATTATAAAGAGGAAAATAAAAATTATCAGTGTTTCAACAACCTAGAAATAATAACATTTGTTCAGTGACTATAACATTTTGGCATATATTTGTCATATACACTATAGCATTTGGTTATATGGGTGCATGTGTGCCTATGTTCAATGAGTATAACGTTTTGGCATTTATTTGTCATATATATTGTATCGTGTAGTGGCATTTATTTGTCATATATATTGTATCGTGTAGGTATATGTGTGCACGTATGCATATGTGTATACATTTCATATTGTTCAAACTTTGATTCCCAATCAACAAAAAACTATACAACATCAAATGTTGTATACATCAAATATAATATACAACATCAAATGTTGATTCCCCATAAACAATATACTATATATATCTTTACATCTTTCATTGTCAATAAGCTTCCACTATATTTTGACATTTGTCTATTTCATTGTGTACCATGACTTATATAAATAATCCATTTTTGTTGGCCATTTATATTGTTTCCATGTTTTGATTATTATCAGCAGTGCTTCTATAATGCCTTTATAAGGGCACATGGATGGCTCAATCAGTTAAGTGTTCAACTTCAGCTCAGGTCATGATCTCATGGTTTGTGAGTTCAAGCCCCACATTGGATCCTCTGTCCTCTACCTCTCTGCCTCTACCCTGCTTGCACTTGGTCTCCCTCTCTCTCTCAAAAATAAATAAACTCTAGAAAAAATTTACAATGCCTTTATACCTACATTTTGGGTAACATCTTTGACTTTGGCTTGGGGTATATCATAAAAGTGGATTTTCTCAGCAAAAGGATATGCATCTGTGGCTTTTGCTACATATTTGTGATATTGACCTCTAGATGTGGGATACCAGTATGTTAGTAACATTGTATGCTTTCCATACCTCTTCACATTTTTTGATTGTCAATTGATATTTTTGTTAATCTGTTTCAAAGATTTTTAATGTTTTCTAAAGATGTTTTTCATATAGTAAGTGCAAAAACCAGAGAATAGAAAACAACAAACCAGCCAAATGCCTCGTTTGCTTATTTTGTTTCCTTGTTGCTGGTTTGCTTTTCTTTTTTGTTCTACTTTAAGTAATGTCTGGAAAAATAAAATTAAACTGAGTGTGCTTGACTCATGAGGAAGCCCCTTTTCATTTCCCTGGAGCAAGGCTATGGAGTGCACAGAGGTCCTGATATTAGCTATTACTATTTTGGAAGCACAATGAGAAGTGACTACATCTCTCAGTGTTATCAGACTTTTCCCATTATCTGTCCAAGTTTCATTTCACATACTTTCCTAAGGTCTGAGTATACCATGTTGGTGTTTATGATATTTCCTATATTTCTATTTATCTACTTTTTTGCACGTTGTGGTCTAAAGATGAACTATGCAAAAAGAGTCATATATTAAACTTGCAAAAATTGGAAGTCAAGACCAGGATTCTAATACTCTCTGGGCTACCCACAGCTGAGCACATTACTTAGACTTTGTGGGAGGAAAGAGACATTAAAGAGACAACGACACAAATGTATGATTACCAGTTGTGATCACTACCATGGACAAAAAGACACAGTGTTATGAGAGAAGAATGGGGGAGACCTAATGTGGATTGAGCAGTTAAAGAACACTTTTCGGAGACTAAGGGGATAGCTAGGAGCTTGTCAGGCAAGGGTGGGAAGATGATTTCAACCTGTCCAGCTAAGCTGCTACGGGTGGAGAGCTGATCCAGCTGGCCCCCAACGAGGCTCTTCAGGGAATGGAGATGCCATTATGATGGCCATAGCCAGCTTTCTAGAGAAGGGTTGTGGCTTGTCCAAATATGTGGTATTTCCTTAATACGTTATGTACTGGGGAGAGTCCTGTCCAGACGTGGAAGTGGCCTCTCCCTTCCCTTGGAAATTCTGGCATGCCATCCAGTTTTGCAACTTCCCAACGTGTTGCCAGTCAGCTCTGCTGACCTATCGGCCCCACAGTATGTGGTGAACCTCGTATTATTGTTCCTTGATTGGTTCTTCATGTTCTAATATCCACAGGGCAGAAAGTTGGAGCAGAGAATGTTTGGCCAGGTTTGTCCACAGTAATCTTCACTTTACACCTGGAATTTACATGCTAATGATTCAGATATTCCAGAGAGAAGTTGCTCAGCCTTTTGCCTAGCTATACAATCATAGGCTAGGGAAATTTAGCAGTTATTTATTAAATGGACTCAATACTCTGGATAGCATGAGAAAGGACTGCATGGAAGATGAGATTAAACTACATAGCTCTTTTTGCATAATGGAGCAACACTGCCTTTTCTAACATGAACAACATTTCTGGGTTACAGAGCACAGGATGAAACCGAGTCACCCATTCTGAAGAAAGGAAGGACAGAGAACTTGATTAACAATTCATGGGAAGAGTAGATCTTTCTGGAGAATGGGGGACGAATGAAAGTGAGGTGCTTTTTTGCATAACAGAGGGAAGCAGCCCAGAAAAGGAAGGTAGAAGCATCTTTGTCCCACACGAAGTAGCCAACAGGAGGGAATGTGAGCAATGACTTCCTTGTGTGGCCATCAAGCACAAACAAAGGAAGCTGTGGCTGAGGAGACAGGTGCCCTGGAATTTGTTTATTTCCAAGGCTTTCCAAGTCTGTTCCATATGGCCCGGGGCCATAGGACCTCACAAAGTTTCAGCCACCACGTTCTCAAAATAGAGCACGTTTGTGACCCTCTCAGGTTCTGCAGTGACACAGACACAAAGCTAGCATCTTCTCTGAACAGCCCAGAGGAGGGGACCTGGGAACCTAGGAGGACATGTTGTCAGGGACAGCTTAGTCATTTGGACTTACAAGCTGTTACAATTGGAGGGAAGTTAGTCACATCCAGTATAAACCCTTTATTTTACAGTTGAGGAAACTGAGGCCTACAGATGGGAAATGACTAGTCCAAGGCCTCACAGGAAGAACAGAGCTGGGAGTAGAGCTCAGAATCCCCCACTCCCAGCCTGGTTCCTTGCAAAACCAAACTCAAAGCCATTTCATAAGATGAGAGAATGGCTTTTGGGAGGAATCCCTTGGGACCAAAATCAGAGCCTGAAGGGAAAGACTAAGGAAATGAATATATTAACATTTAATGAAAGCCTTCGATGAATAGGCATCATGCCAGCCTCATTTAATCCTCTCTAAAATCCCCAGGTTGGAGATATTAGTGCTGCTGTAACAGCTGTTGAAACTGACAATTAAAGAGATGAAGTAAACATGCGGTGGAGTAAGTATCTGAACCCAGGTCTGCTTGAAAACTGCCTGTGCAGGGTGCATGGGTGGCTCCGTTGATTAGGCTTCCGGCTCTTGATTTCGGCTCAGGTCGTGATGTCATGGTTTGTGGGTTCAAGCTTCACATCGGGCTCTGAGTTGAGAGCATGGAGCCTGCTTAGAATTCTCTCTCTCTCTCTCTCTCTCTCTCTCTCTCTCTCTCTTTCTGTGCCCCTCCCCTGCTCTCTCTGTCAAAATAAATAAACCTAAAAAAAAAAAAAAAAAAAGCCTGCACTTTACTGCCCCAGCTGGAAACATCCATTGGTCCTGGAGTTGTCACTGATGTGGTAAAACCTGGGAGAGAAATGAGGCAAAGCCAGCAGCGTCTCTGTTTTCCTATGGTGAGCAGTGAAAGCAGGAGCGGATGGCTCTTTCCTAGGGCATGAAGGCAGGGTGAACAAAAACAATGACACCCGATTCTGAAGTCATAGTTATGGAGAAACTATCTTCTGGATAAATTTAGGATCTCTGATCTCATTTTAGATACGGTTACTCCAAAAGCTCTTTTTCTTTTGGCCTATGTATTCTCTCTGCTCTTAGGAATGCTCTTTTGATCCCAAATCAAATCCCTTACATTTGGTTTTGACACCGGTTATTTTTAAGGTTTTGTGTATAATTTCCTTCTGAAACACTGTTGGCCAAGAACCATGAAATCCGTTTCATTACCAAAATCCTTCTAGGCCAAGTTCTTTAAGAAATGAGATCACCTTCAGATGAATTGTTAGCAAAAATTAAAGCTATAGCCAGTAGCATGGATATGTTTGGGCTCTTGGCCAAGAAATAAACCATGTGTGTGAAAGAAAACAGGCTAACAATTCTGGACTCTGGTCTCCGTGGCTGCATTGCACATTGACCTCACCGGTAATTATCCAAATTAATTGCCTTTCGGGTTGTGTTCTCTCATCACGGAAACCTTCCTTTCCCAATTCAACCCATGTGGGTTAAAATGAGAAAACAAAAGCAAAAATTCCGCCCCACACCCAGAAGCCCCTTCTGTCAGGGATCCCAGGTGGACCCGGGAGAGCTGTTGGAGGCTGAGAAGGGCTGGTGATCATCGCATACCACACATAGGTGGAGGGTTGTTATTCTGTTTCCCGCCTAAGAGAGGATACCCCTATTGTTTCTGAAAACGCTGACCAGGACCCACACTTCCAACAAAAATTCCTCTATCCCCGCAACAGCAGCAAAAGCAGCGGCAGAAGCAACAGCAATAGAGAAGTGTTTTGATGAATTGCAAGATGGATAGGGCTTTCAGTGCCCCCAGCGCTGCTGATACCAAACGCCTTTAAGATACAGCCTTTCCCATCCTAATCTACAAAGGAAACAGGAAAAAGGAACTTAAAACTCCCTGTGCTCAGACAGAAATGAGACTGTTACAGCCTGCTTCTGTGCTGTTCCTTCTTGCCTCTGACTTGTAAACAGGACCCAGTAGAACATGCGAATGGAAAGTCACAAACCTCTTGGTGTCTGAAAGGATCCTTGGGACCTCATGCACATCTGCGGAAACTGGATGGAGAGATTTGGGGAAGCATGGACTCTTTAGCTGGCTTAGTTCTCTATGGAGTCAGCTTGCTCCTTTCTGGTAAGGTTTGGCTTTGTTGCCTTTTTTTAATTTAATTTTTTAGGTTTTTTTCTTTTTTCAACAGTTAATGATACTGGGCTTTCTCACCAGTATTTAGTTCTGGTTAACAAAGGGCAGCTGTGTTATAGGCACTGTTTCTCTAGGACTTTCCATTTAATAGATGTGAGGATTAAAATGCAATGTCTTTGTGGCTTGGAACTGAGTTTTTTGAGAGTTTCCCTTCCGCTTATTTGCCCCCTATGTTGCCACAGACCCTATGAGAACTGATTAGGTCACTTTATTTGTGGAGAATCACTTACTATGGCACGTTATTTTACTCTTCCTCAACAATCTTGGGATTGTTGCCTTATTTAAAAAAAACAAACAAACCCAGTTTTACCTGCTTCAAAAAAAATCTTGCATAATTTTTAAAAAATGAAGTTCATGCAGACAATTATGGGGACCCACTTAAAGCAATGTACAGATTGTCATTTTTAAAGGAGAACAAAGATGCTTTTCTATAAAGATGTCATATCCACATCCTATTACAAATTTTTAAAAAATATTTATTTATTTTTGAGAGAGAGAGAGCACACACGAGAGCATGCACTAGTAGGGGAGGGACAGAGGAGAGGGAGTCACAGAATCTGAATCAGGCTCCAGGCCCTGAGCTTTCAGTACAAAGCCCTATGTGGGCTTGAACCCTTGAACCACGAGATCATGACCTGAGCCAAAGTCAGACGCTTAACTGACTGAGCCACCCAGGGGCCCTAGCCACATCCTATTTTAGTTAAAGCAATCAAATTCTAGGCTTTTTGGGTTTTTATTAGACCTTGGGCCATGGCTATATAATTATTTTCTGTTTCTTTAAAAAAAAAATACTTGGCATGTAGTAATTTATAAAGTCTTTATTGGCCCAGTGAAATGAAAGTTGGGGCACTTATCCAGATTACCGGGCACAGGAGAAGATCACAGCCTGTTGGAGGGCTAAGGAATGGTTGGCTTGCATGTTTTTAGATCTGGTGTGTGTGTTGCCCAGATTCTCCACACAGTGGCATGCCTCTGATGCTTACCCACCCTGAGGGACGCTGTCTGAAAGTGGTATCCAAACATGAAGTACAAATCACAACTCTGATTGCCTTAGGTCTCTCCCTTTTAGTTTGAAAACATTCTAATTATTGTAATGAAGATAGAAATGATACTGGAAATGGAATTGCGCAAACGTACTGAATTGAATGTTGCAGACTATATTATTAGAATTTGATCTGAACATACACATAAGTTTGTGTTACATTATTTTCATACTTTTCTATATGTTTGGAAATTATTAAATATTCAAAAAATTAATCCAACAAGAGAAACGAATTGCATGTAACTTGTTTATAGCATTTCAGATCACTTTCAACACCTAGTTATATTGAGGATTTAATCATATTTTGAGACTAAGAACGTGTAATGTCAGTTGCTGAGATGATTTCACTATGTAGAAATTATATTAACATAGAAATGTTAATTTCTCATGTTATATGCACCTTTAAATCAAAGAATTATGATTCCATTTTTGTTTGGCTTTTTTTCTGTGTGACATACTTATGAGTAACATGAAATCTGGAACTAATTCTACACCAGGGATTCTAGTAACGCAAAGCCCAGAGTCTATCATTGGTCTGAGCTATTTTATAAGTTAAATCACCTACGTGTGCACACATGCCAACACACACACACAGTTTTAATTCACTATTTGCCCCTCAAAGTGACTGTGTCATGGCACTTTGTAGTCTAGGCTTAGAAGAGCTGTCATAAAATCAGACCAAAAAATTATGTGATTGAAACAGTTGCTCCCTGTCTAGACCTTAGTTCCCTGGAAACATAGCCCTGACTTCAACAGGGAGAGGCCCAAGGAGAGGGACTTCATCCTCCTATTGAAAAGGAAAGGTGACACTAGCAAGATTGGTTTCTGGGGTAGGTCTGTTGTATTGGAATCCTAAGTTCCCTTCCCAGTATAACTCTCCATGGACATGAACACACAAGGCTTGGTAATTGCAACAAGAATCCAGCATGATTATATCTACAAGCATAGGAGCCCATTCTTTGCACCAAACTCCCCTGGTAGACCATAGTAGTGGAACAAGGGACTTATGGTTTATGGTTCTCTCTATTCCAATGGGTTGTTTCTGATTTTTTTTTTTTTGCAACAAGACTGAAAAAATATGTCACATTTGCCTCAGTGAAGGTGGCTCTGGGTGGCAAATATCCGTAAGAGGTTTGGAAGAGGTATATAATTTTCAGAAGACTTCCCCAACCTACCTAGATTCTGGTACATTCCCCTCCCCATTGAGAATCATGGCCAATTTCAGCTTACAAACAAGTTATAATAAACATACTAGCTTTCCCCCACTCTCCCGTCCTCACCAAACTAGGCTGTTCTCTCTAAAGAGTTGTGTATATAGCAATACAAAATACAACAAATTACTCTTTCTGCTTTATCATAGTATGTCCTATATGATCAACGCCGACCCACTGGGAAGTCTCTAGTAGTATGCCTTCATATCTCTTTGTTGTTTGATTTGACATTTTAAGTAACAACCTGGGTTCAGAGATAGTGGATATCTTATCTGGAATGACAGTGGAAATTCGGTTATAAGGTCAGGGAAGTGGTCCCAGAGGGAACCTTCTCATTAGGGCTGGTCTTGGAAGGCTATATCAAGTCTGAGTAATCAAGGGTGGAGGTCTAGTAGCTGGGACCAGAGACACACCTGGGAATTATTCGCACAGGGAGGAGTTTTGCGTTCTTCACAGATGCTCCCTCCTAAGCATTGTCTCTGTTGGAAATGTCAGCATTTCCCTTTCAGCTCTATGCTGGGAGAGCTTCCTGCAAGAGCTCCAACTCTTCTAAGACATCCCTCCAGGAGGGAAGAACTCTTCCAAGGCCATTTCAGAGGACTATGCTATGTCCTCTGGGAGATTCATATGGGTGGGCTCCAAATTTTTCTGACGTTATCTATTTGACTACTCCTAAAAAGATAGGTATGTAATTGTGTAACCTGCTTATTCCCTGTAGATGGCTTATCGGTCAGAGCATAGAACCTGGATTCAAATGATTTCTCTAGGCTGGATGAGTGGACCAAATCCAAAAGACAGCCCTTTAAAATAGATGAATGTGAAGTCATGAGTTTGGTTTCAATAAATGGATGTATGTATGTTCAGTGTGAGAGAGACTTGGTTTGTTGAGTTTTCTTTTTTTTTAATTAAAAAAATTTTTTAAGTTAATTATTTTGAGACAGAGAAAGCGAGTGGGGGAGGGGCAGAGAGAGAGAGAGAGAGGCAGAGAGAGAATTCCAAGCAGGCTCTGCCCTGTCAGCACGGAGTCTGGTGTGGGGCTCAGACTCAAGTACCTTGATATCATGACTTAAGCTGATACTGAGTCAGATGCTTAACCAGCTGAGCCACCTAGGCGCCCCTGTTTATTCAAATTCTTAGTGATTAACACGTTTTGGTGATACGCAAAATTCATAGATGCCAACATGTGCTCTGCTTGCTGAAAAGGTAATTTATAAGCTGCAACAGTTCACTTTAGTAGATATCTAAGGTCCAAATTAGAAATGGTAATCACTGTACTGCTCAAAGAATACCCATTAAACACTGAAGACATTGAGAAATTTGGCAGTAAACATAGTGGACAAGCAGGAAGGTGAGTGCTTTAGAAACCATTTTATATGGGACTATTTAGCCAGGGAAAAGAGACCAAGATCAGCATTTTTAAGGGTTTCCATGTACAAGACCCCATAGATAGTGTATTTTGCCAGATCTAGGATAGAGGGGTGAAGAGAGTTAGGCTTTATTGATGGAAACCTTCTAAAAATTGGATCACCATCCCCATGAAGAGTGAACTCCCACACTGGAGAGTGTTCAGGCATAGGTTGTGTGATATCTATCAGGAACATCATAAGGATGTGGAGTCTGATGGTTACTATACTTGTCTTTCACATCTCTTCCATTTTACTATTTCTCTGTGAGTTCAGAAAAGCCACCAACACCTTTGAAACCAAACAGTGTGTTTCCCGAATTTCAACTCAATCCACATGACTTGTGAGAGAAAAAAGTGTACCTGCACATGTGCAATCATGGCTCTTCTGAAGACACTCCTTTATGGGACTGAGGTGGATCTAATCAAGAAGGCAGGAGAAAGAGTTAAGAGTATGAATTGTGAAGCCACAGACCTGGGCTTAAGCTCAAATTGGATGACAGTGGGAAAGTTACTTGATTTCTCGAAGACACTATTTTCTCATCTCTTATGGATGAGAATACGTATTTCCCAGAGTAGTTATGAGGATCAAGTGTGATAATGCAAGAAGAGAGCTTAGCCGGTAAGAACTTTCTAAATAAATGAAGCTAGTGTAATAAAAAAGGGGAGTATTTCTCTGAGGACCTCTGTGCTAGTTCCAGACTGGTTTAATCTTTTCTAGCATGTAGGGGAGTTACTGCTCATGTAAGCAGTCTCTTTCTGAAATAACTCAACATAGGGTCACCTGGATGGCTCAGTCAGTTAAGTGCCGACTTCAGCTCAGGTCATGATCTTGCAATTCTTGAGTTTGAGCCCCATGTTGGGCTCTGTGTTGACAGCTCAGAGCCTGGAGCCTGCTTGGGATTCTGCATCTCCCTCTCTCTCTGCCCCTTTCCTACTTGCTCTCTGTCTCTCTTTCTCTCTGTCTCTCTCAAAAATGAGTAAACATTAAAAAGTTTCTTTTTTTAAATAACTTAATTCCTCAAATTTTATGCTTGTCTCTCCCCACTTGGGCTACTATCCCAGTGCTACTACTCCTTCATCCCTGCTCTTGGCCCTTCTCCTTCCATCAGGCCCATATTTACAGTCTACACATTTTTTCCCTCATGGCTCTTGTTCATGCTGTTCCATCCATTTGGGAATGACACCCTCCATGCCTTCTCTGCAAACAAAATTGAACTCAACTTGCCTGGGTCAGCTCTTCCTCATGATCTCCTTCCCTTTATTCTGAGTTCCCTTCTCATAGAGGCTGTGTCTTGAGCTTTGGGCACATAGATTTAGCTCCATTAGCCTTTAACATCTTTAACAACAGATAATACTTCTTTTTTATTCTCTATAGTGTGTTGCATTTAATGTTCACACATTTAATGTGTGTGAAACATAAAAATACACTCATGAAAGTGGCTTTAACTAGGCCTTTACCTTATACAAGGTATTGTTTGATTGTTGAATATTACCCAAAAGGTATGTATACTTTTTTCAATAGACATTTGAATTGTTGGCTGCCTTTTGTTTATTCATTTTTTCATTCCTTTACTCAGCTATCATTTCAGTCAATGAAGACCTATTGAGGATTTACTCACAAAGCCAAGTCCTGTACTGGATTCCAGGAATGCAAAAAAGGATGAGTCATTTTTCCCCCTTGCTAAATTCACGGTTTAGAAGGAAAGAAGAATATAGGCACATGAATTATATGATGATATGATAAATGTTATCGTAGGGATATATATAAAATCTAGCTTTTCAAGAGCTATAAAAACTGTTTTTGGCTCCAATAATAAAAAATGAAACTTTAAAATCTAAGTTATGCATAAATGTCTAAAAACATAGAATATCGATTTCATTAGTTGCTAAATTTAGTATAAATAAACTTAATAATATTTGAAATGAATCTGTAGCTTAGATGTTCCTCACTTCGCAAGAACTCCCTAAATAGTTGTGACTATTGCCAATTATTGCCACTTGTAATTAGGAATTGCTCGTTATCAAATGATTTGAAAACTAAGAAGATAAAAAGAAAAGGGAAGAAAGAACTTCCCATTAGAGAGAGCAGGGGGTCTGAAATAGCAGGTAAAGGTCAAGAAAGTTGAGTAAGGCTGGAATGTAGGGTGGAAATGGAGAATTAAGTTTGGGGTCAGATGAGGAAGGGCCTTGTAGGGCATTTTAAGTAACTTGTACCTCATTCTGTACATGTTGAAATTTAGTATGGTGTTTGTTCTATCATAGTTGATGTCTATCTTGGAAAAATTACTGTGATAATAGTATGGAAGATGGGTTGACCTGGCAGAGCCTGTAGGCCTGAAATAGTGCAGCTTTTCAACACTCCAGGAAGAAAGGCCTGGATGGACAGGGGGGTTGAGAGTATTGAGGAGATGAAACTGTAAGGGTTGGTGATTGATTGCATTTGGGAGATTGAGAGAAATGGGGGAGAATAAGTATAGTTCCACTGTTCTGGTTTGGGTAGTGGTGGTGCCATTCACTGTGCTGGGAAACATGGCAGGAGGAACTGATTGGAGATGAGCTGAGATGGAGCAAATAATGATTTTGTATGTGTTGATTTTGAAGTTCCATGTAAAGGGAAAATATTTAGCAAAATTTGGGTCTCTGAGTGTGAAGCTCAGATGAAGGAGACTGGGCAAGGGCTTGAGACAAACATCCTTGATTCATGGGAAGTGAAGCCATGGGCATGGACGTATATGAAGATAAAGCGAAGGGACAAAAAAGAGAAAGTAGCCAAGTGGGGGCAGCAATCAGGGAATTGGTAGGAAGAGCAAATCCAATTAGATTTCTTTCCTGGAATTTTAGAGAATTGGTGTTGTGGTAGCTAAGGAAGAAGAAAGTTTTAAAAAAGGAGAGGAAGGGCGACTAGGTGGCTCAGTCAGTTAAGCATCTGATTTAAGCTCAGGTCATGATCTCATGGTTTGGGGGTTTGAGCCCCGCTTCAAGTGAGCCCTGCTTCTCTCTCTCGCTCTCTTTTTCTACCCCTTGCTCACTTGCGCTCTGTCTCTCAAAAAAAAAAAAAAAAGAGAGATAATAAAACAGTTGCTGTTAAAAAAATAAAAAGAGGAGAGAAGGATTGGGGCAGCAGACTGACAGCCTCTGGGTTTGGCGTGGTGGCACCAGGTTACAGGTGTGTGGTTTTACAGGGAGCCAGCCGCACTCCTAACAGTGTGGACCAGGACTGGAAGGGATGTCAGAGGATCATTTGGCATCACTTCCAGCCTTCAGGAAAGGGGATGTCTAAAGTTGCCTCCCTTATTTCTGGAATTTCAAACTGATAACCCAATTCCCACCGGTCTGGCCAGACTATTCCTTAACTCACAGCACACGTGCGGAATGTTTTTTAGATTGAGCCATGCCTGCTTTCTTCTGCACCCCGCCTCCCACTCTTGTCCCTTCGGGAATCGGACTGTCCTTCTCTTCATGTTCGTTTCCCCCGGCTGCAGGGGCAGGTGTGGGGACGTGGGTCTGCCAGATGGAAAGAGTCCTGACTCTTTTCAACACATCCGTTGATGGGAGGGAGCGCATTCCTTCTGCCTGGTTGGTTCCCTGTCTAACATGGTATGGATGACAGGGAGCCTGTCAGGCAGCCAGATGAGGGACATTGTGGGCGGCTGCTGTTCACTTTCTGCTTGCCACAGCCCTTGCTCGGGGCTTGACCAGTGAGGTGTATGTGGTGGTCACACCCATCTCAGCAGATCTGTCAGCTTTCCCGCTTTTGTTAGAGGGTGATATCATGCTTCCTGGGGGGAGTGCTGGAAGACAATGCTCGGCCACTTTTCTCCAGATACAATAGGCGGAGTCAGGAAGGCAGTATTGACATTGCTGGGGCTGGGGAGGCACTCACTGCTCTGCGGCCGTCAGATGGTGAACCAGCTTAACCTTGGCACACAGGGCCTGGGTTGTGCAAGGCGTCTGGCTGCAGAGCCAAAGGGGACTCCGCCCTGGGGACAGAGCTACTTTAGACATCAGGGAATCTGGGATGGGCTTCAAATTCTGATCCCTGTGTCAAAAACAACCACAAAACAATAATAGTACCAGATAACAAAAATGACTACCGTAGCTTGAATGTTTTCTTTGTGCCAAGTGTTTCATATGATTTTTAATAACTCATGACAACTGTGCACAATAGATATTATCATTCGTTTTTTTTTAAATAGATGGTGGAACTGAGGCTCCAAAAGTGACTTGCCCAAGGTTAAAACGTAGTAGACATCCATTATTTTGGACTGCCTAGCATCCCTATGTGTTAAGAGCTGCTATGATTTCCCTCCATGTGACCCTGATGGGACTGCCAGTCATGGCAGAGTGTGCCATTCATCTGACCACAACCATTGGTTCAGATGGAGGATGCATGACCCAACAGGGCCAGGTAGACTCTGGCTCGGGGAATTGATGAGAAAACATTTTCTCTCTTTGGTGAGGACACTGGGCACCCAGAGCTACCAGCTGCCCTGGGCACTTGAAGGAAGCTAGTCTTTGGAAGGAGAGAATGAGGACAGTAGCACAGAGAACCTGGAACCATGACAGGCTCTCCATATTATTGGAGCACTGAGTGCAGTGGTTTTTAGAAATCCACTCCTGTACCTTCCAAGTATGGGATCCAGTTACCTTTATTTGCTTCCACAATTTTCAGTTGGTTTCTGTCTCTTGAAAGTGAATCGTCCTGAGTGATGCCATGGTTTCAGTAGGAAGTGATAGAGGCAAGAGTTAAACTGAGAATGACCTGAAGCCCAGTTATGAGTTCTTTTAAACTCTTCACTGTGTGGTCTTCTAACTAGTGTTTCATGGTCACCGCAGGCTGGTTCCTGGAAAAGGAGGCTGATGACAGTACTTAGTCGTGTGGTTTTAGGAAAGATTTTAAAAGAAACATTACTTCAAAGTACTTAGTACAGTGTTGGTACATGACAAGCACTCAAAAAAATCAAACGTTGTTAATTGTTTGCTTATAAACAAAGCTGGAGACTCTTAGGTTGCTTTATGCTGGTCTTTGCAAGGCACATCTTCACCCTTGAGGGCAGGCAACCCGTATTCTATGC
Source organism: Panthera uncia (assembly GCF_023721935.1). Lineage (NCBI taxonomy): Eukaryota > Metazoa > Chordata > Mammalia > Carnivora > Felidae > Panthera > Panthera uncia. The sequence goes on from NC_064807.1 coordinate 49,007,900, forward strand.
CAGATGGAGGTCTCTGCTTCACTTGGTGAAACTCAGCATTAGTACCCTTCGTAGCTTGGCCTCGTCTCAGAGAAAGGAGTGAAAGGAGTGGTTTCTTGATTTTTTTTTTTTTTTTTTTTTTTTTGCTAAATATCTGGAGTGTCAGGTAGGAGAATTCCTTCCAGTGGATCTCATAGGTAGCAAGACAGTTCTTCCTGCTTTTCTCCTGCCAGCTCCCGATTCCTCCTTTTCTCTTGTCTCGACTGAACAGAGGCTCTAGGATGATTTGTCATTTATAGGTCCCCACCGCACTGATCCCAAGCCTAATTCCTAGTTCTTGACAATTTACTGTGGAATTGTTAGTTCCAAATAGAAGTTGCCTCATTTTTGACTAAGCTCATTATCGGATTTTTGGACCCATCCTGGAGCGAGAGAGAGAGTATGTGTGTGTGGCAGCAGCTCTCCTCTCATTTCACCACCATCTTTGCCCCAATTACTCCTGTTCTTACTCTGAATTCCTCTTTATGTCCAGTACCTCTCACATCCGGAAAGCACTTTCTAATCGGCGGGGGTTGATTCAAACACCCACCTGCGTTACTACTCATTGCTACCACTTCAGAACCAAAGGGCACGGTGTCGTAGCCGTTGGTTGTGGTCGGCACTGTTTCAGAAACCAGTCTTTACCTGCTTCTCAAGGCTCTTGCGATTCTCAGTCCCTTATGTCACATTGGAGGGATATTTCAGCCATACCAGGCTCTGCGGTTTCTAAACATACACTCTTGAAGCCTCCGTGTGCCTTTGTGTATGTTGTGTCTTCTGCCCGGAATGCTCTCTTCCCATCCCCTTTTTCATGTGACTTATTCATGCTTCAAGGTTTATCTCAGGTTCCAGCTCTTCCGAGAAGTCTTCCTTAAACTTCTTGCGTGGGTTTGCGCCCTGCCTTCACCTGGGCTTCCACTAAAAACGTGGCCTGAAGTAAAGGCATATGCGTAGGTAGATTATTCGGGAAGTGATCTCGGGAGCAGGAATGAGGGACTAGGGAAGTAGAACAGTACTAGGCAGTGTTATATGCTGGTCACTGCTATGGATGCCTGGTACCCCAGATATCCTGAGGAGCCTTATACAATGAGACTCAGAACTGTTTACCCACAAAGAAAAAGGAGAGGCATTCATCCATTGCTATTCTCCTCCTCTGTTCAGGGTTATGTAGATAAAAGAAACTAGTGGGTTACTGCTGGTATCTTGTACTGTTGTGCCGGGGAAAGTCCCAGGAAAGGAAAAGACATGTACTTGCCTGGGCACTGGGTGAACTACTTTGACACCTGCCTAAAGTGGCTGCTGCAGGTGGGAGTGGGGTGGATTTGCATTGGTGCCCAAGAAGTGTCACATACGGCCACCCCTATGCTTGCCTCTGTCCTCATACTTGGAACAGCAGATGACAATGAACAGTTTGCTTGTTGGTGCCACCCACTAGTGAGCTGTGGTTGGCATTTCAATATTCCCAGCACCAGACGTAGTATTGTGGCTGGCAGAGAAAGGCTTTATTTTTTTGTGTGTTTATTTTTGAGAGAGCACAAGTTGGGGAGGGGCGGGGGGGGGGGGGAAACAGAGGATCCAAAGTGGGCTTTGTGCTGACAGCAGCAAGCTCAGTGTGGGACTTCGACTCATGAACTGTGACGTCATGACATAAGCCGAAGTCAGATGTTCAACTGACTGAGCCACCCAGGTGCCCCAAGAAATGCTTTAATAAATGGGTTTGCGTTGGATTAAATGTTCCAACCTAGTGCTTCCCTACGTGTGCTCTATATATTACTGCTGGCCTGAAAAAGATGATTGTATGTGCTTCCTGGAAGCATATTTTAAATTATCTATTTTTGTATCTAAGTGTAAATATATGTGTGTATATAACTGTCATATCAATCAGGTGATTTAATGAATATTCTTAATACGAGGCTCAGAAAAAAATGAGCTAAAGAGAATGGTTAATAGAATAATTGTACAAGCAGCATGTAGATTCAGCAAGGATCATGCCTGTGGTACATAAATTAATGCACTTTGGGAGATACTGCTCTAAATGAATCAGTTAGCTAATCCTCTTTAGAACTCTGTGTCCAAAAAGAAAATAGAAAAGTGATTTGGCATGTAATGAATACTATCCCAGTGAGATGAACCAAGTGAAAGAGTCTTACAGTGATCAGTCTGTGTCAAAGGATTATCTAGGACTCTAATCTTGCTTTTTCCAGTAAACCTGGAAAATGGGCATTTGTTATTAAATCATAGACAAGATCTAGTTTACCCCTTGGACATAACTGGGGCATCCCTCAAAATAGGCCCACAAGTCAGCCAGCAGACCAGCAGGCATAGTGAGCCAGTAGAAGACCGGGTAAGTCCGTTATACTCACTCATTCAAGCTAACATTTACGGAGCCCTTTCTGTGTCCTGGGAATCTGCTAGGCATTGCAGTTAGAAAGATGGCTAAGAGAGGCACGTGACGTCAACTGGCTTGTGATATGCTTGGTGAAAAGTTCTGCTTTATGGGAGGCAGATGTTGGGAGCATGGAAAATGGAGGGAGTAATCCTGGAAGAGAAGAGGGGTCTCATCACGAGGGTGACATCTGAGATGGATGGATAGGATTACACTTTGTGGAAAATCAGGAGTGGAAGTGAGAAGTAGGGCATTCCAGGCAGAGGAAAAAGCATGAAAATGGGGAATATGTTGTGTGGCAGTTTTATGTGGCTATGCTCCAGGGCCCACTGAAGGAGGTAGCAGGGGGTAGAGCCAGGAAGATGAGTTGGGAAGGCGATAATTTGGTTTGAGTTAGGCTGAGTGGGCAGGGACAGACCAGAGACGCTTCCTGGAGTCATTAGGATGTAGAGTGAAGCTGTGTGAGGGAATGAGATTGTCCAAGAAGAGGACAGCAGACTGGTTCTGGGAACACCTGTATCAACGGGGTAAGTGGGTAGAGGAAGAGGAAACTGGAGGCATTCAATGAGAGAAGCCAAGGGTGGAGGGAGTTTTAGCTGCGTCAAAAAGTGCAGAGGCAGGAGTAGGGTGAAGGGAGGGACTAGAGAATGTGGCACTTAGGTGCTGTGTGTTGCAAAGCATTCTTGGTGAATGGCGCTGGGCTGGGGTTGAGGAGTAAGTGGGAGGTGTGGAAGTGGGGTTGGTAAGCATAAATTCCTTTCTGGGAGATGTCCCTTATTCTGGAAGATTCCTTTGACCACGTGCCTTTCTGTAAACTTGATGCGGCGTGATCTGGTAGGAGGAGGCGTGAGGTCCTCTCTGCTAACACTGGCAGAGGATACACAGAGGTCTGGAGATAGGGAAAGAACTCTTACATGACAGATACTCTCTTGCTCCTGGATGTGGTCCCCAATTACCTGAATTAGGGAATTATTTTAGTTTCAAGAACATGATAACAGAGGTAGAAGTCTTTATGGCAGGCCACAGACTAACTGTTACATAGAGTAACAGAATAGTGGAACTGTCAAAGTCTTAGAAGATTATCTGGTCCAGTATTTCTGAAGACTAACTCCTTGGAGAATCGTAGAATCTTTTATTTTTTGTCTTTTGAGTATCATATGGAGCTAATGTTTGTTACCTTAAGAAATACCGGTTTGATTCAACTTTCTCATTATACAGATGCCAGCACTGTGGTTCAGTACTTTGTTTAAACTCACTCAGTGCATTAGAGGCTAAGTTTCTTCACTTCAGTGGAGAATGTGGGAGGCAATCTATAAATTCGGGCAGAATCCACATACCGTCAAATTGCCTCTTCTGTTTAGGTTTGAGCCTCCAGATCATTCACTTATAAATTCCTTTCCTTCTCTTTTAAGTGCTTAATGGATACAGCTGCAAGGCCCCTGGCAGTGCTGGCTTGCTTTGTGCCTCCCAGCCCCCTTCCCCCTGTGTATCTCACACCCAGATTCAGCAGGGCTTTTCACACAAATAGTCTGCCAAGAGGTGGGGAACTGGAGCCAGAAACACACAACAGCTGCAGAAGGGTCAGCCACATGTAGAGGCCTGGGGTAATCTGCAGGCCTGGACACAGCCCTGACCACTGATGACTCCGGAGTCCATAAGCCATCAGCAAAGTGAGTAATACACTCATTCTGCCAGCTGCTTCTGGAATCAAACAAAAACTAGTACTGTTGCCAGCCAGCAGGGAAAGAATCACCTTTGATTGCATCACTGTCTTCCCATTAAGGCTGGGGAGAGCCTGTGGTTCAGACTGACTTCTGTTAGAGAACCTCTCTTCCTCTCCTAGAGATCACTCTCTGATGGAATTCATGGTTTATCACCCCTGCCAAGCCCACATTTTCACCTTCCCCAGGTGGTTATGAGCACAGGCTCTGGGGCCAGATGGATCTTGGTTGGAGCCCTACCCAGGGTGAAAATGGTGTGACATTGAACAATTTATTTCACCTTCCTGTAGAATGGGGATCGTGTCACCCACACTGCAGAGTGGTAAGGATTCCATGATATAAGTTGGTCAAATGCCTGGCAAGTGCAGGCTCATAAAAAAAAGCTCAGTAAATATTAACTGTCATTATTATTTCTTATGTTTCCCTATGTTCCTAAGAGCACCATGTTGCTAAGAACCTGTATAAATGTTATTCTATTCCATTCCATCCCATTTCAACATCTCCTTCCTTCCCAGCCTATTCTATTCTATGAATATTTCTTGACCTTCTACTCTGTGCCCCACCCTGGGTCAGCAGATGTAAAGATGAATAAAATAAAGTCCGTGCTGCTAAGGAGGTTGCTGTTGGGGTGTGAGTTGCCCGTGGACATTCAGTACATTCTCATCATTCCTAGTAGTTCCGTTCTATAAATCATGGACACAGCGTTAGATCCCTGCAAGTCGCAACTTTTTTTGTCAACGAATCGATACATACCTAGTTTTGTGTGTGTTTCCATTTAAAGGAAAATCATTTAATGCATAGGACTGACTCATTAGCATGGCACTCGTGGTCAACAGCATGAACTGCAGCCTAAAAGGAGCTTATCTAACCATGTGTTTTCTCCTGAGGTACATCGTAGCTTTCTCATGCTTAAGAACACTAAACAGCACTTCAACACTATGCCTGGGAGCTATCTTATTCTTTTTATCTTTTGGATTTGTCTTAAAAAAATTTTTTTTAATGTGAGTATAGTTGACACACCGTGTAACATTAGTTTTAGGCGTACAACGTAGTGATTTGACATGTTGATACATTATGTATGTTTACCACAAGTGTAGCAACCACCTGTCCTGTTATATTACTGTAACATTTGACTGTATTCCTTATGATGTGCCTTTTAGTTGTTTGGAGGCAACTTAAATGGTGAAACTGCCAACTAAAAGCACAAAAATGTGAAAAAATAGCACTACCTATACTGTGGAGAGGATACTGGTTTACAGTTGGGAACATGTGCATCTGAGGACTCGGGGTTTTTCCTGCTCTACTGTGCGTTCTAATGGCTGGGAAGGCATCATGAGTGCTGATTTTGAGGCAATAAATAAATTGTAGGCAAATTCAAGTATACGGAATCAACCAATAATGAGGATAGACCGTTGATACAAATGACTCTACTCGGGCGGTAATGAGGTTTCCACAGATGTACAGGCAGCCACAGGAAAGAGAGAAGTGAGTTCATTCTGGGACACTCAGCTCCACTGATGGAAATCAGGCTTTCCGAGAGGCATTTGTGACCGAGCAGACTGCGGACATGGATGCCTGAAGGGATGACGGTATGGCTGCCAGATTGGGGCTCAGGGTGGAGGGGGTTCTGCCTCCAGTGCCGTACCATGCGGCCTGGATTTGACTGGATGCCCTTAAGCAGACTTCTTCTCACCCACATTCATGTCAAAGAGAGACCCAGCCCTCTGAGACACCAAACACATGAGGAAGGACCCACCTCTGTAGTGTTGGTGAATAATAGAGTTCTCAGTAGGTCGAAGGGGAAGATGATTTGTGTTGTACAGTGTGCAAAATGAATGAAGTTCCCAAGTAGACATCTCTCTGTTTCTCTGGCAAAGTTCATCTCCAGTTCCCAGCTTCCTGATTTCTCCCCCTCCCTCCCTTCCACCTGTTCTGTTCCAGGCTATTGCACTTCACCCCTGCGTGCACATAGCACTCAGCACACCAAAGGTCAGCTAGTTATCTGGCTCCCTCTCCTGTGGACTCTTTGCAGGAGGTCTGTATTACTGGGATGGCTCTGGGGAGTTTTTACTCCATGCTTCACTCCCCACTTATCCAAATAGTCACTCGGTAAAATATTTTTTCCATATTTTGGAATAGGCAAGAAAGAAGTACAAGGTCCCGGATGAGTTACCACTCCCTCGTGCTGCCAGTTTTTCCCAACAGAATATTTTGTCATCTTGGACACATGATCCGTGGTTTCTACAGTTAATTTGTTTTTATTATTTTTTATTTTAGAGAGAGGAAGCAAGTAAGGGAGGGGGGGCAGTAGGAGAGAGAGAGATTGAAAATCTTAAGCAGGCTCCACATTTAGTGTAGAGCCCAACACGGGGCTCGATCCCAAGACCCTGGGATCATGACCTGAGCCAAAACCAAGGGTCAGACACTCAACCGATTGAGCCACCCAGTTTCTACAGTTTTTAAAGAGCCTAGTGCAGGCCCTAGCCACACTAGATATTTGATAAGTGAATAGATTTCCATTAAACAGATGATTTGGGGAAAGGAGACACTTTTGTAATGTTTTCCTCCACAAAACTGATTGGTACTTTTAATTACTATAATTTCCTTACATATTTCGCAGCAAGGTTTTATAACCCTCATCACAAGTGCTAAACACTTCTTTCTAATAATTTTCATCAAAATTGCCAATGATCCTATTTTTGAAACTTAAAATAATTGTGAATTTTATCTTAAAGAATAAGCAGAAGGAGCTGCTGAGAAAATTCTGGGGAGAAAAAGGTAATTCTTGGCAATAGCTCTATTATCTTTTTATTATTATTTTATTTTATTTTTTATTTTTTTATTATTATTTTAAATGCTTATTTTAGAGAGAGCGAGCGAGCAAGCAAGCATGTGAGCAGAGGAGGGACAGAGAGAGAGAGAGAGAGAGAGAGAGAGAGAGAGAATTGCAAACAGGTTCCATGCTCAGTACTGAGCCTGACATGGGGCTCTATCCTACGACCATGAGATCATGACCTGAGCCGAAATCAAGAATTGGATGCTCAACCAACTGAGCCACCCAGGTGCCCAGATAATGGCTCTGATAACTCTCAAGGCAGAGTATAATACTCTAGTAGTGGAGTACCCTATAAGAGTATGGGGACACAGATTAACAGATTTAGAAAAGTCAGAACCAGACCTGAGTTTACATAAAATTTTATTATCTATAAAGGATATAAATCAGTGGAGAAAAGAATAACAGTTATGGGAAAATTAGTTTTCTGTTTTGAAAAAAGAACTGTTTAAAAAATCCATCTGTTACCACACACTGAAGTAAATGCCAAAGGGATTAAAGAGTAAATGTAAAAAATCAAGCCACCAAAAGAACATGGAAGCGAATATTTACTGATTTTTCATAGGGAGAAAGACTTCTTAGGCTTAAAAACAGTGCAAGAAACCACAAAAATAAAATTCAGTATATATAGCTACATAAATATTTAAACTGTTAATTTAATAAGCAAAATAAAAAGGCAAAGGAAAAATGAGAAAAATACTTGCAACAAATATGGCATATAAGAGACTAAAGTATTTTCATAAAAGATGCTCATTTGAAGATGATAGAAAAAGGAAAACAACAGAAAAAGAAGAAGAAATAATTCACAGAGGAGGAAATACAAATGGCTAATAGACTTGTGAAAAAATTCACCCTCTGAATTAAAATCAAATCAAAATAAGAGACTATTTTTCTATATCAAACTGGCAAAGATTAAAAAGCAAGTGAGAATATTCAATAATACACATGAGATAAGTGTATATGAAAATACACTGCACCTTTTTATTTTTTTAATTATTTTTTTAAGTTTATTTATTTATTTTGAGAGAGACAGAGACAGCGTGAGTGGAGGAGGGGGCGTAGACAGGATCCCAAGCAGGCTCCACGCTGCCCTTGCAGAGCCTGATGCAGGGCTTGAACTCACGAAACTGGGAGATCATGACCAGAGCCAAAGTCAAGAGTCAGATGCTTAACTGACTGAGCCACCCAGGTGCCCCAACACTGTAGCTTTTTAGATAGAAATTTAGCACTGTAAAGCAAAATGTTACCGTAAGATTTTAAATGTAACAAGATTAAGTAAAAATTCAGGATATGAAACTGTTCTGTTTTAACCTAAGAAAAAAAAGTATGTATGTTGGTTTCTGCAGTTTCTCTTTGTATACCCTGGGCAAAAAACAAAGAATATACATCAAAATGTTAGCGAGAGTAAAAGCGTTTCTTTCTAATCATTTTGTCTTACTGTGTTTGGATAGGTGTTGAAAGACAGAGATTTCATAATAAGACATATCTTTTAAAAATGTATATTTTGACTGTTCTAGAAAGAACATCAAATATAATACTTTCATAGTTGTAGAGATACTTTGTGATGATCAGTTTCATGCTTAAATTGCTTTTTCCTAAAAGATAAAAATAAATATAAAAGGACTGCCACATTTATCAGTACTGCCATCTATTCTGCATATAATGTTTATGACTATCAAGATATTTATTAATATGGTGTAATTACAGGAAAAAAAAGAGATTCTAGGAACACTCTCTTCCTTGGATATTTTTATTGGGACATTCAGATGACCTATTGAAATAAGACCAGGAGAGATGCTGAGAAATGTTTCTTTCACAGGATTCAGTTGATGTTTGATGTTTGGGAATGAAAATACTATGCAAATTGGAACTCTGGGTAGTTACTTCAAAATACAGCATTTGTATACTTTAGCTTCCTTAAAATGTGTATTTTTCTACAGAAATAATTTGATTACAAAAACGATGACAAAAAGGGGCCCCTGGGTGGCTCAGTCGGTTGAGCATCCCACCTTTTATTTCTGCTTGGATCATGATCCCAGGGCTGTGGGATGGAGCCCCACATCAGGTTCCATGCTGAGCATACAGCCGGCTTAGAATTCTCTCTCTCTGTGTCTCTCTCTCTTTCCCTCTGCTCCTTTGCCCAGCTCATGCACACTATCTCTCTAAAATAATAAAAATAAATTTTAAAGATGGCAAAAATAGGGGGGCCTGGGTGGCTCAGTTGGTTAAGCATCCAACTTTGCTCAGGTCATGATCCCATGGTTCATGGGTTTGAGCCCCACATAGGGCTCTGTGCTGTCAGCTCAGAGCCTGGAGCCTGCTTTGGATTCTGTGTCTCCCCCTCTCTGCCCCTCCCCTGCTCACAGTCTGTCTCTCTCTGTCTCTTTCAAAAATAAATAAACATTAAAATTTTTTTTAAAAAGTTAAAAAAAGACAAAAATAATACATGTTCCTGTTGAAAAATTTGGACATGCAGAGAAACATTATAATACAAAAATTAGTTATATACTCTTTTAATGTGTAAGTATATTAAATACATTTTAATACATGAGTAACATAAAATAATAATAAATAAAATATATAAATTATACAGAGAGAGCTCAAGAGAGAAAGAAAGATCAAGAGATAGATTGAGAAGCAGAGAAATAGCTAGGTTTGATTGTTTGGCTTTAAACATCTGTTAACTATTGTCTTGAAACATAAACCCAGTTGTACAGGCTCCCTTTTAGGATGGGAACTGTGAGAGGGGAAAAAAATGGTCTCAACCACAGGATCATTGACCATAAACCAGAAGGGCCATACGAAGTGAAGTCATAGCACTAAGCCAGGTCTTCTGATGCTGCCATATAATAATCAAGTAAGACCTGAAACAAATCCTTTCCTCTTTTCCCTGGACCTCCTCTCATCACTTAGAACTTAACCCTGAGGGATGAAGTGAAGATTCAGGGAAGTGTGATGGATGAGAGTAAATACCAGAAATGGGGTGAGAATGTCATATACGCATTATTTGTTAATTTAAAAAAGGTGTTATTATTAATGAAGAAGAGAGTCTTGGCTTGTTTTCGGGTGATGAAACAGTTGAGAATGCCCGAGAACCCCTGGTGTCAAAGGGCATCTTTCACAATGCCGTGTCCTTCTGGCTCTGTGTCTTTTGCCCTCCATCTCACCATCTTCCTTGTAAACCTTAGGAGCCACAGTTAGCTGAGTTTGAGAAAGATGAGGACGACAGCCCACCAGCGCCCTCTGCAGTCTTGCACCATGGCCTCCTTTGTGATTACAGTGGCCGTGTGACACGTCCAAACCTGAAAGCCAGAGTCCTCAGTTTACTGCTGCCCTTTAGTATTTGTATCCATACTAATTACCTGAACGTGTTTGATCTGTCTATAAATCTCCCATTAGACTATAAGCCAGTGGCTCTCATATTTGCTTCATGGAGCTCTGGGGTTCCAAAGGGACACCTGTGTGGCTTGCACAGCGGGTGAAGGTGAGGCCTGGGCTTGCTGGTCTTGGGCCCCATGCCCCTACTTTACCAACTTAATCAGGGTAACCTTAATTTGGTTAACATATTAGCTTCTATAAAATATTCCACTTGGTAGAAGGATGCCTTTGCTTCAACAAAAGCTCATCGAGGAACTGCTGATATAGTTATAAGATACGCTCTGGCAAAGACAGCCCTGAGCTGGGTGTGATAGATGTGTATCCCGTATGAGGAATTATTGGCTAAGCCAATACTGGTTAGAAGTACAGGTTTTGAAACTGAAATATGAAAGCTGATCTGTTTCTTCCATTTACTGTAGACCGGAAACTGAGTAATCACACCTGTATATAAAGGCTGATAAAGTGTTGAAGGTTTGAAAGACTCTTCCAGAATAAAGGGGATATATATATATATATTTTTTTTTTCTTAATGTTTATTTTTGAGAGAGAGAACACGAGTCGGGGAGGGGCAGAGAGAGAGGGAGACACAGAATCCGAAGCAGGCTCCAGGCTCTGACCTGTCGGCACAGAGCCTGACAGGGGGCTTGAACCCACAAACCACGAGATCATGACCTGAGCTGAAGTCAGACGCCGAACCAACTGAGCCATCCAGGTGCTTTGAGGCGATATGTTTTAAGTCATGAGGTTGATAATGCTGACTTTTTTGTCAGTGCTATGGGAAGGATTGTTCACAAAAAAGCAGAGTTTGAGGTGAATGAACTGTTACTATATTGATACTAATATTTTGTATACTTGATTTAGAAGTGAACATCATCTCATTTATTCTGTGAGATTTACTGCCAACAAACCAGAAATTGCATAGGTCCTTGGGGGAATCTATTGCATATGTGCAAGTATTTCCTTCTAAGTTGACATTTGAGTGTTGATTCCTTTCAGACATTAAAAATTTGAAATTAGCCGCACAGACCTCAGCAATCAAGTTTTAATTTCAAGCACACACACTACAGCAAAAATTTTGGCTTCTTTTGAATACATTTTACATTACACAGTCTAAGAACTAAAGTCAGTTTGATCTAGTTTCTAACTCGTTTAGAAACCAAACTTAGGAGTATCAAAAATTCTATTTGAAACCTAGGTCTTGGGGCGCCTGGGTGGCTCAGTCAGTTGGGCAACCAACTTTGGCTCAGGTCATGATCTCACGGTTCTTCTAGAGCCCCGCATCAGGCTCTGTGCTGACAGCTCAGAGCCTGGAGCCTGCTTCGGTTCTATGGGTCTTTCTCTCTCTGCCTCTCCTCACCACACCTCTCAAAAAAAAAAAAAACATTAAAAAAATTAAAAGAAACCTAGGTCTTTGGCTGATTAGTCATATTTTAAAATTCTGATTTTAAAATCTAGGATTAAAGTCCAGGGATTGTGGACTTTAGTTCCTAGAGCACATGGTAAATCTTGTTTTCCAGGGGTGACCTTAGACTATAAATAATGTGCGTCATCCTTAATATGGAGTCAGACTTTGTCATTAAAGAAACCGCAGATTAAAACTGCATGCCCCCTACCGGAAGTTAAGTCCTTTACTACATGGGAAAAAGAGAAACAAGGATGTGAGATAAGTTTTGTCGTAGTGCACCATTATCGTGCTGGGTGGTGTTCAATAGCTCACTCTGTGAACCCTGTTTTCTCTGGATGTAGGATAAAAAACTACCACAAACTAGCTTTTGCCTCGGATTGGTCCTGCAGGGAGGATCACCCTCAGGGGGGGCAGGTTGTGCCTATTTTGCATGAGAAGTCTCTCTTCTCTTCTCTGGTCTCACCCCTTTAGGGAATCCTAAATCCTCACTGTTACATCATCATCATTAGCAGCAGCAGCAACATCACTGTTTATTGACCATTGCTATTGGTGCACATTCTTAACACATCTTTCATAGAATTTACAAAAGATTTTTTCATATGATGAAATGCTAAAAGGTCAGTATCATCACCTCCACTTTACGGAGGACCAAGCAGAGGCATAGAAGGCTGAGTTATTTGTGTATAGTCCTGGGTTACATTAGTAATATGTGGCAGATCTGGGATTCAAACCCAGGATGGCTTGATTCCCTTGCTTCGAACCGCATACTGCTTGGCTCTGCTGTTCAGCAAGGCTAACCTGCCTGACCTTTCACTGTGATGTGATCTGTGTTTGATGCAGGGCACCTGGAGACTGAAATAGTTTAGACACAGCACCACAGTGAGAGCCATGACTAAATCCAAGGCTTAGGATGCACAACACAAGCCATTTCCCTCCCTTCCAATGAACTCATTTAAACGTGTTTATCTTTTTATGCTCTGTGTACAGTACTACTATCCAGAGATAGCCACTGTTCACATTTTCCAGATAAGATTGAATTTTATATCCCTCCCTGTGGAATTCACATGCCCTCTACCAGGTTTCCCCTGTGAATTCCCAGGGTGCGTATGTTCTCATGGTTATCTCCCACACGGAACTGGGCTTCGGTTTTAATTTAATTTATGCACTCCTCCCTTGCTCTCTCCTGCTGCTACATTCTCTGTTCACCTTGGTGCCCGGCCAGATGTGCAGCTCAGCCTTTTATCTCAAAAATAAGAAAGGCAACAATTTTTCGACACACACAGAGCTACAGATAGATATAAACAAAGAGACACATAGACGGATAGTACGTTTCTGAGTATAATGCACTTGACCAATGAGTTCAAATAGAGATGTGGTAATGCAAACAGCTTCCCATGGAGTATCGGACATACCTGTTTCTTGAAGCCCTTCCGCACCTATCGTAGTGACTCTTTCCTTTGTGACACCCATTGGGATTATCTTAAATTTATGAATTAATTTAGGAAGAGTTATCTTTCCACTTAAGAACCCTGTACATTTCTCCAAGTCTTGAAATCTTTTGTATCTTTTGGTAAAATTTCATAGATGTTTTCATAAAGATCCAATGCATCTCATGTTGGAAATTTCATAGATATTTTCATAAAGGTCCAATGCATTTCATGTTGGGCAATTAAGTGATGCATTATTAATACACTTGTGATCTACTATACCATTATTGCCTGCTGGGAATCCAGAGAATATTTACAGAAGATGAATCATTTAATAAAGTGCTGAACTGATTTGCTAATATTTTATTTGGGATTTTTTTGCTTTTCCATAAGTGAGATAAGGAGTAGTCTTCATTTTTCAGCTATTTATTTGAGGTTAGATAACAAGATTATTCTGCCTTAAAAGAATTGGTAGATTTCTATTTAAAAAAAAAAAAAGTTTTTCAGGGCACCTGGGTGGCTCTGTTGGTTAAGCATCCAACTTCAACTCAGATTATGATCTCACCATTTGTGGGTTCGAGCCCCATGTTGGGCTCTGTGCTAACAGCTCAGAGCCTGGAACCTGCTTCAGATTCTGTGTCTCCCTCTGTCTCTGCCCCTTCCCCACTCATGCTCTCTCTCAAAACTAAATAAACATTAAAAAAACAACAACAACAAATGTTTTTCTATTACATAAACTCTCCAGCAAAATCAGTTGGCCCTGTGATTTTTTTTTTTTTTTTTGAGAGAGAAAGAGAAAGACAGTATGAATGAGGGAAGGGTGGTGGGAGAGAGAGAGAGAGAGAGAGAGAGAGAGAGAGAGAGAGAGAGAATCTTAAGTGGGCTCCACACCCAGCATGGATCCTGATGCGGGGCTTGATCCCACAACGCTGGGATCATGACCTGAGTTGAAATCAAGAGTTGGATGGTTGCTTAACCAACTGAACCACTCAGGTGCCCCAGCCCTGTGAATTTTTGATGAGATCATTCAGGCTTTGTATTTTTTTAGTTAACTTTAGGAATTTATATTCCCTAATAAAATCAATGAATATATTTTTTTCAAATTTATTAGTTGAGAATTATACATGGGATTTTCTTGTGATTTAAAGCATCTTTTCACAAGACCTATTTTACCTCTTGTTTTATTGACAATTTTAGTTTCATAAATAGACTTCAGAGACTGGCTATTGTGAATTCTACCCACACCAAGAACTAGCTCTTGGAATTCTCATTTTTCTCTTTTTAAGTTTCTTAATATCTGTATTTAGCTTTATTTTTCTTTCTCCCTGCGTTTCTTGAGTCTTATTAGTTCTTTTTACAAAAGTTTCCTTAGGAGAGTTCTCGATTTATTTATATTCATTAATAAGCCAAGTATTTAAAGCTATGTATTTGTCTGTGAAAGCAGTTTTCAACTCATTTGTGTGGTTTTGAAAGTAAGATTCTTATCTTATATTTTCTAGAAGTCTTGTCTTTTTAGTTATGATCTTTTCTCAGAATTAGTAATTATTTAGAAGACTGCTTATGATTTTTAAGAGTTTGGTTGTCTTTCTTTGTTTAGTGATGGATTGTTAAACTTGATTTAATATGTTGTGTAAGGGATTGTTGTGGTTTGGGAGTATTGCATGGGTTGTTTCTCTTTGACTTCACTGAGTTGAGTGTGTTCGTGTGAGTGTGTGTGTGTGTGTGTGTGTGTGTGTATACATGTGTGCACGGATTACAACAGGGCTGCTATTCCACTGTTTTGTACTGGTTCATTTGTACTGATTGTGAAAAGAGTGAAATAATTCTGTGCCATCTAGTAAATAATTGCTGCTTGCTCCTCCTGAATGCCCCCTGTCCTGCCACCTCGGCTGCCTAGATCCCTCTAGACTTTCCAACCACCTGACAACTAGAGGGTTAATATCCGGCCTATCAGAGTCATTCAGAACCTTTTCTGGCACTCAGATCAGCATGCATTTTAATCTGGCTGGCCCAGGTTGTTAAATATTTTGAATATTTACCTTGGAGCCAAACCAAATTTAAATGAGGCAAATCCAACTGTATATACTTGGTCTCAAAGTATATAAAGGTGCAGATAATTTCACTTGGGCTTTCCCTGGCACTGAGCTCAGTCCCTGTTCTAGGTTTCTCATGCTCCAGTTGTGACCAGTGTGTGTGGAGGTGCATTCTTTTTGTGCTACCTGGTTCCCGAATACCAGCCAGCTCCTCCATCTGGTTCTCACTGAAGGCAGCGGTGATCTGATCCAGTGCTGGAGGAAAACCTACATGTTACATTTGTGGACTAATGATGCACTTGCATATTCTCTTTTGGGGTTTTAAGGATTGTTAAGAGTAATTCTGGCTGTATGGTTTTACCTTTTACACGCTGATCTTTTGAAATGTGTTGCTCCATTGGGTATATACTCAATTTTGGTACATATTCTTTGGATGATTGGGGAAAAAAAGAAGTTGAATTCTTTCATTTAAGATATAGTTAGATATACCTGAAAGATACATGTATGTGTTTATGCACACATGTATATATGTATATATATTTTATAATAATTATCAAATTGCATGTTTCATTTTCATCTACTTCATCAGTGAAAATTTGAGAGAGATGTGATGCTATCTGCCAAAACTATTCTGCTTTCTTCCCACTCTTTTTGCTTTTATCTGTTTTTTTCTTTATATATTTGATTCTTCATGATTTGGAGCACAACAATCTGTAACACTGTGTTTTCATCATGGACTTGACTTTCCATCAACATAATATAACACATTTTGTTCCATTTCCATCTTGCATTCCACTTCGTCTGAAACTAATACAATTACCCTTTTTTTCTTTATTTTTAATTTCTTTATTTTCTTTTCTCTTTTCATTTCTTGATAAATTCTTTGTCCATCTCTTGCTTTTAAGCTTGTGTGATTTTCAGTGAGTCTCCTATAAGCATCATCCAGGAAGATTTAATTTTTTCTGAGAGTACTTGCTCTAGGTGATTTTAAACATTTATATTTAAATCACAGGTAATGTGTTTAATCTTAATTTCTGAATACTTTTTTATGCTTCACTTTTTTACACTTCTCTGATGTTTCCTTTTAGTGTTTTTTTTTCTATCCTTTGCTTATTTGGCTTTATTTTGTTGACATTTATCTTCTCTAGTCATTTTTAGTGTATATATCCTGTTTTTTATTTTATTAGTGGTTACCCTTAGTTTTTTCAGAAACATTCTTTAACCTATGCTTCTGTATTTATAACAGTAAATAATGAAACCATATCTGGATACTTGGGTACCAATGGGGAACTCAGCACACTTAAACTTTCTCTGATTCTTCCTTTTCCCTTCTAAATCTTTGCTTGCTTAATATGGAATTTGAGATCCCAGTTACACATTTTCAATTTTAAGAGGTACTTGTGATATTAAAATTTTTTTTTGTCTATTTTTTTTTTTTAATTTAAATTCAAGTGAATTAACATACAGTGTAGTCTTGGTTCAGGAGTAAAAGCCAGTGATTCATCTTTTACATTAAAAAATATTTTAATAGTAAAAAGAAACATATTTTTCAGCCCAATTTTATTGGACTTTGGGGTTACTAAATGCTGATAAAAGGTTGATTGGCAGTCTTGGTTATCACTGTAGCTACAATTCCTCATTTGTTTTCTTGTCTTTAGTGGAAAGTGAGGAGAGTCCATACCAAAGGTGCTACTCAGATGACACCTTAAATCTGAGATCCTCCAAACTATGGAAGCAGCCCAGGTGTATATGAATAGATGAATGGATAAAGAAGAACTGGTGTGTTCACACACACACACACACACACACACACACCATGGAATATTATTCAGCCATAACAAAAAAACCCTGAAGTCTCGCCATTGGCAACAACATGGATAGGTCCAGAGAGTATAATGCTAAGTGAAATAAGCCAGTCAGAAAGACCAATACCATATGATTTCACTCATGTGTAGAAGTTAAGAAACAAAACGAATGAGTTTAGGAAGAAAAAGAGGGGGATTGAGAGAGAGAGAGAATCCAAGAAATAGACTCTTAACTATAGAGAACAAATTGATGGTACCGGGGCGGGGGGGTGGGTGGAGGGGTGGGTGAGATGGGGATTAAAGAGTATACTTAATATGGTTAAAAACAATAAAATAATTAAAACAAAAAATCTGAGATCCAGAGATCTATTTCTCTTTCGTGATGTTGTTAATTAAATATGACTTCACATTTGGTGTATCTTTTTTTAAAGTTTATTTATTTTGAGGGAGAGAGCGCACATGTGTGTGCAAGTAAGGGAAAGGCAGAGAGAAAGGGAAAGAGAGAGAATCCCAAGCAGACCTCGCACTGTCACCATGGAGCCTGACCTGGGGCTCAACCTGGTGAACTGTGAGATCAAGACCTGAGCTGAAGTCAAGAGTTGGATGCTTAACTGACTGAGCCATCCAGGCTCCCCTCCATTTGGTATATCTTAAAGTCTTCTCTATTCTTTAATTCAAAAAAACAGTTGTAGTGGGTTTGAATGTTCACTTATGGCAGTCTGCAGATCTGAACTTTATTTCTTGAGCTGTGCAAAATAATGGAAGACAAATTCCTATTACCACTGAAATTTGAGCTGAGTCTTGGAAAAGACTGGACTTGAACAGAAAAACGTAGGTAGGTGAAGGGAGTCCTTGGCAGAAGCAACAGCATCACCAGTGGCCAGGAAGGAAGGTCTGCAGAGTCTGGGGCTACAGAGACCAATGGCACTATAATTCTGCAGTAGTTCAAGTGAGAAAGAATGAGGGCCTGAATGTGTGAGAAAAAGTAGAGCTGGAATGGATAGAATGTGATGATTGGCTATGAACAGTGAGGGGAAAGGCAGTTGTCAGTAACTCAAGAGTTTTCCGGCATCTGTGATTGGAAAGGTGAAAGCTTAAGAGATTATGAGAGAAGCTTAAAACAGGAGAAGATGCTGAGGTCCACTGTAGTCATATTACACTCGAGATGCCTGTCTGGGTGTCTGCAGGCATTTTCATCACCTGTGTTTGTAGCTGGGAAGAGGTTACAGCTGGAGACCTAGTTTTGGAATAAGTGATAACTGAAGCCTTGGGAGTTGGTGAGCTCACTGTGAACATGGAAATGGGGTCTTCCGTAGCCCTGGTCAGGCCATAATCTCTGGGCTAAGGTCACGGCCACTTGCTGAGTTTTGGCAAGAAAGGTGAATGGGAAATTAGATGCAAGGGAAACCTGCTATTTTAGATTCATGGTGTTATTCATGGAGTGCTCCTGTACCTCTACTGGGATGACCAAGTACCAAGGCATATGGCTCCTAAAACAATGCATATGGTGAGCCTCCTGTGCCAAGCTCTCTGTCAGGGAAAAGGAAGAGCTACGAAATTTCATTCTGTTCCAGATGGCTTACATTTAAGATCTCATGTAGTCACTCGTTTACTTGGCTTGTCTACGTCAGTTTCCTTGCCCATGATATGGAGATATAAATGACTAATTGATATGGTTGCTGGGAGAATTATGTAAAACAATGCATTTAAAGTTCTGAATGATAGTACATACTTGATAAGCTGTAGCTATTATATTACTAAAACTCTAAGTAATTACTTGTGTGTACTTGACACACTGCTATTGAAACACCAAACTAGCAAATACTTGATGATACCGATTTGCAAATGTTGCTGCTTAAAGAAATATAGCAGCTCTAGGGAGGGGCCTGAGGGCCTGCTTCCAGGGTGGGAGAGGAGGTACAAAGCTGGGCTCCAGTCTCGGGGCCAAGCCACAGGAAGCATGGTTTTATCTGTTTTAGTTATCAGACATCAGCACAAAATTGCGTTTACATAAAGGCCTTGACTGAAAAATGAGAGTTGTTTGAAATGAGTGTGGACTTGAAGGCACAGGGGAGGGAACACTTATTGAATCCAGGTAGAGAAATGGCAAAGGAGGACTGTCCACCAGAGCTGTGGTTTCTGTAGATGGCTGAGCCCCAGCGTGGGGGGAACAAACTCGTTCCTTCCACCCTCCTCTCTCCTTCTGGGGCTTCCTACTAGCTGCACCCAGTGGAACCCAGGTGGCCTCCATGGACCCAGAACAGGGTGGAGAAGGTAGGAGCCCGGCTGGTGAGGGCCACACCCTGTCAAAACAGACCTGAGGAACAGCCTGGCCTTAGCAGGTGAGACTCTTACACTATGACTTTTAAACTCGTGTTCTAAATTTGATTGAAAAATGCACCCAGCTTATCTATGCCCAGAGTATCCGACTTGAGTATTTAATGCAATTGCTTCTCTGCCTTTTGTGTTTTTGGACTGCTTTCCCTCAAGTGACTGCACAGACAGGCTCTGTCTCCAGGCTGCCAGAAAAATCTAAGTACATCCCACATTGTCTAATTGGGAAGATAAAGGAATCCTTCTCCTAAACCGTTACAGTGATAAAATTCCCGGCAGCTGCTATAAATAGAATCACAGTCTGTCACACTGCCATACCTATTAGGTGCCACATCTGTGCCACCCATGAGACACAGCCCCTGCCCTGTGGCATCTAGGAGGCTTCCCAGGATATGTGAGAGCATAAGCCAGGGTATGTGTAGACTAAGTAAGAGTTAGCCAGTTGAGTGTGGGCATAGAAGCTCTGGAGGAAGGCAGTGCAGGCATGGAGTATAGCTCATGCAAAGAGAGTCCAAAGATGGGCCTTTAAGAAGAGTTGCCGACATGTTTGAAATGATGTCATTGTCACTGGAATAAATGGGCCTGGCAGGGGCCCAAAGTGATCCATTAACTGTGACACCCAGGGTTTCTCAAGAATCCTCTTTTAAGGAAGACAGACAGACTAGCACCTCTTGAGTCATTCAGGCCTGCAGTTTGATAGGGGAAAAGCCAACATAAAGTTTAGTTGGTATTTCACCTAGCAAATGTGTCTGTAGTTTGGAAGTACAAAGGATTTTAAGAAATATTAAAAAAATTTTTTTTAGAGAATGAGGGAGAATGTGAGCTGGGGAGATGAGCAAAGGGAAAGAGAGAGAGAGAGAGAGAGAGAGAGAGAGAGAGAGAGAGAATCTTAAGCAGGCTTCATATTCAGCGCAAAGCCAGATGCAGGGTTCGATCCACAACCCTGGGATCATAACCTGAGCTGAAATCAAGAGTTGGATGCTCAACTGAGCCACCCAGGCGTCCCAGGATTTTTTCTTTTTTTTTTTTTTAATGGAGGGGAGAGAATAGGACCAGACAAGTTGCTTTGTTTGCAGAAGTAAGTCTTCCAATTACAGAAGTAATTTATGTAAGGCCCAGAGGACAACAGATTCCAGAATTGCAATGAAGGAATTTCTAAATGAAACGATACAAGGCTAGAGGCCCCTGAGCCCTCTTCTATAATGAGGGGCTACTGAGCCAGAGCATTTGATGCTTCCAAAGGCAGAGCCACTGTCCTGTTGAAGAGTAAAGAGAAGTGAGCTGTGCTAACAGCTCAGAGCCTGGAGCCTGCTTTGGATTCTGTGTCTCCTTCACTCTCTGCCCCTCCTCTGCTTATACTCTGTCTCTGTCTCTGTCTCTCTGAAAAATAAAGAAAAAACATTAAAAAAAAAAAAATTAAAGACAATGAAGAAAATGTAAAAGTGGATTCTCCGGCCCGGAGACATACGGGGTGGGGGTGGGGAGCATTTGTTTAGGTGAGTGGTTTCCGTGAGGGGTCAGCTGGCGAAGGCCACTGGAGCCAAGGCTTATGTTATCTCCAAATAGTCCCCGTGCTCCTCCAAGGACACCACCTTGCCACCAAGCTGGTTGTGAAACTGCTTTTCTTGCATGTGAAGAGAATTGGTTTCCTGTTAAGGTCAGTTCTGTAAGAAAGGGGACAAGAATCAAAGTACTTTTGAAGGAAACAAAGGGAATCTTCATTAGCTCAGGATCGGCCTGTTTCCTGCCCATATGGGTTTGAAGTGTGTGGGAGGGCAGGCGCACAGCAGGACACAAAGCCATTAGCACTTCTTCCTTTTGTGGGTGGGTGCTTGCGCTCCAAGGGGACTTAGGAAGGAAAAAAAAAAAAGAAAACAGAAACAGAAGACCTTTCCCTGAGGCTAAGACAGACCCTAGTTTGATACAGATTCACGTGGTCAAACTGGCTTCGTGCCATGCTCATAGAAATAGTCCTTGACACAGAAGCCAATGATTTAGATGTTCTCCCATTTTACAGTTGAGTACAATGAGACAAAATTTCAATACCAGAGTTTTTAACTACTCCACTATCCTATTGATGCTGCCAGGCAATTGGTAATTCACAAAAGAGTCACCTGGGTTTAAGATGTATTACTTTCCATGACTGGAATTCTTCCATTTCAACTTATATATATTGAGAGTATGAGCAGTCGGTCAAACATAGTGCTTGATGCTGTAGAGTTGAGGATGAACAAAACAGTTCTTTTCTTCAGGAAGTTCATGGAGACAGACAAGTCAATTATTAATTAGAACCCTGCCACTAGATTGATTTATTGTATATGCTTTTCTATAAATAAAAATACTTATTTTAAAATTATAAAAGAAATACAACATTAAGTATGTGAAAGAGTAAGCAAACATTTACCTTCTTCCTCACCCCACTCTTCATTTCTAAGCCTAGCAATTTCATTATCCAGAGGTACCACTGTTACTACATTGGCATATGGCTTCTAGTCTTTTCTCTGTATTTTGGCAAAAATGGGATCATGGATGTTGTTTTGCGACGTCTTTACTTTTCTTTATTTTTTTATTATTTTTTTTACAACTTGTTTTCTTAATATATCAGGGACATAACTCCATGCAACTTACAATATTCTGTTATACATAAGGGCCATCATTAATTCAGCCATGTTCCTTTCATGAACTTTGTGTTGTTTCCAGTTTGTGGCTGTAGGCTGTGATGAATATCCTTGCCATGTCTTTGTGTATTTTTACTGGTCATTATGTACGATACATTTTGAGTATAATTTTAAAAATTAATATATAGTATAATTGACTTTGTGTGTATTTAGCCCTATGAGTTTTTTTTAATTTTTTATATATCTTTTATTTTTTAATGTTCATTTTATTGTTTTATTATTTTTATTTATTTTTGTATGAAATTTATTGTCAAATTGGTTTCCGTGCAACACCCAGTGCTCATCCCAACGGCTGCCCTCCTCAGTGTCCATCACCCACCTTCCCCTCCCCCCACCCCTCATCAGCCCTGAGTTTGTTCTCAGTATTTAAGAGTCAGCCCTATGAGTTTTAATGTATGTATAGATTCGTGCAACTGCTATTACCACAATCAGAATACAGAACCATTCCATCACCCCAGAAATCTTATTGTACTGCCCCAGTGTACACACACCTCTCTCCCACTCCTATTCCCCGGCTCTAATCCCTTCTCTTCATCCTCAAAATGCTTTCCTTTTCCAGAATGTCATATAAATGCAATCATACAATATGTAGCTTTCTGATAGTACCTTATTTTACTTGGCTTAATGCCATGTTGTTGTAAGTTTCTAAAGTTTGTTCCTTACTGTTGTGGAGTAGTATTCTATTGTGTGGATGTACCACAGCTAGTTAATGCATTCATCTGTTGAAGGACATTTGGATATTTCTAGCTTTGAGTGATGGTAGATAAATAGAGCTGCTATCATCAACATTCATTGTATGACCATAAATTTTCGTTTCTCTAGGGTAAATACCTAGGAGTAGCATTGTTGGGTGATATGATAAATGTAAGTTTCACTTTATAAAAAAATGTTGAAACATTTTCCCCAGTGATTGGACCATCCATTTTACATTACCACCAGCCACGCATTCTAGCTAGCACTCCGTATTACCGGGTTTTTTTTGTTTGTTTTGTCTTTAGCCATTCTAATAGGTATGTAGCAGTATCTCATTGTGATTTGAAGTAGAATTTCCCTAATTCTGCATGCTTTTTTGCCATCCATATGTCTTCTTTGGTGTAGTGTCTCAAATCCTGTGCCCATTAAAACAAAAAAATGAGTTGTTTTCTTACTGATGAGTTTTGAAAGTTTTTTTTTATGCATTCTGGATACAAGTTGTTTGTCAGATAAGTGATTTGCAAATATCTTCTCCCAGCTGTAGTTTGTCTTCTTATTTTAACATTATCATTTATGGACCAAAGTTTAAAATTTTTGTAAAATCTAATTTGTCCATTTTTTCTTTATGGATCACACTTTTGGTGTCATAACTAACAACTCACGACCTAAGACCAACATCATGAAGATTTTTCTCCTATGTCTTAAAATTTTCATATTTTTACATTTTATGCAATTTATTTTCAATCAGTTTTTGTTTTAAGGTTGGAGGTTTTAGTTCAGGGCTCAGTTATTTTGCATATTGATGCCCAATTGTTGCAACCCTATTTGTTGAAAAGACCAACCTCTTGTCTCTGAATTGTTGAAAGATACATTTTTGATGTGAAATGGTGTCATATGAGTATAGTTTAATTGTTAATGGGTTTTGAGGCCGGTCTGCTTAAATCTGAATCTCAGTTTTACCACTAATTACCTGTGTGACAATGACCAAGTACTTAACCTTCCTCTGCCTTCATCTCCTTTTCTGGAAAACAAAGATATAGTACCTACTCCATAAGATTGCTATGATGATTATTATGAAGAATACACTTAAAGCAGGGCCTGTCATATAATAAGTGATGAATGAGGGTTAGCTTTTGTGTTAACTACACAACTAACAACTTGTTAGCTACAAGTTGGCTATTTGTATTTTGTGTTAACTACACAACTAACAACTTGTTAGCTACAAGTTGGCTATTTGTATTTCTTCATCTGTGAATCGCCACTAATTTTACTTTTTATAAAATTTACTTATATATCATACATATTAACTCTTCAGGTTTTACATATAACAATGTCTTTTTCTGTTAGAGTGTTGGAACTTTAAGTTTTACTCCCTAACCTCTGGGGAGGGGGGAGGCGCTGGAGGTTGAATCAGCTAATGGTCAATGACTTTGGCAATCATGCATATGTGATGAAGCCTCTGTAAAAACCCAAAAGGACTGAGTTCAGAAAGTGTCTGGATCCTGAAGAGAGCATGGAAGCTCCTGGCCCTTTCTCCATACCTTTCCCTAGGTACCTCTTCATCTGGCTGTTGATTTATATCATCATGTCTTTTATCGTATCCTTTAATAAACTGGTTAATGTGTTTTTCTGAGTTCTGTGAGCCACTCTAGCAAATTAAAAGAACCTAAGGAGGTCCCGGGAACCTCTGATTTCTAGTGAGTCAGTCAGGAGTACAACAGCTGGCACCTCAAGTCCAAGGAGGAGGGTTGTGGAGCCTCCAGTCTGTAGCCCAGTGGAGATGTGCAGGTGACAGCCTGGACTTGTGACTACTCTCCCAAATGCGGAGGGGGATGGGTAGTGGGCAGTTTTACAGGACTGAGCCCTTACTCTGTGGAATCCGATGCTGTCTCCAAGTGCATAATGTCAGAATTGGATTGAATCTCAGACACCTTGCTGGTGTCCAAGAATTGCTTGGTGTGGTATGTTGGGGAACCCCTCCCCCCAACTTTGGAATTGGGTCCAGGAACCCAAAAAGGGTTGGTGTCGATAGACCTATAAATGGAATATAAATACCTTTCTTCACTAGTATTATAAGAAGTCAGGTGTACAAAGTTTATAAATTACCTAGCATTAGTACCTATTAAGTAGTGTGTGGTAAAGAGTACTAGCTTTTGTCCCTGCGTGGTATAATCTGAGGCCTGCTGGCGAGGCTAACCCTCTTCCTTTGTCGGTCTTCTTGTAGAGACCATCACGATCCTGGACTTTTTCCATTACAGACTCATTTCTTTGGTTTGCTCTTCTAATAATTCTCAGTGGGTTGTCACTTTAGGCTCTTCTTGATTATTCTCTTTTTTGTGCAAGCAAATCAGTCAAATTGGCTTCTCAATCGGGAGATGGAGATCAGGGCACAGGGGAGTTAAAGAGTTTTGTTTAATTCTGTCTTGGAAGATATAGCTATTTGGTTGTAGAAGTAGATACATCCATCTTTGGGCAGCATAAGGGTGGAAGGGAACCTGGCAGGTGATTGAATCTGGATGAGAGCCAGAGAGAAAAGGTGGTCTGGCACCAAATGTGGATTCCTGTCACACCAGACTCATTTCCTGGCACTGGATGAACATGGTCAAATTAGAGAGCACTCTTCTCTTGGGGTGAAGTGGACAGGAAAGATGGTAAGACAGCACTGTAAGGCGGGGGCAGGGGGCATTTGTGAGGTGATCAAATTTCATTTCCGGATATTCCCAATCTCTCTGTCCTGTATCCTTTCCAGATTTTTGGCTGCCTCTCCTCAGTGTCTTTCCTCCCTTGCCCCAGTTTCTACCAAGCTCCAGGATTTTCCAGGTACCATCCTGCCAGATTTGTAAACATTTCAAAATACCTCACATCAAAGATGTGTCCATTTACACTGACAGCTACCCCCAGTGACAGAAAGGGCGCTGGAGAGAAATCAGCACTTGCAGCCTGGCTTTTCTGCTGTCTTTGATGTGACCCTTGAACACTCTCTTTTCCTTGGGTCTCAGTTTACTCTGTATACATTGTGAGGCTTGAACCAGGGAATCTCAGAAGTCCCTTCCAGTTTAAACAAGCCTTGATTTGGTGGTATGATGCTTCCTCAACCACTGCCTTACAGAATAGAGTTTGCATTTAAGTGCACATATGTGCTTGATAATTAGTGAAGTCTCACTGTGCAGACGTTCTGCCTATTCCCTGAAAATAAAAAGTTTCCTGCCAACTGAATGATGCTCAATCTTTAAAAAAATTTTTTTCTATTTTTTTTTTAACATTTATCTATTTTCAAGAGACAGAGACACAGTGCGAGGGGGGAGGTGCAGAGAGAGAGGGAGACACAGAATCCGAAGCAGGCTCCAGGCTCTGAGCTGTCAGCATAGAGCTCAACATGGGGCTCCAATCCAACAGTGAGATCGTGACCTGAGCTGAAGTCGGATACTTAACTGACTGAGCCACACAGGCACCCCCCCCCCACCTTTTTTTGACTAATGCTAATTCTAGCTAGAACATGTGTTATTTATCCTGGATAGAAAATTTCTGGTGTTCTAAGGTGGGGAAAGGATGCCATTTCCTCCAGGAGACAGACAAGGACTCTATTTGGCTGGGAAGCAGGGATGGGAAACAGCCATGCCCTTTGGGTAAACTGGCTTGGCACAGCTCATGGGTGAGAACAGTTTGTTGTTAGACACAGCCTATTCACATCAGGAATGTCCTTGTCTAACTCCAAACTCCCAATTACACAATAAAATAACTTCCTTTAGTTATTTCCAGTCTTGTGCATTTTGGTATCTTCTCGTTAATTATCCAATACCTTCTTAAGGAAACTTGAGGATGAAGTTATTGCTCAGACAGTTACTACATACATAAAAAGATCATGGAGACCAAAAAGAGATTGAAGTGTTGGAAGTATGCCTGGGAATTGGATTTCTTCAGAGGAGACAAGAAAGCAAAGAGGATACTGAAAATACTTTAACATAGACATCTAGAAATGGCCCTAGTAGTTCTTAGGATCCAATAAAAAGAAACTAATGCTAACTTTAGGGTAGACTTAAGACAGAACATTCTAGAAGTGAGTCTTATTAAACATTTATTCATTCTTAAAACCCTGCTCCATAGTTTCCCTTTTGGGGAAAACTTTTCTGTCTTCTCATATCCCTTTTGCTTTGCCTGGGTAAGTGGAACTCTCCTTCTGGCCAAATGTCACTTCCTGAGGGAGCTTTGCCTGGTCCTCAAACCCTTCCCCTACTCCAGCCAAGTCTGATTAAGTTCACCATTATGCTATCCCATAGCACCTTGTAATTCTCTCTCACAGTATTTATCATGGTTCCAGTGTTATATTTTTGTATGTGCTTAGTTTCTCACATCTGTCTTTCACATTTGCCTGTAAACTACATGAGGATTGAGATTATCTGTTTTATTCATTGTTGTATCTCCAAGTACAGCACAAGGGAGGTGCTCGGTAAGTTTGTTTAGTGGATGGGTGGACAAAGAAATAATGAGAAGTTTTTAAACTATAGAGAATTTTCCTTTTTTGGACAGCATTAAAAAAAAAAAAAAAACAGAAGTAAAGTAAAATCCAAATGATTCCACCAAATATCTTGGATAGTCTGTGGGTTGTCTCAGCTTCTTTGGCTGTTAGCTAATCCCCTTGATACCAGAAATGCTTTTGGCTAAGGTAGTACTCATTGACATTTTAAATATTTGGAAGTTTAAGATATCTACTGCTATTACAAAGGTGAGACATTCAAGAACACTTCAGAAAGGTTTTAAATGTAGTCAATATCAAACTTCCAGGAGATCATACAGATAGTTTTTCTGAAGACATGTTATCTTATTCCAAACACATATCAGTAAAACTACCAATACCACAATTTTAAGGTGATAAGCACAAGAAAATGACTTCAGTATGCAGTAATTTAACCTAGTTTGTATGCTTAGCCTGTCAGCAGGGAGCTGGGTTAATTAGAACTTCACTGTCTGCAGCAGTACTAACTTGAATGTGGGAAGAGAGGCTAATTAGAATAAGCATGTTGTGCTGCATTGGGATGTATTTGCATTGATAATCATATTTAATGTTTCATTTGATTGTAAGAGGAGAAGTAGTTAAAAGTGATAGCCTTGGAGGTTTTATGTTTTTATTTTAGCAAAACCATTTTTCTCCCAAATGAAAGCTTATGTGAAGTGTAAATGTAAAAAACAGGTAAAAGTTGAACGTCTCTTTGAGAGTGTGTATGTGTGTTAATTTCTCCTCCACTGGTCTCAGAAACTTCTGGAACATTTTAGAGAATGAGAACTCCTTGAAATACGGTTTGAAAAATAGCTCGGTCTCTACTTTCTAATTCGTTTAAGTTCTGGGGAGCCTGGGTGGCTCAGTCTGTTGAGTGTCTGACTTCGGCTCAGGTCATGATCTCGTAGTTCGTGAGTTCGAGCCCTGCGTTGGGCTCTGTGCTGACAGCTCTGAACCTGGAGCCTGCTTCACATTCTGTGTCTCCCTCTCTCTGCCCCTTCCCTGCTCATGCTCTATCTCTCTTTGTCTCTCAAAAAAATGAATAAACGTTAAAAAAAAATTAAAAAAAATTAAGTTCTATCATATGGATGTTGATTTAGGTCCATAATCCTTTTTATGACCATTTTTTACTTTTTTGTTATTATTTTTAAATTTTAATTCCAGTGTAGTCAGCGTGCTGTGTTGTATTAGTTTCAGGCGTACAATATAGCGATTCAGCAATTCCACATATGACTCAGTGCTGTCATCAAGGTAAGTGTACTCTTGATTCACTTCACCTATTTCACCCATGGTCCCACCCATCTCCCCTCTGGTAACCACCTGTTTGTTCCCTATAATGAAGAGCCTGTTTTTTGTTTTGTGTCTTTTTTCCCCCTTCAATCATTTGTTTCTTAAATTCCACACATAAGTGAAATTATATGGTATTTGTCTTTCTCTGACTGGCTTACTTCACTGAGCATTATACTCTCTAGTTGGATCCCTGTTGTTGCAAATGGCAAGACTTCACTCTTTTTGATGGCCGAGTAATATTCCATTGTATATACAGTAAAACCTTGGTTTGTGAGCATAATTTGTTCCAAAAACATGCCTGTAATCCAAAGCACTTGTATATCAAAGCAAATTCCATAACCCAAAAAATATTCATATAAAAATGATTACAATACTGTAATATAATACAAAATAATAAAGCAAATACAAAATATGACAAAAAATAAGTTAACCTGCACTACCTTTGAAAACCTTCATGGCTGGTGTGAGGGAGACAAGAGAGAGGAGGGTTATTGTGTAGGAAGAATTTCACTATCACTAATGGAATCACTGCTGGCTCAATGGAATTTTTTTCTGCATACAATGGGGGCCATTGTATACGCTCGCACAATGTTGACTACAGTAAAGAATTAATAAACTCTTGTCATATACTGCATTTAATGTAACTGGCAATAAGGCAGCAGAAGAAAGAGTCTATATCTGCAGGCAGCCTGACCTAGAATGAAGCAAAGCATTCCTAAGCTTCCTCTTGTATGGAAAAGCAAAGGACTGTCCACAGGTGCTTAGAAATGACAAAAAATACACAAGAGCCAGTTGTGGACACCTTCCAACATTTTGAAAAATCCCAAATTTCTGCCAAACACCGTGGCCTGAGATTGAGCATCTGAGCAAGGGAGATGATCACCAACAAGCCCTCAGAGAGAGAGAGAGAGAGAGAGAATAACCATTGGCTCAGTTGTGATCATGTTATGTTTGGCATCATGTGCTATTCATATTGCAAAGCATCGCTTGCTTATCAAGTTAAAATTTATTAGAAATGTTTGCTCATCTTGCAGAACACTTACAGAGCAAGTTACTCACAATCCAAGGTTTTACTGTATACACCACATCTTCTTTACCCATTCATCAGTCTATGGGCCCTTGGGCTGTTTCTGTGATTTGGCTGTTGTAGATAATGCTGCTATAAACATCAGGGTGCCTGTATTCCTTTGAATTAGTGTTTTTGTATTCTTAGGGTAAATACCCAGTAGTGCGACTACTAAATCATAGAGTAGTTCTTTTTTAAAATGTTTTGAGGAAACTCTGTATTGTCTTCCACAGTAGCTGCACCAGTTTGTATTCCCAGCAACAGTGCACAAGTGTTTCTTTTTCCCACATTCTCACCAATACTTGTTATTTCTTGAGATTTTTATATTAGCCCCTCTGACAGGTGTGAGGTGATATCTCATTGTGGTTTTGATTTGTATTTCTCTGAGGATAAGTGATGTTGCACATCTTGTCATGTGTCTGTTGGCCACCTGTATGTCTTTGGAGAAACATCTGTTCATGTCTTCTGCTCATTTTTTAATTGGGTTATTATGATTTCTTGGTGTTGAGTTGTATAAATTCTTTATATGTTTTGGATACTAACCCTTTATCTGATAGGTCATTCGCAAATATCTTCTCCTATTCCATCTGTTAATATTGTTAGTTGTTGGCTTTGCTGTGCAGAGCTTTTTTATTTTAGTGTAATCTAGCAGTTTATTTTTGCTTTTGTTTCACTAGCATCAGGAGACATACCTAAAAAGAGGCTATTATGGCCAGTATCAGAAGAATTACTGCTTATGCTCTCTTACTGGATTTTTATGGTTTCAGGTCTCACATTCAGGTCCTTAATGCATTTTGAATTTATTTTTGTGTGTGGTATAAGAAAGTGGTCCAGTTTCATTCATGCACGTTGCTGTCCAGTTTTCCCAGCACCATTTGTTGAAGAGACTGTCAGACTGTCTTTTTCCCATGGCATATTCTTGCCTTCTTTGTTGAAGATTAATTGACCACATAATTGGGGTTTATTTCTGGGCTTTCTATTCTGTTCCATTGATCTATGCGTCTATTTTTCTGTGACTGTTTTTAAAGAAAAATATTTCTCTTTCTTGGTTTTTGAGGTATTATTCAGAGCAATGTTGAATGAGAAAATCGAAGTGCAATTTTCAGTGTACCACATGCAATTTAATAAGCAAATGTTACTGTGAAAGATTAGATGATGGGCTGTATAGCACACCAAAAATAGAATGAGCAAAATGACATTTTAGGATGTTGTTATGTCTCCACTGTGATGGACGATCATTTGTGAACTTGGCGGATGCCATGTCATGATGGCAGGTAAATAAGACACATTTTAGGCAAATATTGAGAAGTGTTTGCAAGGTCTTTGCTAAGGAAAAATAGTACAAATCCCCAGAATATAAAAGCTGTGTGAAATTCAACATGCAGACTTAGTTACAGCAAACTTAGCTTTGATGAAAGAAGTGTAATGAACTAAGTACTAAATTTGAGCAGAGCCCTTCAGACTAGGCTCGTGGCAAAATAGCTCCACAGTGGTCCCCAGCAGGACTTAGAGAAGACCGTGCTGTGATGGAGGAAAAGATGTGAGGCACGGTTGCTGATATTGTTGTGAGCTCAGATGGGGGTCTGTCTTTTGGCCATTTTTCTGAGGAAAATGTCCCTAGTAGCAGATTCCTCTGTGGCACCAGCTATGAGACTGTAGTCACACCTTTCAATGTCACTGGCTGAACTCTTTCAAGAAGCCACAGGCCACAGCTGTACCCATTGCATTCGGGCCCCTGCTCCATTATTCTCTTTGAGAGGCAAAGTGTGGGGGGCGCCTTCGTGGCTCCGTTGGTTAAGCGTCTGACTTGGTTTTGGCTCAGGTCGTGATCTCACGGTTCAGTTCATAGGATTGAGCCCCACATCGGTCTCTGTGCTGACGGTGTGGAGTCTGCTTGGGATTCTCTCTCTCTCCCTCTCTCTCTCTCTGCCTCTGTCTCACTTGTTTGCGTGTGCGTGCATGCACGCCTCGCCCCCTCAAAATAAATTAAAACCCCCCAAAAAGCAATAATTTGAAACAAAAAGAAAGGTTAAGTGTGGCTATTGTTCTTCTCTCTGTTCTTAAATTTTTTTAAACCCATGTTTTTCCCTCCGGCATTGTGGAATGATGTCACATTTCCTATTAGTCCAAAGAAGAAAGAGAGAATGCATTATTTGGATGCAATCCAAGGAGATTTGGGGTAGATGTGGGGACCACTGATGAGAGACATATATATTCCTGTGGCTCTTGAATCCCTCCCAAATGCATCTTTTTAAGGGTAGAGGAATAACTTACTTTTTACATTTAATTTTTATGTGTTGGTATTATTCCAATGGTTCAAAAGCAGCATATATAAGTACATGGTGAAAAACCTCCCTCTTACCCTGTCCCCCAACTACCCCACTCTCCTCTAATGGATCCCTCTTGTTCTCAGTTTCATGTGTCACCTTCCAGAATTTCTTCAGGCGTACACAGACAAGTACAAATATGTGCTCTTGTTTTGGGAAAACTAAATATTTTTAAGATCCATCCCAGGAATCTGGTAGTTATTTTGACTCATTTCCAAAGCTCATATACAAAATCCTTCTGATACTTTATTGTAAATGCCATTACAAAGGACAGAGAGCTCACTGGTGGGAGAGGGCTTCCTGTCCCTGGCATGCTGAGTAAGGGTAGGAAAGCATTGCCAAGTCTGGACGCTCGTAGTACACAATCTCCCTTTCTGTCACTCAAAGTAGAGGGAGACAGCTGGGAGGAACAAAAGGGAAAAGAAACCAGATCCATACCCAGAAACCATCTACAGATGAAGTGTGGCTGTCTCTTCAAAACAACTGCTTTCTCTCTTATTTCCTAAAGCCATTAAATAAACCACAGCCAGTGCCAGTGCAGTTCAGTGAGTTCAGAGCAGATCCCTCGGTCTTGGCAAGCCACCAAACTGGTCCTAGAAATGGGGCTGGATTGAACCGGAGCTGAAAGAATTACAGTGTTTCCTTCCTCTGATGACTCTCTCGGGGGACATGCCTGGAATGAGTGAGCGCAGGAGATGAGGTGGTGTTCCCTCAGAGGCACAGCTGGATGTACGTGTGGAAGTGGGGGCTGTGCTCCGGTGTTACATTTGGAGGCTGTAATTCCACTGCTAGTTTTCCTAGCTTATCCTCTCTTACAACATTTTCCTTATCCCAACCACTGTCTCTTCTCTGGAGATCTTAAAGTTACCATTGAGGCTTGACGCAACATAGATGCTACAGGGTCAGGCTTGGAAACTCATTCTAGGCGAGGTTTTCTCCCTCAGTCCCATGTACTGAGTTAACATTT
This sequence comes from Panthera uncia, assembly GCF_023721935.1. Classification (NCBI taxonomy): domain Eukaryota; kingdom Metazoa; phylum Chordata; class Mammalia; order Carnivora; family Felidae; genus Panthera; species Panthera uncia. The sequence goes on from NC_064807.1 coordinate 49,040,756, forward strand.
ACATTAAGACTTCACTTTGGCATTCTTCCTAATTGATGAGATAAAAGTCTAACTCCTAACCGAATTATTCTCAGAACATCACTACATGCACCCAACATTGGCGGTTGCCATTAGAAAAAGTTGTGTGAGGACTTCATGGCAGATGTCATGCTTACCATAAGCAGATGCTAAAAAAGTTCTCATAAATGGAGACCAGTCAGCTCCCATTACTCAGCAATCATTGATCACCTTTCTGTGGCATTTTCTAAAAATCGTAGCATTTACTTTTTAAACTCCATTAATTCTCAAAACAGCCTTTTACGTATGGGCAAGAAGGTCAGTTTAGACTCAGAAGAGTACTTTCATTTTTAACCTTACTATTCTAGAAGTGGGAATGGTGAACTTGAATCAGACAGATCTGGAATAAAATCTGCCCATCCATCTATCCATCCATCCACCCACTCATCCAGCAAATGCTTAGTAACCCTTTACATAAGGGACCTAGGCAGGGTATTCCTATACATGTCAATGTGAAAAAAATGGCTTCAATCCTTGTATTCATGGAACTTACCATCTAAGAAAAGAGAAAGTAAATAAAATAGTCCCAGAGTGTGGTAACCGTTATGCGGGAAACAAACAGGAGGCCGTTTAGAGGGTAACAGGATGAGAGTGTACAGATAGTGTAGATCAAGTAGGTAGGGAAGCCATCTGTGAGAAAGGTGTTTAGGAAGAGGCTCCAAGGGTGAGCAGAAGTTAGCCATGCAACGAGCGGAGCCAGGTGCAGAGATCAGCATGTGCAAAGTCTTTGAGGTAGGAGAGCGCATAGTGTATCTAAGGAACTGAAAGATCTATGGGAGTTTGAATTCTAGCTAGGACTTCAGTAGCTGTGGAAGACAGAATTGCCACTCAATCCTTTGAGCCTTCATTTCCTCATATTGGAATGTCAGATAATGGTGCACACCTCACCGGGTTGTTGGGAGAATTTAACGGGTATTCAAGGAAATAACATGTAGTCTACTTGAATCGCCCGACATCTTCACAAAGGTCTCTGAGACCCCAGTTGGTCCTTGGTACCCAATGTGATTGACCTGTCCAGCCTCCTGATCATTGTATGTAGACTTGGGGACCAACCATCACGTGGACCAGAACATCCTCCATCCCTACTTTTTCACACTCAGCAAGAGGAGAGAATGGGCACAGATTTCATTTGTTCATCTTAAAAACTTTGGACCTCAAAAGAGAAGTAGGGGGAGGGAAAGAAGAGGAGGGACAGAAAGTGAAAAGAAAGGATTTTATTTTCTCAAATGTGCTTCATTATTTATGGAATAACTATTAAAGACCAGATAGGATTTCTTAACTACATTTGGAGAGGGTTGAGGTTTGGACATAGGTGTTCAGAAAACAATAAAGAGAGCTGAAATAGTGGTTATTGTATGTAGCAGACACAGACAGTACTTAGTAAGTTTTGTACTTTATCTCCTTTAATCTTCACACGAATCCTGCAAGGTGGGTCTTATTAGCCTTGTTTTAAAGATGAAGTGAATGAAGCTCAGATAGAAAGGTGGACCTCGCTCAGTCCCTGTCTTGTGGGACTTAATATGGAATTGGACAAGTCTTTGGTAACAGCGAGAGTCTATAAAGTTAGCATGCTGTGTGTAGAGTTGATATATTTTTTAGAATGCTTTATTGTGGCAGTACCACATTATCATTAATTTTTTACTTTATTTAATTTGTTTTGAAAGGAAGAGCAGATACCCGTGTGAGCAGGGCAGGTGCAGAGGGAGAGGGAGAGAGGGAGAAAGACAGTCTTGTGGGGTTTGATCTAATGACCATGAGATCATGTCCTGAGATGAAATCAAGAGTTGACTGCTTAACTGGGCCACCCGGGTGCCCCTATCATTAATTTTTAATAATGATAATTATTAATTATCATTAATGACAATAATGCTATTATCATGAATTTATCTCAACTCAACGAGCATTTGCTGAATTCTTAACTAATGTCCCAGACACTTTAGTGGGTGGAGATTCTTAACACACAGCTTTGTCTTGGGGATGGAGAATAACTGATAGTTCATTGTAGTTAGGGTGTGCAGTGGAGCAGGACTGGTTAGAAGCATCTGAGTGATGGTCACGGTAAAGAGTTTTGGATCTTGTCCTATGGAAGAGTAGCATTAGAAAGACTGCTCCCTAGCTATTTTTAGACAGGGCTTTGTAAAAATCAGTTCATCTGTGGGGCCATGGTAATAACCTTCCTCATAGATTATGTGCTTTCTTTTTAGGAACAGTGGACAGTGCCATGGACCTGATCTTGATCAATTCCCTACCTCTCGTGTCTGATGCGGAAACATCCCTCACCTGCATCGCCACTGGATGGCGCCCCCATGAGCCCATCACCATAGGAAGGGACTTTGAAGCCTTAATGAACCAGCACCAGGATCCACTGGAAGTTACTCAAGATGTGACCAGAGAATGGGCGAAAAAAGTCGTTTGGAAGAGAGAAAAGGCTAGTGAAATCAATGGTGCGTATTTCTGTGAAGGGCGAGTTCGAGGAGAAGCAATAAGGATACGGACCATGAAGATGCGCCAGCAAGGTAACATGCCCCTTAGTTGTGGGCAGGTGAGGTGTGCTGAGACACACAACTTTTGTTTTGGCAGTTGCTCACTCAGAGACTGGGCATGAGCTGTGTGAGTGTGGAGCTTGAAGACCTTGTCTGCCTTGTTCCAGGCGTTGCTTGTCTTTGATACACGTATAGCACTAGAGATAAAAGAGACTGGCCAGTCCACTTCTTGCACATTCAGCCCCTCCACTAGACACTGTGCCTAGGTCATGAGATGAACTGTATTATATTTTGTACTAAGAGCTTCATGACCCTTATGGAGATCTGAACAGGTTACATGTATGTAATAGAAAATCACAGTTATGGAGACAACTAACTGTCCGTGCCAAAATATTGGCCGTTTTGAGCTTTCTCATTGAGATTTCATTTGATTCTTTGTTTTGCTTGCCCCTGAGTATTCTTAACAGAAGTGAATGTTTTCAGGGGAAAGTGTGGTAGAGATAAGAAATTTTAAGGGGAAGCATCTATCAATAACTCAGCTTCATTGGTGACTTAATGTATCAGTTTTCTGGTGCCACAGTAATGCTGTGTGTCACATGACCTCAAACCGCAGTGACATACAACAGCAAGCACATACAGCTTATGAGTGTAAGTCAGCGGGGCTGATAGGTGGCTCTACCACTCTCGACTGGGCTTTCCCACACATGGATGTTGGCTGCCTGTAGGCTTATTATGCTGGCCTTGGCTGAGCCAGCCTGGCTCTTTTCCATGTGTCTGTTATCCTTTTGCAGGCTAACCTAGGTATATTCTCACAGAGATGGCACAAGAGCCAGAGAAGAAAGGGAAACACACAAGGCTTCTTGAAACCCAGTCTCAGTAGTATATACTCTCACTTCCGTCTCATTTTTTATTGCCCAAAGAAAGTCAAACAGATGAACCTAAAGTCAGAATGGATGGGCATCACACAACCAAATGGCAAAGATTATGGTGACAGGGAGGGATGAAGAATTGAGGCCCTTTTTGCAGGCGGTATACTATTCTTGGAAAGAGACCATGATTTCATTTTGAAAGTTGAATAACCACACTTAGCTCACAGAACACCAGAGCTTTGAAGGGAGATGTTGAGGGCCTTTTGCAAAGGGCTCAGGGGGGCTGGGGGCCAGGAGGGAAGGGGGGTCGTGTATAACTCTTTGCTACCACTCCCCAAGGCAGTGATGTAATAGAGACTTTCTCCCAAGATACAAGTGGCTCTAAGCTAAATCTTTAGGCCGATCCTGATGGCAGTTGGAGGAGACAGTGTTGTGAACATTATTTAATGATTCTATTTTACCCCAGGACTCCCAGGCCTGGCCAGGCAGATAGACTTCTGGTATCTTGGTGCTGCCTGCTGGGAAGATGGTACAGAATTCCAGCAGAGATGACCTTTCCTTGTTCTGACTCAAATGATCTGGCCACTCAGTCATCAGCCCTTTTTACTGGGCTGGTCATACCTTTAGTGAAGGAGTCCTTTCCAAATTGATGTCATCATAACCACAGGGACTGTGGCCTGCGAATGTGTCATTTCATGAGATAATGACTGTGTGAACTCTTCGGGGTTTGATTTGTAATCATAAAACTGATCCAGATAAATAACACACTTCTACACATTTCTCTTATTGGCAGGTGGTGGTTGTTGTTGTTGTTTTGTTTTGTTTTTTGTTTTTGTTTGTTTTTTTTATATAGGAGTCTGCATTGTTTTAGACCAGTGTTTCTCAACACTGAACGTGCTTATAAATTTCCCATAGGTCTTGGTAAAATGCAGACTCTGGTTCAGTAGGTCCTTGAGGAGAGTCCTGAGATCATACATGCCTAACAATGCCCCTGGTGATCAGGTGCCTCTGGGCTGTGGACCACACTTCCAGTAGCAAGGGTGGAGAATCAGCCCCTAGCTGGGGTCCACCTGAAAACATTTCTTTGAATTTGCTAACATTGGTAATTAGAAGATTTGAAGGCAGCAAGCTCATTTTCAAGTCAAAAATGATAAAATTGCTATTCATGACAAATGAAGGAAAAGGTTTTCTTAGCAAAACTGCAATGTTCACCTTTAGATGACACAAGGGTGAGTGGGAAAAGTGCACAGCAGACATTCCCAGGAAGGCAGCTCTCCGCTGAGGGGAGAGAGTCTGAACAAAGGGATGTGAGGTGTGCCAAAGCTATCATGGCTAAAAAGTCAACTCTATTATTTTTTGCCTGTGTCATTCGGGATTTGACCTGTGTAAAGAGTTATGTCTCTTTGCTGATAATTCCCCATTCTGAATGAAGATAATCTGAGATTTGTCCCCAGTGACTTCATAGGAATGAAATATGAAGTGCTGCTGTGCTCTTTCCGGGCTGGCTTGGGGCTCAACTTGACAGTGTAGAAAGAAGAACCTGTAGAGGGTATTAAATCAGAACGTTGGGAGTCAAAGACCAATGACTGTTCCAAACTGACAGTCAAGGCCAGCACAGGTAAAGGAGAACTTAAATTCAGTTACATGAGGTAAAAGCAGACTTGATAATGTGGAGATGATGCCTTTTAGTCTCCTTTCCCCTGACTTTTAGTTCCATCTCCACCATTTATCAGCTCTGTGGCCTTGGGCAAGTTACTTAGCACCTATTGGTCTCTTTTTTCATCATTTGTGTAACGAGCACACTAACAATACCTTCAAAACTGTATTCAGTTTTAAATAAGGTATCTACCAAAAGCCAGTTCCCATGAGTGCATTCATATTAAGATTTGATTGACACCACAGATGTGTTGCTAAAAGCTTGGGTGACATGAAACATTGTAGAATAAGTTACATAATAACAATAGCAGTTTGTAAATGTTGGGAATGGAATTTGAAGCCAAGTGATCCGACTGCAGAGCCTGTGTGGATGACCACCCCAAACCCTCGGTATATCCCTTCCGCTTACTGTGAACTGCCCTCCCCGATTCTGAACACTTGTTGGGAACAGAACAGCTCCAATGGAAACCCTGCAAAGCAGCCCAGGGCACAGTGAAGGTAGTTTGGGTGGGTTTGAGCTTGGCTGTGCAACTAAATGGTACTATGAAGGCAAGTTACTTCACTGAAATCATGTTTCCTCCTTTGAAAAATATCACCAGGTTAGAGATTTTTTCCCTGTACATTTGAGGATCAAATGAGAAGACCACCAACCTATCTGGCTCATTGTAAACGTTCAATAATTATCATAGTGTCCTGGAATAAGCAATAATTAAGTGAGACTATTTTCTTCTCAGTTGTGGAAAAAATTGAATACCATTCATTAACATAATCGGTATACAAAATTTATACAAAACAGAAAAATAGGTAGTACTTTCTTTCCTGCATTCATTTTTTTAAATGTTTATTTATTTATTTTTGAGAGAGAGAGAGAGGGTGTGTGCACAAGAGGGGGAGGGGCAGAGAGAAGGAGAGAAAGAGTCCCAAGCTGTGGGTTTGCGTCCCCACGATCTGTGAGATCATGACCTGAGCTGAAATCATGAGTCAGATGCCTAACTGACTGAGCCACCCAGGTGCCCCCTTTCCTATGTTGTAATAACAACATCTCAGGGTGGTGAAAGGATTCTGTATCTTTTACCGACCATCCAGTAGCTGAAATACGGTGTGAGGAAAGTGATATCCTTTATATGAATCAGGAAAACCTCTACAACGGTGTCTTCATGGTACTATTAATTCCCTAGTAACACATAATGGGATCTCAGAGGTGTCTGCCCAGGGACACAACAGGATAGGATAAACATGTATCCCTGCTTGCTGCTGACTCGTGCATCTGGGGAGGAAGTGGAAAATCCATTTGAGATGTGCCAAAACATGCTTAATTTGGCTCGCACACTCCACATGGCCAAACTGTTTTTTATCAATGGCATCATGCAAAAAAAAAATCAAAAGCAATTTGTTCAAACCTCCCTGGTGATTTCATTTGGGGGTCGGGAGGTATAAATGAAGTTTGAAATATTTTCACATGCAAGCGGCTGTCTCAGAGTTTTCCATCAGGAGGAAACACAGGTTATTTCCTTCCTATTTTCATTCTAGAAATAACTTTAAGAACATCAGACCTTCCAAACACCATTTGTGAAGTTGACAGAGAGGAGCCATTAGTATCAAAAAAATTTTTTTTTAATGCTTATTTATTTTTGAGACAGAGAGAGAACATGAACAGGGGAGGGGCAGAGAGAGAGGGAGACACAGAATCTGAAACAGGCTCCAGGCTCTGAGCTGTCAGCACAGAGCCCGACGCGGGGCTCGAACTCACGGACCGCGAGATCGTGACCTGAGCCGAAGTCGGCCACTTAACCAACTGAGCCACCCAGGCGCCCCGCCATTTGTATCTAAATAACACAAATGAATGTGTTAAAAGCCTAAAGAAAATAGGAAAATTTGAAATCCGATCCATTCATTTATTCTTTCATTCCACGAGTATTCTTAGGTGTCTCTTTGTGTCACACATGTGAGGTACAGCGATGGTAGCATGTCCTGAGTGTTTACCTGCCTGACATTCCCCCAGCAGCTTTATATACATTACTGTGTAATTAAGTCTTTACCAAACCTGTATCTGGTGCTGATTATTATGACCCTGTATTAATAGATGAGGCCTTTGGCTATTGTAACTTAGATGCATTCACACACCTAGTATCCACTGTTGGACCTAGGAAGGATAACCCAGGCTGATCCCAGAAGCCAGGCCCTAACCAACACCCTGTGCTGCCTTCCAAAACAGACGTGCTCTTGTGCCCAGGAGGGTTCAGTCTAGCAGGGCAGCTGTGCTGTTGGGGCCTGGAAGGGGAAAGTGCAGGGCATTTGGAGAACAGCCTTGGGGCACTTACCCTGGGTCCCAGGGGGTGAGTAAGGCCCCTGGAGAAAGGGACATCTACATGGAGACTGAAGAGGAGTGGGACTTGGTCAGACACAGGGAAAAAGCAGGAGCAGAGGAGGGAAGAAGCTCATTACTTGCCTGGGAGTGGTCACGTGGTCCACTGCAGACTGAACATAGTTCACAATGGCTGCAGTTAAGAGCTAAGGCTGTGGGACTGGAATAAGAGGAGTGTGGAGAGCGGGTGTGGTTCAATAAGTGGGGGCGTCTTGAGATTGTGTCTCAACTTTAACTCTTACTGTCAGGAGGCCTGGAGTAAGGGACTAAGTCACCCTTAACGCCATCTCCCACATGGGTAGACACAGGATACAACATCTTCACAGCACTGTCGCAAAATTGCACAAAATAATAATGGACATGAAACTACCCTTAGTCTAACATGAACGGAGGTACCCAAAATTGAACTCAATTATTTTACATCCCTGAGAAGCCTCTTTGTTTATAACTGTTACTATCATCGATTCTCTTCTCCGGCCCTTAAGGAAAAAGTGGATCATGTTCTTAGTTAAGTTCTGTCAGTTAATTAGCCCATCTAGATCATGTTACTCAAGTCATTTTTGAACCCAGGCCCTAGCAATCTCATTTTTAAATGAGGTAATAGGACTTCACAGCCTTTTGAGTGCTAATGTTATATAACCTAGGAGAGGCTTCCAGAGCTGAGTTACCTAGTTCAAACCCTGACTGTCCCATGAAATTGCTGTGTGATTTTAGACAAGTTACTTAGCCTCTCTGTACTTTAATTTCCTCATTTGTAAAATTAGGATAATTGTAGTAACTATCTGATAGAGGTATTATGAAAATTAACTATGTGTGAAGTGCTTAGAAAAAGTAGTGCCTGATAGTAGGCACTATTATTTATTTATTTTAAATCCAGGTTAGTTAACATATAGTGTAATAATGGTTTCAGGAGTAGAATTTAGTGATTCATCTCTTACATATAATACCCGGTGCTCATGCCAACAAGTGCCCTCCTTAATGCCCATCACCCATTTAGCCCATCCCCCTACCCACCTCCCCTCCAGCAACCCTCGGTTTGTTCTTTTTAGTTAAGAGTCCCTTATGGTTTGCTTCCCTTTCTCTTTTTATCTTGTTTTTCCTCCCTTTCTCCTATGTTCATCTATTTTGTCTCTTAAGTTCCACATATGAGTGAAATCATATATTTATCTTTCTCTGACTGACTTATTTCCCTTAGCATAATACATTGTAGTTTCATCCACATTGTTGCAAATGGCAAGATTTCATTCTTTTTCATTGCCAAGTAGTATTCCAGTGTGTGTATATAAGGAAATGTAGTGCCTGCTAGTAGGAACTGTTGAAAGGTGCTTACGGTTTTCACGGTACAGTCAAGTCACATGACATTAGTCTGTGTGTACTGTGTGCAAGCTGGGCTTCTGCATCATCAAAGTACAGCATGGAAGGTTGTAGACCCCTTTGTTAGTACCTGGCAGAGAACAATCAACCTCGAGCCAGGAATGCAGGACGTGGCAGGTTGGACAGCAGTGGAACTCTGCTATGATTGTTTCTACCTAAGGAAACAGGAGCTTAAAAGGCACAAGGTCTGTAATAATAAAAATCCACAGAGTGGGGATGGGGTGGGGAAGAAAAGCCCCATTGGAGTGGAGCCTCGGGGAATCTCTATTCCTTTTCAGAATACAATGCTGAGTGAGAAGTCTGGGGTTAGCTAAACAGTCTTCACACAAAGGGGCAGAAAATATAAACAAACCACTTAGAAAGGAACAACAGCATGAAATGGTCAGAAAAGATTCTCACAGGCGCCCAGGAGCATGTCTCAGAGAGCAGGAGCTGCTCCTGTTAGGATTGCTCATGGATGCATCTTGTCAGAGTGAGAGGGCGCCCAGTGAAGTCCTCCTGCCAGTCCCTGCATGGTTGATCCACGTCAGTACCAGTGAGCAAGCTGCCACTCATGTCCATCCTGCACAGCTCAGCACAGCAGTGTTGCTGTTGGTTTATATTTGGGCAGGATACTGGCCTCTTCTAAGTACCCACAGGTTTGGCATCCATTATTTAATATTCCTAACAACCTTTCAAAGTAAATACTTTTGGGGCGCCTGGGTGGGTGGCTCAGTCAGTTAAGTGTCCAACTTCGGCTCAGGTCATGATCTTGTGGTTCACAAGTTTGAGCCCCGTGTGGGGCTCTGTGCTGACAGCTCCGAGCCTGGAGCCTGCTTCGGATTCTGTGTCTCCATCTCTCTCTGCCCCTCCCCTGTTTGCACCCTGTCTCTCTCTCTCTCAAAAGTGGATAAACATTAAAAAATAAACAAAGTAAATACTTCCACTTCCAAATTACAGACAAGTAAGCAGAGATGTTCACAGGTTAAGTAACTCATTCAAAGAGGTCTAGTAACTGGCAGAGGGTGGCCTCAAGCTCAGGACTGTCCTCTTCCAGAGCTCATGGTGCCCTTTGATCTATACCATTCTCCCTCTAAGGTTGCCCCATGTCACTGTGTCATTGCCTGCACCAAAGGCATTTATGTGGATGTCCTGGCAGGGCATCAGGCCTGGGTCAGCAGGCACAGAGGAGAATGGGCAGCTGAACCAAAAGCTGAGACCTTCTGAGTATAGTTCAAGGCATCTTCTGCCCTCACAGGGTAGCTCTCCAAGCCCATGGTGTGCATAGTACTGAATCAGCCTCTCTCAAGCCACCTGTCTGAAAGCCACAGAAGCGGCAGGAAGGAAGGCTGATTCACCCGGTGGTCCTCAGCAGGCTTGGTCCTAGGCTGAAACTCCATAGCTCTCCAAACCTTAGGGTACAAGGTGTTTTGCTATTGATTTCTAATTTAGGTGCCTCCTGGTCAGAGAATTTGTTCTATAGGATATTGTGTCTTTTTATTTATAGAGATGTGCTTTGTGGCTTAATAAGGGAGGCAATATGCCTGAACGTACGCTCACATAGCTGGGTATGGGGATCCATGAATAGCCAACAGATCTTTAATTGTGTTATTCAGATTTTTTTTTTTTTTTGTCCTTAGTAATTTTTGGTCTGTTTGTTGAATCAGCTTCTAAAGGTTTCTACTATGCTTGTGGATTTGTCAGTTTCTTTCATTCTGTCAGTTTCTGTTTCATGGATTTTGAAGCACTGTTGTTATAGATGCTTATACAAGTTCAGGATTGCTCTTTCATTTTTTTAGAAGTTTATTTATTTATTTTGAGAGAGAGAGGGAGAGAGAGCATCCCAAGCAGGCTCTGTGCTGTCAGCGTGGAGCCCGACTTGGGGCTCGATCCTACAAACCATGAGATCATGACCTGAGCTGAAATAAGAGTAAGACATTGAATTGACTGAGCTACCCGGGTGCCTCCCATTTTTCAGTCATTATGTAAAGATCATATTTATCCCTAAAATTTTGTTTTGCCTTGAAAGTAAATGATGTTTTTCTGATATAAATATTGCAATACCAGCTTCTTTCAAATAGTGTAAGTCTGGTGTCTATTTTTCTCACCCTTATTCTCAATTTTATGTGTCATTACATTTAATATGTAGCTCATGAAAAAAATAGATATTTTAATTCATTCTGAGATTCTCTGGCTTTTGATGTATATTTGGCATAATCTATATTTTCTTTATGCTGTGATTTTTATTTGGACTTATTCCTCTCCTTTTAGGTCTTTTTATTTCCATTTTCTCCTGCTCTCCATGTTTAGGAAAGTTATAGATTATTTTTATTTACTTTTTATTTTAAAGTGAGAGAGAGAGAGATTGTACAAGCCAGGGAGAGGGGCAGAGGGAGAAAGAGAATCTTAAGCAGGTTCCACACTCAGTGTGGAGCCCCACATGGAGCTCAATCCCACAACCCTGGAATCGTGACCTGAGCCAAAATCAAGAGTCAGACATTCAACCAACTGAGCCAGGCAAGTGCCCCAGAAAGTTATATATTCTGATTATCTTCTCCTAGTGGTGATCCTTAAATTTTAAAAATTGGCTTAACTTGTATGTCAGTTATAGCTCAATAAAGCTGAAAAATTTTAAAATTGGCTTACCTTAATAGAGACTAAAATAATCACACCTCCATTCTTGTAATTGTGGCTCTCTGTAGATTATGGTGTAAATTAAGGAAATTCAGAAACTGTTGTGGCTGGAAGAATGTTAGAACATGTAATTCACACATCTTGTCCAACAAACCAAGAGACTCGGGCACTGTTATGTTCTAAGGCTGACACAAAGACAGATGTTTCCAAAATGGTTTTATAAGCCAAATGTGCAGTAGCTTCCCCAGTGTCCTTCCAGTACTGCCCAGTCCCATAACTGTGTCAGTATATGTGTGTGTGTGTGTGTGTGTGTGTGTGTGTGTGTGTATTTAATTATATATTTATATAGTAATGTATATCTAATTATATATTTATAATTATGTAACAAACATATAATTATATATATATGTATGTGTATGTGTGTGTATACTGGGTCCCATCATTGCCCTAGTGTTCAATATTCCATTATTTACACCATTAGTAATAAGTCCAGCATGATGCTAATTCCATTTGAGAAATGCTTAGGGCATTCTAAAGCAATTAGAATTATCTGGATCCCCACAACGGAAAAGGACCACCACCCAGAAGGGACAAGTCATTTGGCAAATGTTTAACCATTTCTATTCCTCTCCACTCTGAGAAAACTTGGTAGGGATTGGAGAAGGATGGCTGATTCATCTTTTTAGTTTATGGTTAATCTCAGGTCTTAGTTTGATAACACATATTAATCAGCATAAAGTCCTTTTCTCCCCCAATAGTTGTATGGGAAAAAATGTGTATATGTAGGTGGTGTGTACATTCTTACAGTTTTACAGAGAAAATGACTGTTCCTTTCATCATATTCTTCAAAACCTTAATGAAGTTTGAAACCCATTAGCTGTCATTGTCTTTTAGATCCTACACTTGAGCTGACTCCTGGCAAACGCTCGCCCTCATCTTCTGAATTCGTAGTTCAGTTGCTCCTGGAGAAAGTGTGTCCCCTCATCTCACTTGTTTGTTTTCTCTCTTTTAAAAGCTTCCTTCCTACCAGCTACTTTAACCATGACTGTGGACAGGGGAGATAACGTGAACATATCTTTCAAAAAGGTGTTGATTAGAGAAGAAGATGCAGTGATTTACAAAAATGGTGAGTATGTGTTTTGTTTCCTTCCAGCACCATGATGTGAGACATCAGATAACGCAAAACATGTTGTTGGATCATTACCCTGGTGCAGTCTGGTGGGCAGATGTTTGAAGTAAAGCGCTATGATGCAAGCCCATTGAATTTTATTAAAGAAGCTCTAATAGGCAGTGTGGTTGGTTGCTTCATCAAGCAAAGTACAGATTCATATACGTATATGAATGTACGTACATTTTGTATTTATGAATGTGTAATACGGAATTGTGAATGTACAATAAAACCCCATCATGATGTGATGAGTGAGGTCCCAAGTCCAGCCATGTAAAATGTGAGGTTGTTTGATTGCGAGGTTAAGGAGATGACCAGGCTGAGACTGGGAAGCCAACTGGCAGTGGTTCTGGGAGTCCAACTGTGCTGTACAAATCTGTCCAGGTCCAACTATGGGTTTGGCACCACCTGGTGGCAGTTGCCGGACCCAGGTGAAATATTGATGGGGACTATTCTGAGTCCTATGGATGGATGGGACTTCCAGATTGGTGTAGTGATTCTAGGTATCTCCTGGTTACTTGGTTAGTTGGCAGGGGTACCTTTGCCCGTTCATCTCTCCCTGCAGAAGATAAGCACTTTAGCTTTACCTCTGTCTTCGTATGTTTGGTGGTAGATTGCGTAGACTAAACTGCCTGCTCTCTCACCGTACCTTTCTCACTTTTTGGGAGAGCATTGAATAGCTCAGCCTTTTCATTCTTCTCCTACATCCACTATGCTAGAGCACATTTTCTGTATCCAGTCAGGGAGAGCTGACGAAATGGAGAGGCCAGATGGGGAGACAGGAGTGTCTGCGTGTGACCCACTGTTCTCCACCTTTCTCCCTTCACCAGGTTCCTTCATCCACTCAGTGCCCCGGCACGAAGTACCTGATATTTTAGAAGTGCATCTGCCTCATGCTCAGCCCCAGGATGCTGGAGTGTACTCAGCCAGGTACATAGGAGGAAACCTCTTCACCTCGGCCTTCACCAGGCTGATAGTCCGGAGTAAGTGATTGAGAGGCCACAGTCTGTAATGATTTGGTTGTTAGGATTTTTAGTTACAAGTAACAGAAGCTGACTCTGGCTACTTAAGCAAAAACCAGGGATTGGTTGAAAGTATATTAAGGACTCTTAAAAATTGGTGGAACAGCTGACAAGCAAGTTTCCAGAAAAGATAGGCCCCAGGGAGGATCTGGGGCCCAGCATTGGTGGTGGCAGATGGATTCTCTCTCTAGGATGCTACTCTTAGCCTAACTGTGCTTCAGCAATGTTTCTTTTACTTCCAAAGTTTGAATTCCCAGGGTAATGAATCAGACTGGCCTAACATATGCTAGATGTCTACTGGCCTAGACCAATGAGCTATAGTCAAGTGCAGAACCACATACCACAGCGCGGGCCCTAGGACCTCCCACTTGAATAGCAGCATCATTCCATAGGAAGAGGGAATCACAGTGAATTGGGCAGTCTCCCTGAAAGGTATCTGCTACGTGGGGAGGAATTGGGTCTTCTAGGTAGGTCTAATATGTAAACATTACGTCTCCTATAAATCCCACACTTTACAGATCATGTAACACTCAAATGGGATTTCTGTTTTCATGTTTGAAAAATGTGCATGAAGTAAAACTAGTAAAAGCTCCCCCACCCTCTTACAACTACCAAAGTGGGGAGTAACCATCCACCATTAGTTTTTATAAGAGATTGATTTATAGAGAGAAAAACTTGCCTTGAATTTTCCCAGCTCTGCCAAGCCTTCATGCTCTTAAATACCCAGACCTAAGTATTTGGGCCACTCTGTCATTCTAATGATCGGAATCTCTAACTCATCAACAGTTTTGCTTTTGCTTTGCATTATATTCATTTATTCATTCGTTTGTTCAACAAATGTGTATTGATCATAACTCTGTGTCCAGCATTGTGTTGGTATGAAAATACAAGGATAATAAGATGAATCCCTGTCACCTCAGAATGGTAGTAGAAGTATGAAAAGTGTGGTTCATCTGGTTTGGTCAAGTGAAATCTCCTTTTATCCCACTGCTCTCATGGAGAGTCCAAATGGCAAAAGCACAGTTTATCTTCATTTCATTTAGATGTACCAGCAGTACTCAGAGTCTGAAGTATGTAGGCACATTTTCTAGCAATATCAGAAACATCAGATGTTGACCTATGGTAAAAGACTTAGCTTTCTTTTTCTTATGTTTTTAAAATTTATTTATTCTGAGAGAGAGAGTGAACGTGCAAGTGGGGGAGGGGCAGAGAGAGAGAGAGAGAAAGGGGGGGGGGCGGGCAGAATTCCAAGCAGGCTCCATGCTTGTCAGTGCAGAGCCCAACCTGAGACTTGATCACAAACCTCAAAATCATGACCTGAGCCGAAAACCAGGAGTCGGACGCTTAATCGACTGAGTCACCCAGGTGCCCCTAACATTTTTTTTTAATGTGAAAACAAACATAACTTAATGTAGACTAGAATTTGAAACTCACCTGATTTTTAAAGATAAAGTGAAAGATTTCAAACACATTTTGATCTCTAGCTTATACCTTGAGATTGCTAGGAACACATGTTCATTCCTTTGCTGTTTTTAGGAGTATTTTGGTGGAAGTATTTGAGAAGCATGGCTAATATCTAAAATCGTTCTAAGAAAGTTTGAATTAGGCTACAACCCATCCCATTTAAGAGTATTTTTCCCCAGTATGATTTATTTGATATTTTAAGAAATGATGTACAGGGGCGCCTCAGTTGGTTGAGCGTCCAACCTCAGCTCAGGTCATGATCTCACACTCCATGAGTTTGAGTCCTGTGTTGGGCTCTGTGCTCACAGCTTGGAGCCTGAAGCCTGCTTCGGATTCTGTGTCTTCCTCTCTCTCTGCCCCTCCCCTGCTCATGCTCTGTCTCTCTCTGTCTCAAAAATAAATGAAGACATGAAAAAAAATTAAAAAAAAAAAAAAGAAAAGAAATGAGGTATAGCCAAAGGCATTTGTCCATTTCTCATAACTGTAGGGTGTCTCTCTAGGACGAATTGAAACCTAGGAATAATCGGTGCATAAAGACTTCATGTTAAAAATCACACTGGTTTTATCTATAGGATTTCTCTCCAATATAAATTCTCTCTCTGATAAAAGATCTCTCACAACCATTGAGTTTATAGGATTTCTCTCTGTATGCATGAGTATTTGGTTTCCTGAAATATAAAACCTCAGGGTGTTTGAAGAAAATCATAGAAGCCTGATTGCTCATCAACAACATCTATGATTGCATAGAAGCCTGTTGCTCATCAACAAACTCTACCTGGCTTCTTCATCCCCAAGAGGTCACCCCAAGTCTTTCCCCAATCTTTATTCTTTCACCCTTGCCAGGATTAGGGGAGAAGCTGGGACAGGTCTATAGAGAAGTATATAGTTAGAGACATAGTTTCATATAAGAGGAAGCCCACTATCATCTCCATAGGCTGCCATCATTAGTTTTCAACATGTGCAGATAACTTGTGGTCTGGCTCTCAAGAAATCACTAATCGTGCAGAAGTATTTTTCCCTTTATATATTAAGGCATGTAAATATTAGCTTTTAGACATTTTGTAGCTTTATCTATTAAGTGGAAGTCTGTAAGAAAGGGTCCGGGTAGACCGTCTTCCTGCTTATTTCAGAGAAAATACTGATAACCAGGAGTTCTTGCCAAAGCAGTTATAAAGTTACATCAGCTGTAGGCACAGGTCCAAGCTTACCACTGTGAGACTAATATTCAGGGACAAAGACACTAGTTGCTTTCAGATGAGAAATTAAATTCCTGACCACAAAGGATCATCCAAATCCCCCTGAGTTTTTTCCCTTACATCAGAAGGTGTCCTTGGATATAATTAACCACCGAAAATCACCTGGTGCGAATTTCCATGAAAAAGAATCTAGAAGCATTTTACCATTCTTGTATTTTGGGTTCTGTGTGTCTTGCTTCACTTCTTGTATGTTCTTGAAAAACTAGGTGAATGCTACTAGCTTCTGCTTGCTTTTTTAGCTGACTCTTTGCTCTACGTACTTTAGACCGGCGATTTTCACACTCTGGCATGCATTCTCTGGAGGACTTGGTAAACATGGTTGCTAGACCACCTCCGGGGTTCTCATTCATTAGGTCATGGATGGGGAGTACGTTTGAGGTTGGCATCTCCAGCAGATTTCCAGGTACTGGAGAAGCTGTTGGTCAGGGATCACACTTTGAAAACCATTGCTCTATCTCTAACCATTCCCGCAGCTCTTGAACACGCCAGGCTTTCCTCCCCTATCTCGCTTTTGCTCAGAACACACTCTGCAGCCTGTCTTGTTTGCTAATTACATGGTCCTGCAGATTCAACTCACACACACCTCCTCTGGGAAGCCTTCCTGTGTATCCTCTTCCATCCCCAAGACAGGATTAGATACTCCTTGTCTTTATTTTGATCCTTATTTCCTGTTTCCATGTCTGTTTTTCATATAAGACCATTAACTTTTAGAGAGCAAAGATTATCTTCATTTACCAGTGTCCACTAAAATGACTGACGGGTCGTGGGTGCCCAGTAAATGTTTGCTGAGTTAATGTGCTCTACTCACCAGAGCCTTGTTTTCCTTGAAAGGATGTGAAGCTCAGAAGTGGGGACCTGAATGCAACCGCATCTGCACTGTTTGTATGAACAACGGTATCTGCCATGAGGATACAGGAGAATGCATTTGCCCACCTGGGTTTATGGGGAGGACATGTGAGAAGGGTAAGTCAAGAGTACTTGCTGAGTAAGTTATAGATTTCAAAAGCTGTCATTGCTGGATTTAGAATTCGAACCCTGGGCACAATTGGGAACAGAAACTAAATGGCTTGTGTTAGGCCATATGGTAACTTGGTGTGAATTGGAAAAAGGTATCCTTTCCTAGAGGTGCTTGATTGCCGGCCACTGAAAAGCTGTCCATGCCACAGATGAGATTGGCTTATTTTCCATATCCACAAGTCTAGGAGAGACCCTTTAAAAGAAGACTCCTACATTCCAAGGGGTTGACTGTTTGACTGTGAGTCCTCTTTTTCTTCCCCTCCAAGCTTGTGAACTGCACACATTCGGCAGAACTTGTAAAGAAAGGTGTGGTGGACCGGAGGGATGCAAGTCGTATGTGTTCTGTCTCCCAGACCCCTACGGGTGTTCCTGTGCCACAGGGTGGCAGGGTCTGCAGTGCAATGAAGGTATGTACCAGTCACACCCCTGAACAGAGAAAGTTCTAGCAGGTATACCAAGGAGGTCCAGCTTGCTGGAAATAATAGTGTGGGATACACCCGGGCTGTCCAGTCAGCGGCCCAATGCTGGGCTACAGGGTTTTGAATCACGGATGTTTTCATCTGAAGTTAATTATGTTTTCATAATTAAGACTCTGGACTTTATAGAATGTACTTCTCATGCATATCACCTGGGTTCTTATTGAAACACAGGTGCTGATTCCATAGGTCTGGACTGGCACCTGGGCATCTCTGTTTCTAACAAGCTCCCAGATGGTGCTCATGCTGTTGGTTTTCAGACCACACTTGGAGTTGGAAGGCCATAGAGGATTTGTTTTTTCAGTGGGATATAAATATCAGGACTCTTAGGCCCGATCCAGACAGGATTTGGGATATGAACATAGAGGAAGATCTTTTCTTCTGTGGACCTTACTTAGGCAGTACTAACTTCACCTACTCAAAGAGTCCCTCTGCCCTTTCTAAAATATACCTTCCTGTTCAGTGAGACTGAGTGGTATGTGTTTCACATCTTTCAAGTACGGTTTCACACGTCCTGTGATACAGTAGCTTGCCACGAACACGCAGTCAAGGTTGCCAGACCCTCTCTTATGAATGCTAATGTGGCGAATTCACCATAGCTCCAAGGGTTGTCAGTATTTACCTCACAAAATCAGCTGCTTCCACATCTGCCATATTGAGAACTATGATGGAGTCCTGGTGATTTGGTAACAATGTTCTGGGGCAGAGCAGTTCAGTAGAAATAGAACCAAGCCACATATGTAACTGATAACTTTCTAGTAGTCCTCTTTAAAACAAGTTAAAAGTAACAGTGGATATAATTTTTAGGATTTTATCTCACCCGATAAATAGCTTAGACAAAACTAGCCACCCACAGCCTTAGTTTTCTCACTTCCCCAGTGTTAATGGTGGTTCTGGTGTCTTTGTCTGCAGCGTGCCAGCCTGGTTATTATGGGCCAGACTGTAAGCTTACATGCAGGTGCAGCCACGGGGAGACGTGTGATCGGTTCCAAGGATGTCTCTGCTCTCCAGAACGCCAAGGGCTCCAGTGTGAGAAAGAAGGTAAAGCAAGGTAACACTGTAGTTCGGGCCATGTTCAGCATGTCTGAGCTGAGCTTTGCTGGTTATAATTCTTGCCCCAGCAGCCCACATTCCTCAATCCACTTCTATTTCCATCCAGAAGGTGGGAAGAATATATCCTGAGTCCTAAAGGACACCATTCTAGTTCTCTTATGCATGCCCTCATAGTGGCCTTTGTTTCTCCTTCCACTAGGAGTAAACCATAGGCACTTTGTGGCACATTCAATGATGACTGGCTAGCTGAGGGCTCTGCCTACCTTTTGTCCCTTCTCTGAGACCAGTCTTTTCCCTGGATATGCACAACAGGGAAGAACTGCTTTGGAGGGATTTGGACGCAGGCTATTTTTGAAAAGCAAGATACAAAAAAGAAGGAAAAACAAAAAGATTACCCTCAAGATAAAATTTTAATAATTCTAGTTCAGAAATTACCCTAGAGCAAAACCTGACCCACAGACCAACTCCAGCCCGCTCTTTTTTTTTTTTTAATGTTTATTTATTTATTTTGAGATATATATAGAGAGAACCAGTGGGGAAGGGGCAGAGAGAGAGAGCGGGGGTCAGAGGATCCGAAGCAGGTTCTGTGCTGACAGCAGAGAGCTCAATGTGGGGCTTGAACTCATGAATTGTGTGATCATGACTTGAGGCAAAGTCAGCTGCTTAACCAACTGAACCACCCAGGTGCCCCCCAATCCACAATTTTTACAGCTTTATTGAAGCAGAATTTTTATACCATGAAGTTCATCCCTTTTAAATGTACAGTTCAATAATTTTTTTGGTATATTTAGGGTTGTGCAACCATCACCATAATCTAATTTTAGAATGTTTCTGCCATACCAAAAGAAATCTTGTACCTACTGGCTCTAACTCCCATTTTCTGCTCCTCCCAGCCCCTGGCAACCATTAATTTACTTTGTTTCTGTAGATGTACTTATTCTTGACATTTCATAAACTGTAAGTGGAATTATACATTATGTGGTCTTTTGTGGCTGGCTTTGTTCATTGACTATACTATTTTGAGGTTTAATTGTATTGTAGTATATATCAGTACTTCATTCCTTTTTATTTCCCTACCATCTGTTATAAAGAAAATTTTACTGGAACACAGCCACGCTTGTTCCTTTAGAACATATAATGTATGGCTGCTTTCACACCACAGCAGAGTTGAGTAGTTAGTTACTAGAGAACTTTTAGCTTGCAAAGCCGAAAATATGTACTGTCTAGTCCTGTACAGAAAATGTTTGCCAACTCCTGCCCTAGAATATACTTTTTAAAATTAAAAGAAGCATATTTTTGCATATTTTCAAAATATTAATATTAATAGTATTAATACTAAATAATATTATTATTTACAAATAATAAACACATAGCACCTTTTCAATCCTATAAATGTCACTGTTACAGAAAAAAATCTACACTCAGAACAGCAAAACCGAGAGCTTCACAGCTTTTTCTCTGTTCGTTTTTAGAATCAGAACAGATATGGGAGGAAAATACCAACGACTGTTTTCCCAAAGGCTTTGGCTGAGCTTTACATGTTCACTTCTTTCCGCCATGTTCGGACTCTACTGCAGAGTAGGAACCTGGGAGAGTCTAGGAAGGGAGGGAAAGGTCTTGGGGCTGCCGGAGGATCGTGTTGAAAATAGGCAACTGAGAAGCTGAAGGATCTGGATTTTCAATTTTATACCTGCTTTTCTGTTCTAAGTCTGATGTTGCAAAAGGTGTGAGAACCTCAGGCCCAGACCCTGCCCCCCTGGCTTTCAGAGAGCAGTCTCCTTCCCCCCAGTTCTGCTCTCCCTCCCCCTGCACCTCTGACAGCAGGAAACACAAGGCAACGATGAAGGAAAGACTTCACTGGATTAAAAGTATGGAAGCACTTTTGGGACACCTGGGTGGCTCAGTCGGTTAAACATCTGACTCTTGGTTTCGGCTCAGGTCATGATCTCACGGTTCTCAAGGTTGAGCCCTGCATTGGGCTCCAGTCTGACAGTGTGGAGCTTGCTTGGGATTCTCTCTTTCCCTCTCTGTCAGCCCCTCCCCAACTCACTCTCTCTGTCTCTCTCTCAAAATAAATACACTTTATAAAAAATTAAAATTAAAAAAAATATCAAAGCACTTTTTAAAATTCCTACTCCAGTACCTTCTGATGCTGAAAAATCTGGTAGATTCTTTCTTTTTAAAAAGCGTGGGGGAGGGGCAGAGAGAGAGGGAGACACAGAATCTGAAGCAGGCTCCACGCTCTGAGCTGTCAGCACAGAGCCCGATGCAGGGCTCGAACCCACACACCGTGAGATCATGACCTGAGCCGAAGTCAGCCATTTAACTGACTGAGCCACACAGGTGCCCCCAAAATCTGGTAGATTCTAATCATAATCCCTTCAAGTCTACAGATATATCAAGGAATTACCTCTGCCGTTATTAGACTTCTTTCCCTCCTGCTCCATACCCTTTCCTCATCATAATCTGGGCCCGAGAAACAAGATATCAATATAAAATATCAATATTGTGGTTTACTGTGGCCTCCCCCTGCCCCTCCATAAAACAGCATGTAAGTCACTGCCGCTCTGGGGGCACTTACATCATCCACATTCCTCACTAAGTGATGGACTGCTTTCTGCCTTATTTCACGTTTACTTACGAAGGGTCTGAGGTTCTCAAATACCTTACGATTGAGAATAAAATTGTTCTATTTCAGGATTATCCATTCTACTACATAGATATTCAGCAAGGAGTCATGATACCCTTGTTGCTACCAGAGACCTTTACTTTCAGTATTGGCAGCAACGCTTTTGATTGGCTGTTGCCTAGAAACCAATCTGGGGCAGTTATAGTCTACTTCGGGCATGTAAATGTGAATGTTTTTAATAGCCTGCTACTTGGAGATTCCCAATCAATGAGACATGTCTTGTATATCAGAACGGAGGATCAGCAAATAGGTGGGGTCATTGGCTGAGTCAATGAGAACCTAGTTTTGGGTTTTTTTTTCTTTGCTTTTGTTTTTGTTAACATTTTCTTAAAAAGTAAAAGGAGCTGAAAAGTAAGGCCAGGGGGATGTGGCCATGATAATCATTTTAATATAGAGACTGTCCATCCCAGATCCATGGAGGAGAGCAGGACATTATGGCAGAGTGTGGACTCTGGATTCATACAGATCTGAGCTTGATTCTGGACTCAGAGCCTCAGTCTCCTCATCTGTAAAATGGGGACTACAAGAGCATACCCCCTAAAAGTGTATTATGTGATGATAAAATGATATAACATTTGCAGAGTTCTTACCTGGGGTGTAACTTGCTAAATGGTAGCTGCTTGTATTACTCTTGCTGCTGTGTTAAAGATTAGATGCCACAATGCTGTTTTCTTCATGCAGGCATGCCAAGGATGGTCCCAAAGATAGAGGATTTGCCGGATCACATAGAAGTAAACAGTGGTAAATTTAATCCCATCTGCAAGGCGTCTGGTTGGCCACTGCCTGCTAATGAAGAAATGACTCTCGTGAAGCCGGATGGAACAGTGCTCCATGTAAGAGTCATTCTTAACCTGTCTCCTGACACCACTAGATGCTTTCTATGCAGTAATCCCCTCACTAAAGGCTAGATTCCACACAAGGCTTGTGTCCTCCTAAGCCAGTGTACTGTTAGCTTTGACAAAATGCCATGTCTCTGGGGAGGTAGAGCAGATTCAACACAGCCTGGTCAGAGCTATGGTGCAAGGTTGGAAATAGACCACCACAGTCTATCCACCAAGGCTGGCACTCATCCTGCAGAACTTTCCAACTGTGTGTGTTGAGAAGTATGTATCAGCCTGTGCAAGACTCGGCCCCCCGAACTATCCCCATGTTCTAACTTCTCCTATCAGGAAGAATGAGGCGGTCTTGTGGCCACCAAAGTGTGTGGTAAGGTAGGTGTGGCCCCATGAATCAGCAGGAGATTCACGTGTTACCCCCCAGTGCTATCAGGAAATGGTGCTTTGATGACTGGTCTACTTCTACAACACTTTTGGGAGCAAAAATTAGCAGAGTGTAAAGAGGGGAGTTCAGCACAGTCCTTTTGACTCTAGATGAATCTGCTCCCACGTTTCCTGTTCAGAAACCGTGATCCATGGAATCCCTTGGATCTGAGGACATTCCTTGGCCCTCCTACTACTTCACTCTGCCCTTGCTGGCGCTCAGCTCTGGTTAGTGTGCTGTCATAGCAGTTCTTCTCTGCTGGAAAGGACTAAACAACTTCTCCAATATGTTTGCCTTTTTTCTCCCAACAATCCCAAATGCAGCACAGACAGGACTTCCCCAAATTTCTCTGTGTCACAAGTGATGAGAAAGTTGATGTATTTTCTTATCCAAAGATTTTGAAATGGTTACCTTTTTTTCTCTCAAAGATGATTGAACATCACCTTGACAATAGGGTAGATGCGAGTGACCTCTTGAGGGCAGGATAGGTAGAAAATGTGCCATTACTGGTGTCTACACATCAGATGTTCTTGATTCCATTCAAAGAATTCATTGGGTAGTGAAACAAACTGACAGCTTCTTAAAATCTTGTTGGCCTTTTCACGAGTTATTGGAAGTAAGAGCTACCATCTAGTGAGGGTCAACCATACTGTATACAACATGTTGCTAAACATTACCTGTTCCCTTTTTGTAGAAGTGGAAATTGGCTGGGTGAAGTTGAGTAATTAAGAAATTGGTGAAAAGTGGCAGAGCAGGGATGTGACTTGAGGTTCATTTGTCCTCAGAGCCCTGATTTTTCCCACAACACCACACTTGACAGCTCCTCAATCATTTTAGGAAGCCATTTTGTCCTCTCACCAGCCATCTCCGTATTAAACCAGGAAGGAACAAATGTTACCAGAAGCTGTTTAAAATAATTAGATTCCTAGCTTGTAAGTGTTTACCCCACACTCCCAAACATACAAACACAACAGCAGGATCTGAGAGGGCATCTATCCAATATAAACTTTCAGGGCTACTACAATAGCTTTGGAAATAAGCCAATGATTATACTAGCATTGCATTTGGTTTCTTAATCTCTCCTAGAAAACTTCTTATCAAACAATGAGGTGGGGTCAGTGTTATGGACCTTTCGTGTGTTTTGCCTCCCTAGAAGCTTTTATTTGTATTCATCCCTTCCAGCCAAAAGACTTCAACCATACGGGTCATCTGTCAGTGGCCACATTCACCATCCACCGGGTCCTCCCCCCTGACTCAGGGGTCTGGGTCTGCAGTGTGAACACAGTGGCTGGGATGGTGGAAAAGCCTTTCAACATTTCTGTTAAAGGTAAGCTCTGTTTTATAGAAGTAGAGCTTGTATCCTTTATGTATCATTGGGTGCTTCTCCAAGATAGAAATGTTATCTGAGCACTAAGATGACGTTAGGATATTTTCCAGGATAGGAAATCTTAACAACTTTTTATATGCATGAAAATGGAAGGGAGGAATTAAGTATACAACCTGTGGAGTCACACAGCCCTGGGTTTAATTTTTGTCCCTAGTAGCCAGACACCTGTCTATAGCCCTGAGCAATTGAATTTAACCTCTGTGAGCCTATCTTTATTTGAAAATAAAGCTTAGTTTATCTATCTCTCAGGGTTACTGTGAAAATTTGTTAAATATGTAAAAACACTTGGAGTTGTGTCTGGAACAACTTGTCTTATAGTGTTAATATTTCATGAAAAGTTTGACTTCATTCTATTCATTATTGCACAGGATAATTTGGCAAATACTTTGAGGCTTACTCATTTATTATGAAATCCAGACTATGCTATATAATGAACATGAATGATTTCTTTCACATATTCAGCATTGTGAGTATTCTTCCTGCTCTGAATTAGTATTCAAAATTCAAATTAATCTAAGTGGGTGTATGTACATTCTTGGCTTGAGCGGAAGAAGCAACGTGGAGGTAAATTCAAGTTAGCTTGGCTGGTATACATGGATACCACAAGGAATTTTAAATGTCAGCTTCATTTTATTAAAACGTGTTTTAAAAACGTTTATTCATTTTTGAGAGAGAGAGAGACAGAGCATGAGTGGGGGGAGGGGCAGAGGGTGAGGGAGACACAGAATCTGAAGCAGACTCCAGGCTCCGAGCTGTCAGCACAGAGCCCGACACAGGGCTCGAACTCACAAACCGCGAGACCATGACCTGAGCCAAAGTCGGATGCTTAAATACCTGGGCCATCCAGGCGTCCCTAAATTTGTCAGTTTCTTATGAACTCATTTAGACAAAAACAGCAAACAGCTCTCTGATATGTGTTGTACAAAGAAAAGGCACCAAGCTAAGTGCCTCACATAACTCATCTTATTTAATTTTTATAAGAACTGTGGGTGATAGATGTTGTTATGACCACTTCACCAGTCAGAAAACAAATTCAGAGGGGTTAGTTAACTTGTGTAAGATAGCGTATCTCTTAAGAAGTAAATCTGAGTTTTGAACCTGGGTCTCCTGACTCCAAATACTCCACCATCTTTTCTAGACCATTTTATTTTCTGAGTCTGTTGTGTTAAAGATTAAGAAGCAAGATAACCAACGCTGACTTGTATTTGACCCATTTTGCTACTTGATTAGGAATCTTTGGGCTATCCCAGAGCTAATTCCCATAAGTGAAATAAATGTAAATGCCCAGAACCTAATCTTTTTTTGAAAGACCAATAACAACATTAGCCTGAATACAGCCTTATACGTTTGGATTCTGTACCCTGAGGATCTGTGTAAAATGCCAAAGAATCTTTAATATTTTTTGGGTTACTGGAAAAAAGCCCTGATCTGTTTTATTCAGTAGAACATTCACACGATCAAAATAATTTCTTATATCTTGCGTGTTCTTGAAAGGAAGGAAATGATATACAGACAAGACAAATTACCTTATTTTTAAGCTTGTTGAAATGTTTGCTGCCCATGGAAAATAAATAAGTCAAAAATAAACCATGTTGCTAAGATTCAGAAGAGTCAGTAGTTCTCATTTTTGTTTTTTGGTGGAAGTCACAGCACACAGCATCAGTGCATAGAAGCATCTGTTTTACTAGGTTACGGATGCCTCTTCATGTCATAATTACTGATATCCATAAAATGGAAATAGCCATTAGGTAATTTAATCAGTGTCTTTAATCATAGTTTATACATAAAAAAAAAAAAAAAAAAAGATAAGGGTTTTTTCCACCAAAAAACAAAATTGGACAAATCTGGTTTGAAAAACTGAAAATATATACTAATCATTCACATACCTATGACCTGGCAGTTCTCCTAGATACATGCTCAAAAGAAGTGAGGGTGTATGTTCAAAAAGACATCTTCAGTAATGTTCAGAGCAGTTTTATTCATAATAGCCCCAAATTGAAATTAACGCAAACATCAATCAACATCATAAAGGATACATAAATTGTAGTATATTCATATACAACGGTTTGCCAGGGTTGCCGTACAAAGTTCCGCAGACTAGGTGGCTTAAACAATGGAAATTTGTTTTCTCAAGTGCTGGAGGCCAGGTGAGTGATTAAGGTTTCAGCAGAGCTGATTTTTCTCCTAAGGCCTCACTCCTTGGCTTATGAATGGCTCTCTTTTCCCTGTATTTTTCATATGGTCTTCCCTTTGTGTGTGTCCTGATTTAATCTTCTAAAAAGGACGACGGTTATATTGGATTAGGAACAGACCTAATGCCATTTTAACTTAATGACCTCTTTAAAGACCCTATCTTCAAATATATTCCAAGGTACTAGGGGTTAAGAATTCAGTGTAGGATCTGTTTAAGTACATAACAGATATGCATACACATATGCATACACATAATAATTGTGTTTGGGGGAACACAATTCAGCTCATAACATCCTACAATGCAATATTAAATAGCAAAAAAATTAATTCCTGCAACAATACATAGACATAATATTGAGCAACAAAAATATATGCTTTATGATTCCATTTATATAAAGCTAAAAAACAGACAAACCTAATTGATAATGACAGAAGCCAGGAAAATAATTCCCTATTGACAGGGCAGGGGCACAAGAGTTCCCTTTCGGGGGGCGAGGAGGCGCTGGAAATGTACTGTGTTTCAGTCTGGGTCATGGTTACATGGGTGTGTACCCAGGTAAAGTCCCTTGAGCTAAACACACTTAAGATTTTTGCACTTTACATTATGCATATCTCAATAAAAATTATTAAATTTTTTTAATGGTTATTTTTGAGACAGAGAGAGACAGAGCATGAGCAGGGGAGGGTCAGAGAGAGGGAGACACAGAATCTGAAGCAGGCTCCAGGCTCCGAGCTGTCAGCACAGAGCCCAATGCGGGGCTCTAACTCACGGACTGTGAGATGTCCTGAGCTGAAGTCAAATGCTTAACTGACTGAGCCACCCAGGTGTTCCTCCATAAAAATTATTAAAAGACAAAAAATAAAATGATAAATTACTAAGAGGAAGCTTTGGGGCAGTTTGTTTCATGCTTGTAAAAGTATCCCTTTTATAAGATACTGGTATTAATAGCTATAATAAAATAAGCATTCGATGGTTTAAGCAAATAGGTGGTCTTATTTGATCATACAAGGGAAGCATGACTTAATGAATGAATTTACTCACAGCAGTGCCCTCTTCTCAGAAACTGCCCTAACTAAAAACACTGGCAGAATCTGAAAGATTCTACATACCTAGCATACATTCTTGGGGAGGAAAAAAACAGGTGTGCATTTTTAAGAAGGATAGGTTAGTGGAGCTACAGAACTCACTAGAAATTCAATTGACAAACATTACGCAGCACCTGGTAAACTTCCATGGTCTTTGTCCTTTCGGGGTTTAGAGTCCAGTGCAGTGTTTTACAACCTTTTTATCATTATCACTTCACCAAGGAGCCCCTTTAGAAATTTATTCCCAAACTCTCCTCCCAACACCATAAAATGTTAGTATCATGAATGTACTGCATATCTGTTTATGAACTTAGGCTCTTTCGAGGGCCACAAACCATTGTATTATCTGAGGCTTTTCCAATCATGCAAGAACCAATTTTAACCACCTTGGGGTTGCTATTTCACCCCATTGAGAATACTTGGTCTTTGAGATGGGGAGATTATTCTGGATGGTCTGGGTGGACCTACTGTAATCACATGAGTCCTTAAAAGCAGAGAATTTTTCTTAGTTATAGTCAGAGATATCACAATGGAAAAAAGAGTTGAGGAGACATGATATTGTTGTCTTTGAAGATGGAGAAAGGAGCCACGAGTCAAGGAATGTAGGTGGTTTCTAGAAGTTGGAAAGAACAAGGAAACAGAGTCTCCCCTAGAGCTCCCTTACTGCCATGCTAACACCTTGATCCTAGTCCAGTGAGACCCGTGTCTGACT
Organism: Panthera uncia; assembly: GCF_023721935.1. Lineage (NCBI taxonomy): Eukaryota > Metazoa > Chordata > Mammalia > Carnivora > Felidae > Panthera > Panthera uncia. The sequence goes on from NC_064807.1 coordinate 49,068,956, forward strand.
TCTGACCTCCAGAACTATAAGAATAAATTTGCATTGCTCTAAGCTTGAGAGAGAGAGAGACCATGCATAGTCTAATAGGGAAGACCAATGTCAAATGATCACACAAAATCTCTAAGAATAATAAATTCTGAAAATTGCAACAAAGGAAAAGTGTAAGTTGTGTGAAGGTGTATGACACACAAGCCTAACTGGGGTTTGGGGATGGCCCCTGTGAAGAAGTCACATCAGAGAGTTGATTGCTGAATGATGAGTTAAGAGGTACCAGAGAGTAGTGGGAGGTCTGGAGCACTGCTGGCAGAACAACATGTACAAAGAACCTGAGACAGAAGGGAGCTTGGTACACTGTCAGTTGGATGAACTGAAAGGTCAATGGCACTGGAGGGTACTGGGTGAGGGCAAGAGGAGGCAGGGGCTCAATTGTGCAAGGCCTGGCAGGTCATGGTATGAATCTTAGATTTTACTCTAGACATGATGGGGATCCGTAGTTAGGTCTTGAGCAGGGAAGTGAGCATATTTTAAGGAGTACTTTGTGGATAATGGTTTGGAGGGGCAAGAGGAAAGCCAGGAGACCACACCCCTGGCAAATGCATTGAATCTGAACAGAGAACTCTAAGGGTGATATGGCAAATGTGGGGGAGTTCTCCGGCCTTGAGACCTCAACCACCAGCCTAGTGCCAGGTTATTGACTTCATTGTGAGAAAGAATTCAAGAAGGAGTCAAAGTGGAGCAGAAGACGCTTTATTGCAAAGCACAAGTACACACTGAAAGGGGATGGGTGGGGTGCAGGTACAGTCAGATACAGGATCTGAGTCGCTTGGGTGGAGGTAGGGTTCTGCTTTTTTATGGGTAGTCATAACTAGGGGATGGTATGTTCTTGTAGGGTTGTGGGAGTAGGCGGGGACTTCTAAAAACTCTGCATATTATTACGCATTCTCCATGTCAGCTACTATATGCAGGCGCAGTCTGATTTTTCTCTTGTGGCTTCTCCACAGTCAAGAGTACTAGGAGTACTCTAGCGCCCCCAGTGCAGGAGTCATTCTTGGCAATTTGGAGGCTAACTGAGTCTGTGTACACGTGTGCTTGAGCCTGAGCAACAATAGGATTCTTATGGCCGTGAGAAACCACAGAGCTATCACAGGGGTTACTCAGATGTCACATTCCGTCAGGTCTCAGACTCAGTTCCCTGTCTTTTGTTCCTCCTGCGGTTACCCAGTGTTTCCCTATTGCACCTGCCTCAAGAGGGTTTTGTTGGAAATGTAAGGGCACTCTTCCTCTACCTCCACCAAAAAATGATAATCAAGCTCCAAAGTGTTCAGGACTAATCTGATTGTTGAAATTTTCTTTAGTTCTTCCAAAGCCCCTGAATGCCCCAAACGTGATTGACACTGGACATAATTTTGCTGTCATCAACATCAGCTCTGAGCCTTACTTTGGGGATGGACCAATCAAATCCAAGAAGCTCCTATACAAACCTGTTAATCATTATGAGGCTTGGCGGCATATTCAAGGTAAGGTGTGAACAGGAAAGACTCCAGCTAAAAAAGTGGCAGGGGTAGAAAAAAAAATTCCTCAAATACAGAAATCCTCTCTCCCACTCCCATTCCTCTGCCCCTGGGTAGTGGCTATACCAGAGGGTTCCACTTGAGAGTATTCAGGACAGAGGGCATGGGTCCTGAGTTCTTGGGCTAACTTTCTGGAAATTGTGGTATACTGCAGGACACAGAACCAGGCTGTGTCCAGCGTTATTATTTATATCAGTATGTCTTTCCCACACTTCTCTGGCTCATCAGTCCTCTGTTTAGCTACTCTATCTGGCTGGGTCATGGTGGAAGATACATGCTTATGCCATGAATACGGTAATAGGAAACTCCAGGGCCTGCTGGAAAGGCAGAGAGAGTATAAAATCTGAGGGGTGATTGTTGCTGATGTGTTGAGTTGTTCATTCTTTTTCTCTTTTGAGACTTGCCCTGTCCTGCAGGCTCCCAACACACAGAGATTTTGAAAGGAATTTGGACCTGAAAAGTTTGGGCTGTGGCAGACTAAACTGGGGTTGGGGGTGCGGTATGTGGACAAAGAGTTGCCCCTCCCCCAACTCCCTGAAGGAAAAAAAATCCCAAAATGTGATAAAATTCCGTCAACAGTTCACGGAAACAGTTACATTTATTTTGAAACACAAATTGCAGTTCTTTTTGTTTCCTGATGTGGAAATCACAGGTTGTTTTTTTTTTTTAAAGCTGAACATTGTCAACTGGCTATGGTAGCACCAACTTGTTAGAGCTCTCACTACCACACTTGTCGACAACAGGCATCCTTTAGTATCATTATGCCTGTCAGTTCCTAAAAAGGGCCCTCCACATACTCTCTGTAGGTAATTGACGAAGTTTCAAGGAGAACAAAAGGAGGTTTGAGCTTAATGCTAGCTGGCCTATGTTAAATTAAGTCATGGCATTGTTACTGAGCGCTTCATTCTATTCTAGACTCAGCCGAAATTCAGAATCCCAGTGACATAAGGCTGATTTGCTATGTTGCTGTTTACGATATCAATGGCTAGGTCTTATTAAAAATCAGCTTTTTTTTTTTTTTTTTTCAATACGGTGGTACTAGTCCGTCATCACTTTCTACAAGTGGACATTCACAAAGTGTTCTAAGAACTCTTATACACAGCCCAATTCTTTTTTTCTTACCAACTGGGAGTTTATCCTACAATAAGGCAATAGTTTGCAATAGCTATGGAGGACAGAGGCTGGCTAAAGCTAATAGCTAAACATGCATAAACTATTTGTTTATGGGCTCTGTTTTCAAGTACTTCAGAGCCCTTCCTGTGCAAGTAGTGTAACTATTACAAATCTGTTATCCGGTCTTTGTAAACAAACTCCCAAAGAATCTCTTCTGTTGAGAGCCTGACTGCAATCATATGTATTTAAAAACAGTGGCAATTAAATTATTTTATATTATTGTAATTGGGATTTTCCCTCCCTTAAATCTAATTGTTATTTCATATAGTTGAGGATTTGTGTGGTTTTACTCTACAAATGAAAAGACAAATGTGGAAGTGATTAACTGGCTCAGAGACCTACATGAAATGTATACATCGTCACCTGGAAACTTCCTTTAAAAAGCCTTTTTTCCCTTATGTTAGGAATGGCTTGCCTGTTTCACTTACACATTATTTCTGAGAACCAAACACTAGTTCACATCACAATAACAACATTCCGATTTAAGCAAGGTATGAGAATGCCGACTTAAGTTTCCTGGACTTTCCCTCTTCTCAGTGACAAATGAGATTGTTACACTCAACTATTTGGAACCTCGCACAGAATACGAGCTCTGCGTGCAGCTGGTCCGGCGTGGAGAGGGCGGGGAAGGGCATCCGGGACCCGTGAGACGCTTCACCACTGCTTCTATCGGTCAGTGGAAGCAAACGGCATTTATTCCTGCGCTGGGTGGGAGCGGGGAGGAAGGGGAAAGAGGAAGGAAGACCAGGAAGGGTGGTGGTGGGCGAGTGGATGGGTGGGGGTGCAGGGGGAAGGAGTTTGCTTTTGAATGGGTGGGAAAGTGACAGGAAGGTTGACAGCTTGGAGCCAAATCGTTCTTTTATTTGGGCTGCACTCCTGGTCTATCTCCCTGGGGGAGGGTGTCTGCAGCAGTCTGGGACAGAGGAGGAAGCAGATGAGCCTTCAGGAAGGCAGGGACATCCCTTAGGAGTTGGGATTTACTTAGCAGCAACTGCTTGGTTCCTGAGTTTCACCAACAGCTTCCTGTTTCCATCTTCAGGGCCTAGGCCAGACTCTTGCCACATGTATACTTCAGAAATCCCAGTTGACTTATTTTTAAAACTAATTTCTAATGTTTCAAACTAATTCATGCCCGTAGTTGAAACGTCAAATAGAATGAAAGGCTGTTATCTAAAGATCAGACCCCTGTGTCACCTCCCCACCTCCGAGTGCTCCTCCCTATAGGCAGTCAGTTTCACCTCCTTAAGCTACTTCCTTTTTTTTTTTTTGAGAAAGACAGTGCAAGTGAGTGAAGGGCAGAGAGAGAGAGAGAGAGAGAGAGAGAGAGAGAGAAAGAAAGAAGTGGGACTCACCCCAAGTGGGGCTCGTATTTACCCAAAGTGGGACCTGAGCTCACCTGATATGAGATTTGAACTCACCAACGGTGAGATCATGACCTGAGCGGAAGCCAGATGCTTAACACCTGAGCCACCCAGGTGCCCAAGCTATTTCTTATTATATATACCTCAGTGGTTCTCAAACATTACTGTCCATAAGAATTACCTGGAGAGCCTGTTAAAACAGGTATCTGAGCCCCTCCCCCCCCCCCAGAGTTTCCAATTCAGTAGGTTTGGGGTGGGAGTCAGGCTCAAGATTTTGCAGCTCTAAAAAGTTGGTGAGTTGTACTGGATTTTGCATATCCTCGGTCCATACGTTCTGAGTAATATAGTGATATTTTTTTGGTTGATCAATGTTAGTGTCTATTGGCCTTCTATTGTGTTAATTGAGAATCCTTTGAATCTGTGAAGCTTCCTTGATGCTAACCTAGGCTCCATCTTTCTGCTACCCAGGTACCCCTGTCAGAAACAGGGGAGTGATCCCTTGTAAAGTTTGCCTTTCTAGTGGTCATTGGGTATAAGCATTTGTTGCTGTCTCCTGGTCAGCGCTTTATAGTTTGTAGTTCACATATATTTAATTTATATTACCTTAAAGGGTAAGAATCATCTTCCCCACTTTATTGAGTGGTTACTAAGTTGATCTTCAGACTTAACATCCTTTTACTTCTTTGGTTGTTGTTGTTGTTGTTGTTGTTATTATTATTATTATTATTATTATTATTATTATTTTAGCTAGGAGCCCAAAGACACCATTTCTTTATCCCACTTGGTCAGTTTTCCTATTTTTAGTCCAGAAGGATCTGGATTAATGAGTGTGAAACACGAAAGAACATCTAAGTCTCCTGCAGGGGTATTGCTTCCCTTAACAGAGACTGCCCAACTTCACTCACCCTACCTGTTTCACCTCACTAGCGCCACCCTTAGAAAACCAAAGGGAAACTCCAAAGCAACTCTGGTGCTTGTAGAAGCATTGTGCAAATGAGGAACGGTTTCCTGGGAACTCAGCAGATAGCAAATACCAAAAATCATACCAGAAACTATATAAAGTAGAAGATAAAGACATCAAAGGGGCTTCTGGCTGTGGTCAGGTTGCTGCTCCAAGGCAAATGGTAGTTAATTCTCTCTCTGCCAGTACTGATGAATCAAAGGGGAAGGTCATACATAATCTGACTCAGATGGAAAGTATTTATGGAACAGATCATAAAACACTTCACAGACCCACACTGGACTGTCTTCAGTGCTCAGAACATGTTCCAGCCAGGATGTATTTAGAAGTCTCTTGGAATATTTCAAAGGAGTTCTCAAGGGTAGGTGGGGAGGGAATTCTTGATGGTTCTTTTCCCATCATTTGAATCTTGCTGATGTTTGGTTTTTAATTTATCTGGCAGTTGCACTATTTATAAGTGTGTTGACTAAATGGGGAAGGCCAGAAGGCCAGGAGAGGAGGGAAGAGATCACACTCTGAACACATGGCACATACAGGGCAGGTAGGGAGGGGTGAAGGGTAAGTCATGTTCCCGAAGGAAAGGCAAAGGGAAGTTGGTCCCAGTTACTCCCCTGTACCAGGCGTAGGCTTAGAAGGTTTAGATGTATGCTCCAAGACATCAACCCTCTGTTCTGCTTTGTCGTTACAAGCTTGCCTACCCCTCTGGGCAGCTTCATGGACCTTAAACCTCAGAGATGAGCCAAAGGCGTTGACATCACCTCTTTGAGTTTGTAAAGGTTATAGGGAATAATAACTATGTAGAGTAATAAATGTATTCATGTTAAATAGTTAAAATAATGATTTAATTTGCAAGGGCTATAGAGAGTAACTATTGCTTTAGCATAATGCCAAGTAAATTGTGGGACCTGACTGCTGGTTCTCCCTAGTATAACAGCAGTCAGACTGGCTGGTGGGAGTCACTGTCCTGATGTATGGAAATAGACCTGTCTTCTCACCAAGAAGAGTTAGAACAGTGTTTCTCAACCTTCTCTCCCTTTCCTTCCCCCTCCCCCTCCTCCTTCTTCAATTATTGCCCCCTTTTTAGATATCTGTGTCCTTAAGACAAAATGTCTAAGCCATTGTAATGTATAAAATGTTCTCATATCCCAGGAACTGGTTTTTGCCCCCTTAGGGGCAATAATGTCCCCACTGAGAAAGCACAAGTTAGAGGATCCCTATTCTGTGTTTTGCAAACACTTAATATCTGGAATTTAAAAATCAATTTACTATTATTAACTGAAAATACACAGATTCCTTCTGTGTCCATTGACACAAGACAGGAAGAGAGGGAGGAAGGAAGAAAGAAAGGAAGGGAGGAAGGAAGGAAGGAAGAAAGGAAGGAAGGAAGGAAAGTAGGTTATATTAATAGAGTCCCTGACACCTTCTAAGCATTTTCACATCCATTATCCCATTTACTCCTCCTGAGTCTGCAAGATTGCTTTTTTCATCCTGTGTTACATGTAAACTTGGAGAACTTACGAATTTTCCCTAGCCACAAAGCATTATCTGATTCATTTCAGAACTCATATTGTTTCCATTCAGGTACCTGTCTGGTAGCCCAGGGTCTTGGCAGGGGCAGCATGTGGTTGTAGCTGATACTTTGATATAATCAGAGCAGGGCTGCTCCAGGCCCTGCCACCACAGCTATTATAATGTTTGAAATTCTTGCTAAGAAGAAGTAACCCTAAAATTGCTTTAAAATATGTTGCTCAAAAGCATGACAGAAACACTGAATAGTTACCTACTATCCCACAATCTTGGGAAATCTGTTTTAATTTTTAAAAAAAAATTTTAATGTTTGTTTATTTTTGAGAGAGAGAGAGGGAGGGAGGGAGGGGCAGAGAGAGAGGAAGACACAGAATTTGAAACAGGCTCCAGGCTCCAACTTAGCTACCATCTGTCAGCACAGAGGCCGATGTGGGGCTCAAGCTCACGAGCCGTGAGATCCTGACCTGAGCTGAAGTTGGACTCTCAGCCGACTGAGCCACCCAGGCGCCCCTCCACATTTTTAATTTTTATCACTTTCCTCCCTGTCCTTCACCATTTGTAGACATGACTTTTACCAAGTTGCAGAGTTTTTTCTCAAGTATTATAAATATTTTATTGGCCTCCCATACTTTTCCCCATGATCTATTTTAATCCATTGGATGGCTATATCATAATTTATTAAAGCATTTTCCTATTTTGAGTATTTAGGACTGTTTGCTATTTAAATAATGCTATAATGAACATCTTCATGTACATAGGTTTTTCCCTTTCTTTGAATTATTTCTTCAATATAAATCCCTGGTATGGTTAGATTATAGGGCCAAAGCATATGGTCATTTCTAGGGCTATTGGAAAATATTCCCAAGTTGTTCTCTAAAGGTCTTCCTGTATTATAAGTATTCAAACTACAAATTAGAATTGTTACAAAGATTTGCAGTTTTGGTAGAAAAAAAGACTTGCATGGTTGCTAGCTTGTGTTTCTTTGATGGCTTGTGAAGTTGTATATTATTCTAGAAGCCAAGGTTGTTATGTAAAGCTGCCCTTTGGGGCTGTGTGTGCTTCACCCTATGTAAAAATCATGGTCTAGGGGCACCTGGCTGGTTCAGTTGGTAGAGCATGTGACTGTTGATCTTGGGGTTTTAAGTTTGAGCCCCACGTTGGGTATAGAGCTTACTTGAAAATAAAATCTTTAAAAAAATCATAATCTTTCTGGTTTCTCCCAGGTCTCCCTCCTCCAAGAGGTCTCATTCTCCTACCAAAAAGTCAGACTACTCTAAATTTGACCTGGCAACCAATATTTCCAAGCTCAGAAGATGACTTTTATGTTGAAGTGGAGAGGAGATCTGTGCAAATGAATAGTGACCAGCAGAATATCAAAGTCCCAGGCAACTTGACTTCAGTGCTACTTAACAATTTACACCCCAGGGAGCAGTACATAGTCCGAGCCAGAGTCAACACCAAGGCCCAGGGGGAATGGAGTGAAGATCTCATCGCTTGGACCCTTAGTGACAGTAAGTAACTCATGTGCCCCCAACCTTGCCTGAATGACATTTGGCTAACGCTACTTGGACTTAGCTACCATCAAGTCAAGACTGTTTGCTGGAAATCATAAAAGGCAGTTAATTGTGAATGGAGGCTAATTAATACCCTGCCCCAGCATACCAAATCATTTGAATAACCTGTAATGCATAAGAAATCTCCATGTTTTTGGATTTGCAATAATTCAGGCAGGACTGTGCTAAAATTTCCCTTTCCTTGGTATGGAGTTATGTATTAAGTAAGTTAATAACATGAATAAGCTTTTCTAGGGTTTAATTTGTTACAGGACAGTTTTCAGGATTGTCCTCTTTCTTGGGGCGCCTGGGTGGCTCAGTCAGTTAAGTAACTGACTTTGGCTCAGGTCATGATTTCTCAGTTCATGAGTTCAACCCTCACATTGGGCTGTCTGTTGTCAGCACAGAGCCTGCTCCAGATCCTCTGTCTCTTTTTCTGATCCTCCCCAGCTTTGCTCTGTCTCTCTCTAGAAAACAAACAAACAAACAAACAAACGAACAAACTAGGATTGTCCTATTTCTTTAGACACATAAATGCTGGTTACTTAGGTCTTTCCTAATCTTACAAGCCAAATACTTGACTTGAAAAATATTCATAATAGATCATTTTTAGGGTTCCAAAGTATATTTGAGAGTGATAAAATCGCTTTTCTTTCAAAATATTCTGCAGCCCAGGAATTTCTGTATTTCAGATTGATCATTTAAAATTAGTTGGGACTTCTTGGGTTTCCTGGTAGTATTGAAAATTTTTCATCATTAGGCAAAGAGTTCTCTTTTGATTCATTGCATTAGAACTATATCTGTGTGTTTTGGAGTCCTTGGAAAGATTAAATATTTCTTGGCCACACCGACTGCCACTTATGTTAGGATCTTGTGGTCCCTTGCCAATACCCGATGTCTGAGGCTCTCTTCAGCTATGTCCTCACTTCCTCAGTACCAGGTGTAGACACGGGCTCTGTTTCTCCAGCCACTGTCTTCTGTGAGTGACATGTGAAGTCAACTGCTTTGTCAGTGTTCAGGAATTCTTCATCAGTTTGTAAAAAATTCTGTGAAATTTAAAGTTACAACATAGTACAGAGAATAGTACTTCAAACACTTACATTCCTACCACCCAGAATTAACAACTGTTAATATTTTGTCATATTTACTTTCAGCCTTTTTGTTGATTTATGGAAGCAATAACACCATACAGACAGATCACAAGCCCCTTGGAGCATCATCCCTACTCTCATTCTATTCTCTGCTCCCCAGAGACAACCCAATTAGGAGTTTGCTGTGTATCTTTCCATTCAAGGTTGAATCAACTCAGTATGTTAATTTCATCCATAAGTGCACATATGCATACAAATCACTCTTCATCTTGCTCTTTGGAATAAACATGATTTCATCTTATCCATGTTCCTTTGTTTAGATCTGATATATCCCTTTTTAACTTCTGCATAATATTCTTTGTTATGACTGTGTCGTCTTATTTATCCATTCCCTTTGAGGTGGGCATTTAGGTTGTCTGTTTTCTTCCTTCCCAACTTCCTTCCTAACTTCCTTCCTTTTTTTTTTTTTTAACTATCCCAAAGAAAAATGCAACGATCATCCTTTATACATGTCTCCAGGTGCATAGGTGTGAGAGCTTTTCCAGGGAATATGTCCAGAAGTAGAACTGAGGCTATTTTTCTCTGAAGTGGCTATTCCAAGTGGATGATGTCCAGGAATATGTGAGAGCACCATCTTCCCCACATCCAGTCCTGTATATATATCCTTTCTCTATAACACTTGATGTTGAAGACCTTTTTATTTTTCATAATCTCAAAGGTAAAAAATGGTACCCCACTGTTAATTTCAATTTTCTTTTTCTGGGTAACTAGCGATGTTGAGCATCTTTTCATGGGCATTTGGATTTCCTCCTTTTTTTGATGTATTTGTTGATACACTTTGCCCATTTTCTATTGGTTGCCTTTTCTTACTGATTTGTAAAAAGCTGTTTATATAATTTGGATACTTATTCTTATTACACACATTGCAAATATTATTCTCATAATTTCTTTATTTTCGCCTCGTCTGTGGTGACTTCTCCACAGATACTTTAAATTTTGAAGTAATGAGACCTTTCAATATTTGCCTTTATGGTTTGTACTTTTGTTTCAGAATTATTCTCTATCCCAAGGTCATGAACATATTCTCTGTATTTTTTCTAGTAGTTCTAGTTGTTTTGTATATTTGGGTCTTTAAAATTTAGGGATGTTATTTTGGTGTGTTTTTAAAAAATGTTTTATTTTAGTTTTGAAAAAGAGAGAGAGGGAGGGAGGGAACAAGCAGGGGAAGGGCAGAAAGGGAGACATAGAATCCAAAGCAGGCTCCTGGCTCTGAATTGTCAGCACAGAGCCTGACACGGGGCTGAAACCCACAAATGGTGAGATCATGACCTGAGCCAAAGTCAGACATCTAACTGACTGAGCCACCCAGATGCCCCTATTTTGGTGTATTTTAATCTTTTTAGTTTTAGTCTTATTTATTCACATATAGCAAGCTAATGGTCACAATGCCATACTTTGAGTAGTCACAGCCTAGCAATTTCATCTGGTCCAAGTGTAAGGGGTGGAATGAATTAAATTTGGCCTATGGCCCCAAACGTATGTAAAAATAATACATGTGTGTAATTTTTTTTGCATACGTATATGCAGAGTATATCATTTGACACTTCACAATTACTTTGTAAGGAAATTAGAATAGGAATTGCCATCACATTTAACAAATGAGGAACCTGAAGCAAAAGAAGGTAAGCAACTTGACCAAAGTTATTAAGCAAGTAAATCGTGGGGTTAGGACTCGAAATTGCATATTTTAATTCTATGTTTTGTTTGTTTTTACTAAACCAGGATACCCATTAGTCTCTTTGGATGGGCAATGAACAATTGCAAAAAGAGATCGCTTCTTGGAGAAGTTCATTTTGCAGTCATATCCCATTTGTAAATTGTTTGGTTAGCTTTTCCTAAAGTGTTTTAAAATCTACTTTAGAACCTACCTGGTGAAACTGCAAAAATGTAGATGGCTGGATTCAGACTCACTGCATCTAAACCACAGATCCAGTAAGCTAGTTCAAAGGGTGACTTCTTTCAGGCATAATGTGGATAAATTGGTAGATGTAAATTTGTGCTTTTTAGTTGGCATTAAAATTAGCAGGTGTCTGCAAGGCACTGCTTCTTTTTGTGACAGGTTTAGATCTACCACTGGTTTATCAAGATGAATATTTTTTTTGAGGCACCACTATATAAAAGTTAATCATGTGTTAATAGTAGTCTGAAAATGGTAAGAATCCAAATATTCTGTCATCTCCTTATGGGAAGGAAGATTATTCTATATTTTTATAAAAATATACAAAATCTTGGTAGTGGAGGCAAAGGAAGTTAAGACATATTGTTGATGAATCAACTGTGGTTTGGGACATAGAAAATGACCATCAGATTTGGAAGGCCCAAAATCCAATATTTAATCCTCATAAATTGCCACAGTTACCAAAGGAGTATGATCAACGTCATGGAAAGAGGAAATTTAGAATGCAGAAGGATCTCTGAGAATTTAGGATAGAAAGAATATACCTGAAGACATTTCTTGAAGGTTCTGTTTTGCTTCTAAGCAGTGTATGGGGAAAGACAGTAATATATGGGGTGAAGTCGCCTGGGTCTTTTACTTACTGGGACCAGTACAAGTCCTTTCATTTTCAAAGTCCATCTCTAAAACTGGATAATAAAAATCTCAGCACTACTCATAGCCACCTATGTGGTTATAAGGGTCAAGAGGGAACCTGCATATGGAAACACCTTGTCAACAGCCTCACAGATGGAAGGTATAATTGACATCAGGGGCAAGACCTTGGATTCCTTCTTCCCTGGGGTCATACAGAGTCACTCTATTGTATAGAGTCAGCGACTTAACCTCTTGCAGGAGTCCTTTATCAGACAGCAGGTTGAGTGAAAATGTAGGGACAATTCTGTGCCTATCATCTTCACATCTGGAAAACCTCAGAACCTCTCTTTCTCATCCTCCCCCCGAGTAGAATGTGATCTCTATTTTCCCTAAATCCCAGTAGCATTTTGTCTGTTAAGTCCTTGACACATTTTCTTATGTATACACTGACTTGTTACTGATCCATAAATACATTTCGGGCAAGGATAGGCTTTTTGGGAAAGTGGCTAAGATGATGGACTGTGGAGTCAGACTGCCAGGAGTTGAATCCTACTTCTTCTACACAATATCTATATGACCTTGGTCAAGTCACTTTACCTCTCTGGGACTGAATTTTTATAAGATTGTTAGGAAGAGGAGATGAGTTACTATATGGAAGAGCCTATATAAATGTCAACTCTCATAATCTTTCTGTTCTTCCCAGCATCAAAAACAGTATAATATATGTTTGTGGGTAACAGAATCTGAAGTCTTATTTTAATGCAAGCATGAGCAAATATGTGATATATGTGTTGACGTTTTTCCTGGCTTATGCTATTTTGTCATGTCTTCTGGAGTCCACTTCCAATTGATTGGAATTACCATCTGAGAAAACATCTATTTGCCATTCATGTTTTTTAAAAAATTTATTTCTTGTTTAATTTACATCCAAGTTAGTTAGCATATGGTGCAACAGTGATTTCAGGAATAGATTCCTTAATGTCTCTTACCCATTTAGCCCATCCCCCTTCCCCCAACCCCTCTGACAATCCTCTGTTTGTTCTCTATATTTAAGAGGCTTTTATGTTTTGTCCCCCTCCCTCCCTGTTTTTATATTATTTTTGCTTCCCTTCCCTTATGTTCATTTGTTTTGTATCTTAAAGTCCTCATATGAGGGAAGTCATATGAATTTTGTCTTTCTCTAATTTCGCTTAGCATAATACCCTCCAGTTCCATCCACATATTTGCAAATGGCAAGATTTCATTCTTTTTGTTTGCCCAGTAATACTCCATTGTATGTATATACACCACCTCTTCTTTATCCATTCATCCATCAATGGACGTTTGGGCTCTTTCCATACATTTGCTATTGTTGATAGTGCTGCTGTAAACATTGGGGTGCATGTGCCCCTTTGAAACAGCATACCTGTACCCCTTGGATAAATACCTAGTAGTGCATTTGCTGGGTTGTAGGGTAGTTCTATTTTTAATTTTTTGAGGAACCTCCATACTGTTTTCCAGAGTGGCTGCACCAGCTTGCATTCCCACCAACAATGCAAAAGAGATCCTTTTTCTCCGCATCCTCGCCAACATCTGTTGTTGCCTGAGTTGTTAATGTTAGCCATTCTGACAGGTGTGAGGTGGTATCTCATTGTGATTTGTTTTTCCCTGATGATGAATGATGTTGAGCATTTTTTCATGTGTCAGTTGGCCATCTGGGTGTCTTTGGAGAAGTGTCTACTCATGTATTTTGCCCATTTCTTCACTGGATTATTTGTTTTTTGGGTGTTGGGTTTGATAAGTTCTTTATAGATTTTGGATACTATCCCTTTATCTGATATGTCGTTTGCAAATATCTTCTCCCATTCCGTCAGTTGCCTTTTAGTTTTGATTATTGTTTCCTTCGCTGTGCAGAACTTTTTATTTTGATGAGGTCCCAGTAGTTCATTTTTGCTTTTGCTTCCCTTGCCTCCAGAGACGTGTTGAATAAGAAGTTGCTGCAGGCAGGGTCAAAGAGGTTCTTTCCTGCTTTCTGCCATTCATGGTTTATGAGCTGACATTAAGTATCTCTTAAGAACATAATAATCTAAGTGATGATAGTGTATCCTAAGTGAATTAAATTTTTGTTTTAATTTCTAGTTCTCCCTCCTCAACCAGAAAACATTAAGATTTCTAACATCACAGACTCCTCAGCCATGATCTCTTGGACAATCTTGGATGGCTATTCTATTTCTTCTATTATCATCCGTTACAAGGTTCAGGGCAAGAATGAAGACCAGCACATCGATGTGAAGATCAAGAATGCCACCATTACCCAGTATCACCTCAAGGGCCTAGAGCCTGAAACAGCTTACCAGGTGGACATTTTTGCAGAGAACAACATAGGGTCAAGCAACCCAACCTTTTCTCATGAACTGATGACCCTTTCTAAATCTCAAGGTTGGTAGAGTGGACAGGTATTTACATAGGATTATTTCTGGAGATGATTGGGAAAGCCCCATTATCTTAAGATATTTACCTGATATGTACGTCATGTGACATAACTCATTTGTCAAAATAGGTTTCACCATCTCTAGATAGGTTCTTAAAATGAAAATGCCCCTGGGAAGGAATCCTTGTTGATCCATTTTCTTTTGTTAAGCCTTAGACTAAATTATCCCATCACACTCCCTATCCAGCAGTTGAAGCTCTGAAGAATGTGAATTTGATTCCATGGAAAAAGAATGTGGAACCTGCTTAGTGGAGGCAGGCCTACGCTGGTGCTTCAGTGGGAGGCTCCAAGAACCAACACCATTCTTTCTCAAATGAACTCCTCTTTTAGCTTGGATGACACTATTCTATTCTGAGGTGTTTTTTTTTTTTCTTTCACTGTTTGGATCCAAGTTATAATGTCTCCACATACACCACTAACCCCCACTCTAGTGACAGTAAGCTCTTCGAGACAAATGGAGGTCCCTCAGAGTGCCAAGCACAGGATGCCCAGGGTTTGTGATTGATAACACCTGTTGAACGTAGTTAAGTGAACAAAAGGGACTCAGGATGGGGATTGGGGGCTGCAGCTCCTGGAGCATCCTCCCTTTGAATTCTGTCTGCAACTGTACCTCCCAGCCCTCTGCCCTGTACCACAAGTGTGAGGGAACATAGAGTGATGTTAGATGGAAATTTTGGAAGATTTATATAACCTGGACTAAGGTGTTTGTTTTTTTTTTTTACAGAAAATCTTATAGTAGTAAAAAGTTCTTGGTTTTGAGGGCTACCTAGGGCTTAAGAAATCAAATGAAACATGGATATTTTCAGTGCTGATTCTTTGGAATATTTTTGAAATGTTAAAGGAATTATGAGTCTACCAATTATAGAGAATTGGAGTTTTCAGATGACACTCTTAATAAATGCATTACTTTTATAATTTTTTGTGTTTTGGTAAAATGTGTACAGGTCCTAAATCCAAGCTCTACAAAAATACAAGCAAAAAAATAAAAAAAAAGACATAACAAAACAACAAAATTCTCACTATTCTATTCCAGACTTGTTTTTATGCACCCATGAGTAGAGATAGAAGGAAGGAAAGAGATAATCACAAAAGAATACTTGTAAGAAGATGGGGTGATACTCTACATACTGTTTTTCGTAAAAATATATTGCATTTAATTTTATTTGAGTTTAAATAAGGGAAAGAGATGGAAAGATTAGACCATAATCTTTAAGTTCATTTTGACCTGGCCCTGAATTTAATGGTTTTTCTCTTCTGTCTCTCCCTCCTTCCCCTCCTCCTTTCCTTCATTCTCCCATTGGTATTCTCAGATTTTCTCTATCAGTTTTTTATATAAGAAAAAAAAAAAAGCAAAAAACCTTACAGACTCTAAACTCAGCATCTTAGAACAAGAGAACTTTTCTAGGTGGGGAAATTATTCAGGGGAACTTTAGCTACTTTCCCAAAGTCCTACATCTAGTTAGTCATTCTCACTATTGCTTGACAATGTGCAGTTGCTTGGGCCTCTACTTGGAAGTAAAAGTTGGATAAATGATGAGATTAATAATTAATAATAATAATCAGCACTTTTGTGTTTTTTGGTGTTTTTTTGTTTTGTTGTTGCTTTTGTTTTTGTTTTTTTTTTTAAGTCTTATAAAAAGTCAGACTGTGAGTCATTCTTCTCCATTGAGTTTCAGAACATATGAATGAGTAGCCCAAGGTCCCATAGCAATTAGGTGGCAGAGTCAGGGCTACCATGACATTTCTGTTTCCCTGTGATGTCTACCATAGATGGTCTTGCCCTATCTCTCCAAAACTAACCCTGCTGCTTCTCCTGTGTTCTGCGCAGCACCAGCGGACCTTGGAGGCGGGAAAATGCTGCTTATAGCCATCCTTGGCTCGGCAGGAATGACCTGCCTGACGGTGCTGTTGGCCTTCCTGATCATGTTGCAATTGAAGAGGGCAAATGTCCAAAGGAGAATGGCCCAAGCTTTCCAAAACGTGGTAGTGTCTCATCTTCCTACTAACTAATAAGTACAAGTCTGCATGTATGCAGAACCTTCACTTGAAAGATGTGGACCAGGAAATTTACTTCTAAAGCCAGTATTTTCCTTAGGCAGGCCTCATCTTCTCTTTGACTTCTGTTATGAAATGGGAGATAAACAGCATGACTATATAATTTGTTATCCAACCTGGAACAATTATGAGAGTGAAAAGGTTGCTCTCAGTAATTATTCAGGAAGCCAGGGCTAAAACAGGCCCTAACAAAGTGAGCTGTATGGTCATCCTAATGATAAGTCACCGGGGAGACTAATCTTGCAGTATGAAGAACTGAACACTGTTGGTAAGGAAGGACATGAGTGTAACCAGACCTCAATGTCATGGGTAATGATGTATTGTGCTAGACATTTCCTATTTCCAGTTCCCATTTTCGACTTTTAGTATCTCCCACAATCTTATCCCATATACATTGTGTCTGTAATATATGTGAATTGTATGTACATGTGTGTATCTCCATTCCTTTGTACCCTTCAGTCTGCAGTCATAGTTCATAATACCTGGCACTGCATCATTCTTTCACCTAGACATTTTGATCAGTAACCAGAGTTTACAAAATCATACTTGACCAATATGTACCCTGTTTGATTCCTTTGGTTTTACTAGAGCCCGAATGTTTTTCTAGTGTGTGGTTTTAAGCTCTGTAAAATGAACTTGCACCCAGCTTTATCAATGCCATGTATAAAACATTGAGTACAGCTACACATTCTAGATAAGGCATACCTTCATGTCCACAGATCCCTGAGCTTCCCCTCTATGGAGGACAAGGGGAGCTTTGTTATCTGCTCCATGCCAGAGGTGGCTCAACTCAAGCTTCTCCTGGAGAGAAAGGGCCAGCAAGGGGGCCAGGAGCACGGGAGCTCCTATGATATTGGTGCCTTGTCATTATACATGCCAGCCTCTCAAACTCAGGAGAAAAGGTGATGCTGTGTTGGGCTTTGCTGTAAGCCTCTGTCATCCTGGGGTCTGAATCTGCTCCAGAGTGGGCTCAAGAAGTTCTCAGGTTTAGGATAAGCCAGAGCAAGTGAGTTAGAGTCCAGAATAGACCAAGACTATGTAAGAAAAGCTCTCATGGAGGCATGGCCTCTTACTGTCCCAGATAGGATCTCTGTGTTCTTTTCCAAACCAGAACTAAGTACCTGCTTATTTCAAAGCTCAGTAGAAACTCAATGTGACTAACTCAGGGATGTGCCATCCTGTGGCATCCCTGCTCTAATTTTCCCCTGCCTTGCTGTCTGCAGACATTGCTAATTGATTGCAGAATACCTTCCCCCAATGCCTGGAAGTGTCCCATGAAGCTGTAGACAGTCTGTTAGATGAAACCTATTTCCATCTCCATCCCTAAATTAGTTTCTTGTTTCACTTGGTATGGATACAAACCAGGAGTATTTATGCATGTCAGAATTATGAAAAATCCTGACATAAAACCTTTAAAAAATTATTTCTCCAGAGGGAAGAGCCAGTTGTGCAGTTCAACTCAGGAACTTTGGCCCTGAACAGGAAGGCCAAAAACAACCCAGATCCTACAATTTATCCAGTGCTTGACTGGAATGACATCAAATTTCAAGATGTGATCGGGGAGGGTAACTTTGGCCAGGTTCTTAAGGCGCGCATCAAGAAGGATGGCTTACGGATGGACGCTGCCATCAAGAGAATGAAAGGTCAGTGCTTGGCCACATCAAGTCAGCATTTCACTCGGGCGGGGAGACAACTTGACTTCCTGTTGAATCTTTCCTCTATTCTCTTACATTATTTAAACAGAAAATTGGCATGGTGTCAGATATAGCTGTTCAGTGCAACTGCAGGTGATATTTCCTTTGAGGTCAGCTGGTGACAGGGTCAGGACATAAACATGAAGGCATGAGATGTTTAAATGCCACTGTCTTGTTGCGATGTGAGAATACAGATTCCCTGTCACACACTGCTCATTGTGGCGGAGGACTGTTGTTTCTCTTACTGCAGTGGTTCTCAAAATTGAGTATGCATCACAGTCGTCTGAAAGCCTTGTTAGAAGCAGACTGTTGGGGTCCACCTTGGTTTCTGACTCAGTAAGTCTGGAGCAGGGCCAGAAGATTTGTGTTTCTAATTAGATCACAGTGATGCTGATGCTGAGGGTTTGGAGGCCACATTTTGCAAACCACCGTCTTCATGGATTATCTGCATCAAAATTCCTGGAGACGTTAGCAATGCATCTACTTGGCTTCTCCCACTGTTGGATCTACAGTATTTGAGTTTCTGGGGCAACATGTGAGAATCTGTGTTCTCAACAAGCATGCTCCTTGCTTCTTCTGTACCCTCAAGTTTGAAAACCATTGATCTAGGGTCACAAGAATGAGGTATTTTCCAGTTGTCTTCGTCTCAAGACTGCTTGGTGCCTACCCATCTAACAAGATGGCTAATACACATCTTCTGAGAAAGCTGAATGTCTAGCTCACTGTCTGTACTAGCTGTATTCTCTTCTGTGTGAAGTGGCAGGTAATGCACATGGCTTGATTGAGAAGCTGCGTTGTGGCTTCTAGAGCATCTGGGCTTGGAAAGCTGTGTGTCAGAACAGGGAATGTAATTAATTACTTCTGTGGGCCACCTTCACCGTGTGGGCTCTCTAAGGTTGCTGCTGGGTTTTCCTTTCTGACAGCAAAATTGAGTGCAAGGGGGGAATTAACTTGCTCTTTGCAGCAGGTTAATGGAAAACAAATAAAATAAAACAAAATACTGTCAATGCCTAGAGATAGTAGTATGTTTCAAATACACACGTACACATGTACACACACAATCTTGCTTAGCATCCAGAAATGTCTTTTCTGTTTTGATACTTTAGTTACAGGGAGTTTTGGGGAATAGTGGATAGTATGAGAAGAAAGGATATAGAATTTTGTAAAATCAGGGCTTTTAAAGTCTGATCTGAACCTGATGGTCCCATGCCCACGTGAAGAGGTAAAATAGCTTAATGGGGCACCAGGGCAGAAAATGTCTGCAGGGAGAATGATGCATCCAAAGGAAGACAGATACTGAAATAGGGGACAAGGTCATTATAAAGAACTTCATTTTAAATATGCTTCCAAGGCATTAAACCTCGGACAGGGTTTCTGAACCCTGGTTCAGGGTATCTGATTTGGGATTGCCTACTAGCTAGTTTTGTGTGTACCCTTACCCCATATGAAACATTCCTGTAATTTCCAAGCATGTTCAGGTAGGCACAGGGCCACCAGCACCAACTGGCCCCCCCTTCCTCCCTTTCCTACCCAACATTATTTTTCAAAAAATCATAATAGCGCTCTGTCACCAATCAAGGCTGATCAGTTTGTGCATCAGCCAGAGAGAGCTTTCCCTTCAGCCTGGCTGGTACCTGGCGGTTCTTCCTCTGATCCAAGTGGTAACCAAGAGACAGGATGAAAAGAATAGAAACAGATGTAGTTCTGTTTCCTGACCATCAAGCAACTTCCATAGAAATGCCGTTGGATTTGAGGTGTTTTTTGTTTTTGTTTGTTTGTTTGTTTGTTTTTTTAGCAGGACTGGTTTGTGGGAAAGCAGGTTAAAAGTATTATGATAAAGGAAGGTGTGTACATTCCCAGTGTTGTTGTACTGAAACTTTGGGTCTGCTCCTCAGCATATGCGTTGCTGGACAGCGGCTTCAGCTAGAATAGCTGGAGTCTAAATAGAGGCTGCTCCATCTCTACCAAATCATCTCACTGGGCATTTGAGAGCTTAAACAAGAAAACTTGAGAACAGTGGTTCTCAACCAGGGGTGGTTTGCCCCTTGGGGGACGTTCAGCAATGTCTGGATACACTTTTGGTTGGGCCGCTGGTATCTGGGGAGGGTAGAGGCCAGAGATGCTGCTGAACATCCTACTATGCAGAGGACAGCCCCCCAACAACAGAGGTTTCTGTCCAAAGTATCAATGGTACCAAGTACTCTTCCTAGAGTAATGTCTGATTTCTATACAGTTTTCCAGACCTGATGGTGACTAAGTGCCTCTGAAGGTCCTGGGGAGTGGGAGGGGATAGTTGTTTCTAAAGAGGTCTAACAGCGAGGGATCACAACTCTTGACTTCATTCCCAGAATATGCCTCCAAAGATGACCACAGGGACTTTGCTGGGGAACTGGAGGTTCTCTGTAAACTTGGCCACCACCCAAACATCATCAATCTCTTGGGAGCGTGTGAACATCGTGGTAAGATGCTCTTTTCCTGTCTTTCCTGCCAGAATTTTTGTTTAAAACAGGCACTTCCATATTGAAATTAGTAAATATAACAATCTTAAGAATGCTACCCATTTTTTTTTTAAAGTTGCAGTTTCATTCTGAATGTCTGGTCCTATTTATAGATTGTAATGAGACTTGGGATCTTTTTTGGAGGTAGGTCCCAGGCTGGATCTTTTGCCTTCTAGTGTGGTTCACCCATTAGTGCTCAAAGGTACCCGTGGTTGCTGCACACTGCCATCCTTGCTGATTCAGGGATTGCCTCAGCTACTATTGCTAGGGTTTGGGGGAGCCTTCAGCATCAGGAAGAGTGAAGTGCATTGGCTCTTCAGAGTTGCCTATCTTATTTCCTCCAAACCCAAGACACTGATACTCTGAATGTTAAATCCATGAATGTCAACAACCTATTGTAATAGAAAAGCATTGGTAATGGCTAGGATAAAATAATAGTAATAAACTTATATCTGATAGAACTTCATTTTTTTCCCAAACAATTATGGGTACAATTATGGTGGAGCTCTACAACTATCCTATGTTGTACATACTCTTAAAGGTCAATTTATATTATTTAGATATAGCTGAGTACTTCTATGGGTTTACTTCAGCATCCTACCTGGGTTTATAATTCTGAATCTGTGCTTAAATTTATGCTTAATTATGATTAATTCCTCATGGAAAAGTTTGATCCCACAAAAAAGCTCCACACAGTAATTATTTCCAAACTTGACAACCTCTTGTTGACTCTGAGGCACAAACACCAACAATAGAAGAGAGACTACTTCCTTTTCCTCAATTTATTAAACTAAAAATACTGGGGCTTCAAACAATATATCATTCTGTGATCCAGTAGGGTGTAATTCTGAAAGCTAGATCATGTCCCTTAGGTTCAATAATGAAGTAATGACATTTATTTTTGAGCTATTTCCTGAAAACAGTGGTCAGCATGGGACAGCAGTAAATGAAAGTTTAAAAAAAGTAACCACCGCCAACAGAAAAATGTGTATCTTTTAAATTTTTGCTCTGTCATCACCTTAGCACATAATTGGTTGGCTCTTAAAATTTATAGTTCAGTGAGGAAATGAGAAAGCATTGAGGCGTATCTTGTCTTACAGTGCTACATGCTACAGTACTAGGCTTTTTTTTTTTTTTTTACACCAGAATTTCAATTTCTTAGAATGTCTCTGAAGTTAAAATTCATTCGACATTTTAAATGTAAAAAATGGTATACCAAAAAATTTACCTTTAAAAGACAGTAAAACCACTCTACTTTTCATTGACTCAAAAGATCAATGTTTTTGTGAAAGAAGATTAATTTTATCAAAAAAAAAAAAAAAAGAAAAAAGGAAAACAATTTGGGAATAGGCCAAGACAATGGACCATAATTTCTTCTAGGACCTATTGTTTTATTTGTCTAAGTTTGAGTTTTCTGATTTCTCTAAGCAAAATGCAGTCTCTGACCTCAGACTCTGCGAACCTAATGAGCAAGACAGTGACGTAGCGGGAGTTTTAGGGGAGCAGTAGAAGGAGGAGGCAGAGAGTTGCCTGGTACGGGTCCTTCTGCCATGTACACTTACTCTTTTTTTTCTTTTTTTAAAATAACCTCAAGAAAAGTTAGAGACAGACTGGAATAACATGCCTGGCTCACGTTTGTTCTCCATCAATACTGAATAAAAAAAATAATAGGTGATGCAGACTAGCTGTCCTAGATCTTCTGGAGGCAAATCTTACTGAGTAGGTGCAGGCCTTCAGGAAGCCTCCATGTTAGTCCACGTGTGGTAGGCCGGAGGGGGTGGGAAAGAGGGGACCCTGAGTTCGAGCATGGTGCCCTGTAAGCATGGCAGGAGTGTGGAACTTCTCTCGGTCCTGTTATCAGTGTTCTCAAGGTTGGTACCGCTAGATGTATTGCTTTTTTTTTTTCCTTGTTAATGTTTATTTATTTATTTTGAGAGAGAGCACAAGCAGAGGAGGAACAGAGAGAAGGAGAGAGAATCCCAAGCAGGCTCTGTGCTCATCGTGCAGAGCCTGACACAGGGCTCGAACTCATGAACAGTGAGAGCATGACCTGAGCCCAAATCAAGAATTGGACACTTAACTGACTGAGCCACCCAGGTGCCCCAACGTGTTGCTTTTAGATACTAAATTTTACAAGCCATTCCCAAGACCCTAGCACACCTTTGAAATCTCAGAGCTGTTGAGGGCCACTGAGAAGGTGGTGTCTCTCCCTTTCCCCACAGGCTACCTGTACCTGGCCATCGAATACGCTCCCCATGGAAACCTCCTGGACTTCCTGCGCAAGAGCCGAGTGCTGGAGACCGATCCCGCCTTTGCCATTGCCAACAGCACCGCCTCCACGCTGTCCTCTCAGCAGCTTCTCCATTTTGCAGCAGATGTGGCCCGTGGCATGGACTACTTGAGCCAAAAACAGGTGTGTGGTGAGGACCTTGCTTTGGACATCTTTCCTTTGAAATTCTCTCTGGACTCAGAGTTGAGCTAAATTTATACATTTTTCTAGTCAACTTCCCCCCTTTAATTCCTCTTATGATTGTCCTAATTTTAATCTCTTTGTTACTATTCTGTTTATATAGAAGTTAATGCC
Organism: Panthera uncia; assembly: GCF_023721935.1. Lineage (NCBI taxonomy): Eukaryota > Metazoa > Chordata > Mammalia > Carnivora > Felidae > Panthera > Panthera uncia. Next base: position 49,092,075 of record NC_064807.1, read on the forward strand.
AGACACTGACAATAACTGTATTTGGTGAATCTGAGCATGTGTATTTGATGAGGAGGCTGAACTGATCTTAGCTTCATTTGGATCCAAATGATGCATGATAGCGGAGGACTTGGACGGCAGCAGGAAGATTTAATGACCTGGGTTTTTTTTTTCTTTTCTTTCTTTTTTTCCTTTTTTCTTTTTTTTTTCCCTGAAATGCTTCTCCCAAAACATGATGGGTCATTTGGCCAAATCCACTGAGGATATTAGAGAGGAACTTTAAGGGAATTGGGTTCCTCTCTTCTCTATTTCCCAAAGGTCTGACCGCAGTGGCCTTGTGCCAGCAGAATGAAGTGAAAAAAGCAAATGATGTTTTTTTTCTTTAAATTTCAGTTTATCCACAGGGATCTGGCTGCCAGGAACATTTTAGTTGGTGAAAACTATGTAGCCAAAATAGCAGATTTTGGATTGTCCCGAGGTCAAGAAGTATATGTGAAGAAGACAATGGTAAGTTCAGAACACAGACACTGAGGACATCCTCCCCAGGACACCCTCCTTCTCCCAATGGCCCTTCTCTTGGATGCCATTGTTCTTTGGTGACTCGGGCGTCTGGCTGGGTACCCCAGTAGGTAGTGTCCTGGCCGGGCAAACATCCTTTCTGAGGTTTGATTGCTAAAATGACTGAAGGCTCCGTCTTTGCCACTGAAGAAGCCACTGTCACATGTGGCCAAGTGATTGAACATGCAAGCCTCGTGGTACATGGGTCAGTCTACATCCAGGCAGGACCCCTAACTGTCTCACTCAGAAACCTCTGAGGAGCTCCCTCAAATCCCTTTCATGCACAGCAAGCATAGGAGGGACAAAAAAGACATTTAACATACTTTCCAAATCTAAAGGAAAGAAATTAATAAGGTTCCTACCTCACAAAGAGGCTCTATAGAGAAATCCCTAACTTCTAAGGCCACAGAAGATTTCCCTCTTTGCCAAAAGTTCTCCACTCCCTCTCCAAGCCCACGTCGAATCCACATTCTGCTGATGACACCTCCTCTCCCAAACAGTAACATTTAATCTTCAAGTAAAGATCCCAGGAGAACCTCACCATGGAAGGAGAGAAGCTGGACTCAGTCAGCTTTCGTTGCCTGTCATAGCTCCCTGGAAATGCCCCTTCCTTCCGGGGATGTGACAGCAACATGGCGCCACCCTCTGCTTTCCCAGGGTGGGCTGGCATGTTCAGGGCCTTGGAGCTAACAAATCCTGCATCATCACATGTGTTTGGTGGCTCTACCCCAGTGGTATGGCTCCCCCTTTCCCAGGTCTGGTGGACATTACTCTGGCTAAGCTTTCCTGGGAATCCTGCGGTTTTCACACGGTCCCTTTGCTTTTGTGGTAACAATTGCCTCGGCAAGGCTCAGGCTTCTGTAGTTACCCTCTTTTTTAGGTTCTTTAAAAAAAAATGCTTATTTTACTGACTGACAAGATAACAGAAACAATATTCAAGAATGTTTTGAAAAGGAAATGACCCACAGTCCACTACCTTAACACATTTTATTTTTCATTTTTTACTTCTTGCCTTGCACGAACATACATATTTTTATATAGCTACTATCACAGTGAGCATAACTATTTTGGATCTTTCCAGTTCCCTTTCTGATAAGGGTTTGAGGTGGGGCCTCTTTGGCTCTTAGAGACCTCACACACATCCAGTGGGGTCTTGGATGCTTATCAACATCAACACTTCCAGAAGCCTTGGGCGCCTCCCTGAGGGTTGACTCCCATGCACACAATACTTTTTTCTCTAAGCTTTTCTGAATTTGCCTCGCTCAAAGCAGATGTTTCTCTGCAGAGGGGCGGGGCTTATCTTAAAGAAGCAGGACCCACCACTCACCCATTTACTCCTTCTCCTGGGCCACCTGAAGCTTGCTATCTCCCTCACAGAGAACCTTTCTCTTTGGTGTTTGGGGGCTGTGGTGCCCTGAGTGAGGGGGTGGAGCCACTGCCACAATTTAGCCCCACATCATACATATTTTATTTGGATGCTGTCCTCAGATGCCGGGGGAGAATGCTGGTTTGCTTGGCGTTTCATAAAGGGCAGTGATTTCTGCAGTCTTGGAGAGCTCAAGAGGAATGCTTAGGGGGGCAGAGCACTTAGATGGGTCAGAACGTAACTGTGTCTGCTGGAAGTGGCTGGGAGAAGTGTCCTGCAGCAGCATGGGGTCTGGGAGGAAAGACATTAGCCCTCAGGCACCGGAAAGGAGAGGGAATGGAGGGAAGCCAGCTCCCTGCAAGAGGGGTGCAGTGTGGCAAGTTACCACCAGAGGGCAGAGTGGCTACCGTCTGTGGACTATTCAAATCTGAGATTTTGCACTCCAGTTGCCCCTCCGAATCATCTGGGGAGCTTTCAAAAAATACTGACGCTGAGTCCTACTGCTTAAATACTATATACACACTTACATACTCTGATTCTGTTATCAGTTTGTGGTTGTTTGTTTGTTTTTTTTTTTTGTTTGTTTAAGTCCCCCAGGCGATGCTAATATTGGAAGTGTTGCAAGCTAACATACTAAGGGATTTGGGGCTTTATTACCATTGATAGATGCATCCCCTCTCATCAATGTCTTTACGACTATAGTGTTTCATGTCTGTGCTAGGTTTGGGGGTGACATAAATTGGGACAGTCTCCACCTTTAAGTAGCTCAGATGCATAATAAATAACATTTCATTAATGAAAAACAGTTGATTAATAATGAAAAGCAGTTGGTAAGTGCTGACGGCAAAGAAAGCACAGAGGAGAAATGCACATGGGGACACAGAGGAAGCACACTGAACTGAGCCTGTGGGCAATCAAGAAGGGCTCCGTGGAGGAGGCTAACTCTTGTGTTTTACAAATGTTAAATAGATATGGGAGATATGAGAATGAATTGGAGGGTGCAGTACATGTAAAAGCCTAGAGAAAAAGGAAGGTAGGAAACATTTGGGGGACAAGTAATTCAATATGGCTGGAGCATAATGCAAAAAAGAGGGAGAGTTAAAATTCAAGGTGGGAGGAGGAATCAAGGATAAGGTCTTTTTTTTTTTTTAAGTTTATTTTTGAGAGAGAGAGGGGCAGGGGTGGAGGGGAAAAGAGAGAGAAAGGAAGAGGATCTGAAGCAGGCTCTACACTGAGATCAGCGAGCCCTATGTGGAGCCAGAACCCACAAGATCATGACCTGAGCTGAAGTCAGACTCTTAACCAATTGAGCCAACCACATGCCCCACAGGGATATAGTTTTATTGAAGATTTTTGAATTCCAGCTAAAAATTTTGGACTCAGCTAAGGAATTAAGATCTTGGGACAATAAGGACATTGAAGAACTTTTTAAAAAAGGAACCACGTGTTTGGATTTGCCATTTTGAGCCATTAATCTGGCTGTGGTGCAGAGAACTGATCCTTAGGGACTGAACCTCTAAAGCAAAAAGATCAATTAAGAGGTTGTCATCAGGTAACAGATGATGGTGGCCTGAACCCAGGTGGGAGAGCAAGAGTGACAGATGGAAATGGACAGACCCAAAAGAAATCAAACAAGAATAATAAAGTGCACGTGGAAATTAGTAATTTGGAGGCATGAGGTCAGAAGCTAGCAGGTACATAAAAGCAAAGACAAGACAGAAAATGTCAATGACTCTTTCCATTCCTGTGGAGGGGGGGGAAAAGGCTAGAATAACAGGTGTGCCCGGAGGTGAGGTGGGCATGGAGTGAATACTGGGGAGCACAAGAGATAGGTTTGCAAAGGGGTAGTTTTATAACTGAATCTTAAAGTACCAATCGGGACTTAGGGTCAGAACGGGCTTCAGAATATCTCTACTTCACAAAGACCTAGGAGACAGTGGCACCTTCAGGACTAGAGTTGGGGCCCAGGGCATGGCTGATCTCAAGATGATCTCAAGATGGGTCTGGGAGAATGCCTTCTCCTATTTCAGGGGAGCTGAGAAGACCCCCAAATACTCTTGATGTTGTCTTACTTCCTGGCTTGCCACAGCTGAAACGCTGCTGTTAGAGCTTGACAAATCCCTGGGGGAGAAGGCCCTCTCAGTAGGGCTTATATGATTCCTGGAGTGGGTTGATGGGAAGGGAGCCCAAAATCACAGTTTTATTCTAGGAATAAAACTTAGAAGCCAAACTTCCCAATGTCCAGTCATTTTCCCCAGGCTGGACTTAAATAAATGGGGACAACTTTGGGGTGCCTGGGTGGCTCAGTCAGTTGAGCGTCTGACTTCAGCTCAGGTCATGATCTTGTGGTCTGTAGGTTTGAGCCCTGCATCCGGCTCTGTGCAGACAGCTCAGAGCCTAGAGCCTGCTTTGGATTCAGTCTCTCCCTCTCTCTGCCCCTCCCCCACCCACACTCTGTTTCTGTCTCTCAAAAATGAATCAACACACACACACACACAAAAAAGGGACAACCTGGGTGGAGTCAACACTTGGCCCCCAAAGGGCAAATGATTGTGTGTCATCCCATCTTCAAACCCAGTGTAAACTGCATTGATGGGAGGTTATATCCTCCTCCCCCACTAATGTGGATGCACACTGTTCCCTTTGGTCGGAAAGGCTCTTCTCTCCCCGACCCACCTGAGGACACCTACACATACAGAACCGAGCTCATGTGTCCCCTTGTCTGAAAGTCCTCCCTGTCTCTTCCAGGCGTGGTCGGCCACCTCATATCACCTGAGCCTTTCCCACACTACACTTTGATTCTCCGTTTCCCTGCTGCCTCTCTCCCTTTTCAAAGCTCTGAGTGCCTCTGAGAGCCACAAAGTGAATCAATGAAATGCCTACCAAAAATACACATGCCCATCCACACACACATACCCACACATGTTATTTTTCTTTATACAAAACTGTGGTAGGGACTCCTTGAGGTCAGCAGGGTTTATACTCCTTGCACATCTTTGGATTTGAGAACACTCTTGTACATGGGACATAAACAACAGCTCCTGACTGTGCTGTATCTTACATGTGGGGAATCCCAAACACACTTCCCTGTGGGCTTGAGCGAACCACAGCTCCGTGCAAGCTGTGTGCCTGGGGAAGGGTCCCTGTTGTGCCTAAGTGGCATCTCACTTTGTTCTCTCCAGGGAAGGCTCCCGGTGCGCTGGATGGCAATCGAGTCGCTAAATTACAGTGTGTATACAACCAACAGTGATGTGTGAGTAAGCCTTTTATTGTGGAGGGATTTTTTTTTCTCCCAGAAAAATAAGCATCTGACAGAGTCTTAAAGCAAAGTAGGACTGTTATGTCTGTCTGTGGAACAAAAGTAGGCAGTAAGCCCGAGAAATGAATTTGGAGTCTATGAAATAAGCCTCAGAGTAGACAGTATTCAGGGTGTAATGTAAGATCCCTGGTGACAGACTGTGGGTGTCCTTCTGCCCGTCAAGGAGAAGTGGTGAATTCTCCATCTCCAGAGGAGCAAGAGGCATATGGAGCATTCCTGCCACTCCACTTCCCAGACTGACCTCAGCATACGGGACCCAGAACAGTGAGGGGCAGTTCACAATAGCTGCTGGGGGTCACATGTGGCCCGGGAAGAAGGCAGGCCAGATCAAGGGCCCATGTCTGCTCACAGCCAAGAGAGACAAGTCTCAGGCTGGTGGTGAAGGAAGGGCTGGGAGTGAAACTTAGGCCACCCCCGCCCCCCCCCCCCCCCCCCCCCCCCCATTGACGGGAGGAAACACTGAGGCCCTGAGGCTTGAGATGACTTGTCCAGGGAGTTTAGCTTATGCCGGGGGAAGGGCAGGGGGCTGGCAAGCACTGCTTCCTCACTGCGTGCAAGGTGCCTTTTGTATGTTCTCTTCCATTGTCTCTGCACAATTTTGAGGCGGCAATTGGTGTTCCCACTTGCAGAAGACACGAAGAGGCCTCCAGAGGTTCAGTAACTTGTCCCAGGTGACACGAGTATCAGGCGGCCGAGCCTGGATTTAAGTCCAGTCTGTTGGCTTAGAATTGCACCTGCTTTCCCCAGTACCAGCTCATGTTCTCCACCTAAAGTGAGTGGGCGTTCTCACGCCGTTTCCCCATTAGGATCCTTCCCTTGGCCTAAGAGGAGGTCAGCACAGGCCACATACAAGACCCTGTCCTGGGGAGCACACATTTAACATTTCCTTTTCTGGCAAAGCATCAGTCACCCTGACTTTTGAGGCAGGAGATTGACGGGTCAACCTGTTTGTTGATTATTGGTTTTCCTACTGTGTCTCCTGCAGATGGTCCTATGGAGTGCTCCTATGGGAGATCGTTAGCTTAGGTGAGTATCTATGTTTATCTACTAGGCGAGACTCCAGGCAATGGGAGTGGACCCCTCCCATTCTCACTCACTGTGGGATCCCACGGGTGCCATCTTTCTGGGGCACCACTAGATGGGACTGGGACATAGAACTTGATGGGTTTCCATGTATGAGTGTGTTTAGTCCCATGTTTCTCTTTTTTGAGAGCCCTGTGTCTAATGTCATATTTAGTACTAACAACCTGGTGGCTGTGAACTTCATCATAGGTTGTCTTTGTTTGTACAGAGATGTCACAGAACTGTTATAAGTTCACTTCTACAACTTTACGATGATATGTTACACAGCCGTGAAAAGTCATTTTTGAAGACCATTTAATAGCATGTGAAAACATGCATGCCAAAACCCAGAAACTTCCTTACACGGTGATCCCATTTTATAAATGTTATACATGTTACACATGAAAAACCTGGAAGGAGTCTGCAGGAGAGCACTACAAATATTGCTTGCTTGCTTCATGTGTTTTTGTATTTTCCAAGTTTTCTATATTAAATATGTATGTTTTAGAATTAAAATTGGGCAGTACCGATTATAGATAAAATCGGAATTGTATAAACCCGACCGAGGACTTCCAAATAGGACAAAGATACATCCCATTAGTACAGTAGAGGACTCGTGTGCAGGTGAACTCAGGAAAGAGAAACAGTGTGGGAAACAAGGAGCCACCTTCTGGATCTGTCTGCGGATGGAATGGCCACACTGTCATGCAGTTTGGGGCTTATGTCCAGCTGCGATGTGTGGTGGGTTTGCTCAGACAGGAAGATCATGCTGATTTTGTGTCTTCTCTTGACACACCCTGTCTCTATCCCAGTCTCTGGGCTTGAGGGGCCTGGGGCAGGAGACGCTGTGCTCCACCCCAGAGGGGCTCAGGGCAACCCGGTTTCCTGTCTTGCAGGTGGCACTCCTTACTGTGGGATGACATGTGCAGAGCTGTACGAGAAGCTGCCCCAGGGCTACAGACTGGAGAAGCCTCTAAACTGTGATGACGAGGTGTAAGTCAGCCTGGGGCCATTTAAACAAATGTCTATTCAGGGGTGCCTGGGTGGCTCAGTTGGTTAAGCATCCGACTGTGGCTCAGGTCGTGATCTCACGGCTTGTGGGTTCGAGCCCTGCATCGGGATCTGTGCTGACAGCTCAGAGCCTGCTTCAGATTTTGTGTCTCCCTCTCTCTCTCTGCCCCTCCCCCGCTTGCACTCTCTTCCTCTCAAAAAGAAATAAACATTACAAAAAAAAAATTAAAAAGTCTACTTTGAGAGAGAGAGTGAGTGGAGGGGGTGCAGAGAGAGAGGGAGAGAGAATCCCAAGCAGGTTCCACACTGTTAGCACAGAGCCTGACATGGGGCTTAATCTCACAAACTGAAACATGATAACCTGAGCTGAAATTGAGTCAGACACTTAACCAAATGAGCCACCCATGCGCCCTGCACCTTAGGGCCATTTTATCTTAACCTTCCCCTGTGTGTTTCTTGGACAGACTGCCACTAATGAAGGGGGTACCTGATTCATACACACATGCATATATGTATACCTGTACATGCACACACATTGAGATCCTACATACTGCCCCCCCTCCAAAAAAGAAGGGGAGTTCCTTAAACTAATACCATTCTGTAATGGGCAGGGAATTGAGAGCTTTCTAGGCACAGAAATCCAGGAGGAATTTAAGGTGATGATTATCAGGAAGGTTGAAATGAAAGGCAAAAAATGCAGAAAAGATCTGAAATCAATTCATGAGACTCTTCATGAGTAAATGCATGAAACCTTGAGACTAACTTTGGGGACGGAGATTTTAGGCTGTGATAGTAGGAAGTTTTTTTTGTTTTGTTTTGGGTCATAGAATCTTGCTTCTGCAAGGATTGTTTTCTAGGAGTAAGAATTATACCCAGGGGAAGAATGATTAGCTTTTGTGAAACCACCATTCTCAAAACTGTCTGAGTTAGCTGCTGCCTAACTGGCATGATGTGAAAGCACAAGGCTTTAGGTTCAGCAAAGAATTTATTGTCCAAACTGAGCCATTTCTAAGAAAGAGTGCTATTAATTATGGTACTGATACAAGAGGCCATAAACCTAGACCATGCTAGGTTGATAGCCTTCTGTGCACATAAGGTTCCCCTGAGGCATTTGTTCCCAGTGTGAAAATTTGAGCCCAGTCAGACATTGGTTCTGTAGCCCTGGGGGGAGGGGGGAGGGCACTGCCAGGAATCTGCATTTTAATAATGCAAGTGGTTCTGACCACATTTGGGAGAGTACTGTCTTAGACCAGTGCTTCCCAGACTGTGTTCATGCACGAGCAAGAGGTAAAGAAGTGATAGAAGGGGGAAGGAGTTCTGTGGTCACCTTGGGAAATTCCATGTTAAGTCAGGTTAAACAGGTTTTTTGTTTAAATGGCAAGACTTCTCAAGAGTTTGCTCTGCTAATCCCTAAGAGGGAGATGCAGTGTGGAAGTTGGCAAATTTATTAGAGTATGGAGCCATTTTCTTAAAATAACATTTTGAGAGACACAGTATTCCAAGGGACATGCTGCCCTAGACACATGACTCAGTTCTTTCCAGATAATCAGAAGAGGTGAGACCAAGATCCTGCGGGAATGGTACTCAGGGGAGGCACTAGATTTGCTGGCAGAAGAAAGGGGGTCTTGAGGGAGGTGGGAGGCTGGATCGAAACTCAGTGCTGTACCCTGTGCTGCCAGTCAAGTGTAATGACCATGTGTTGAATGGCTACTTTCTCTGTTTTCCATACCCCACACCGGGCCATGCCCAGGACTGAAGCACAGAGTTAACTGGCTAACTCTTTGTTTCCAAAGGTATGATCTAATGAGACAGTGCTGGCGGGAGAAGCCTTATGAGAGACCGTCATTTGCCCAGATACTGGTGTCCTTAAACAGGATGTTAGAAGAACGCAAGGTGAGCGTGGGGCTCAGGGCAGGCTCTTGAGTCAGAATTCCTCATGTGCCCTGTATGGTTAAAAAAAAATGGCTGATACAAGTCACCAAGTACTTCTGGGCATAGCCCTTGGTATTAGAGGGACATAAAAGATGTGGCCGCTAACTTTGAGGCAGTTACAATTTCAGAGGTGGTAAGATTTCTGTAAAAGAGAGTCACATGTGGTAGAACAGATAGAATTAGCTTGTGAGCCTCATGAGTAATGTGGCCTGATCCTTCAATTTTGTAGAAGAAATATACACAAAGAGGTGAACGTGATGTGTCCAAGGACACACAGCCAGTAGTAGTGGAGCCTGGTGTCCAGTTTCTGTCGGGAGGGGCAGGAAGTCTATCAAAATGTCCAGCAGGTGGTCGGCTATACTGATCTGAGGTTGAAAAGGCAAGTCTAGGTTAAGGAAAGGGATGGCAGGTTACCACAATGCAAGTGGTAATTAAACCAGAGATGTGGGGGTGGGGGGAGGGCGGTTACCCACAGGGATGGGGACAAAGAAAGTATCTGTAGAGAATGGGACATCTCCGGAGGGACAGCAGAGAGTGGCCTGGAGAGAGAGACAGGGTGAAATCTTACCTGCCGAGGTCGAGGGATGCATTTCAGGAAGAAAGTTGTCAAATACAACATGGGAACTTAAGACAGAAAAATGTCCCCCAGGTACCTAGTCCTTGAACCACATGAAGGGAGCTGGGGTATGACTTTAAGTGCCACGTGCAGAGGCAGTACCGGGGGAGCCGGTGTCTCTGACCCACTCTTGCTCTTGTAGACTTACGTGAACACCACGCTTTATGAGAAGTTTGCCTACGCAGGGATCGACTGCTCGGCTGAGGAGGCAGCCTAGGACCAAGCCCACCCACCTATATGTTCTGTCTCCCCTCCACTGGCATGACAGACCCTTGATGCCAAGCAAGCCAGCAAGACTGTGCCAAGAGAGGTGACCTAGAACATAAACATGTACATATATTGCTGTGTGTCTGGGACTTTACCACAAAAACCCGTGTGTGTGAATCTATAGTACACTTTGACTCTCATAGGACTGTATATACTGTTTTGAGTAAGAATGTGCTGAAATCAGAATGCCTGTTTGTGGTTTCATATGCAATAATATATTTTTCTAAAAATATGGACTTTACAGGAAGGTGTGTGAGTACAATTACTATAATGCATAACTCATTATCATCCTAGGTATTTTTGATATTTACCTTCATAGTGAATGCTATAAAATCTTTGGCTCTGTAGAAGAAAGATCTTGTTAGTAAACCTAAGACCGGCCCTGATAGTCCGGGTAAGAAAAGTGGGGGAAATAGGTTAGTTCTATCAGGGTAGAGGTTAACATCTAAAAGAGATCCTGCTGTCCATCTCTTAACTTTCTCCCTCGTGTATAGAAGCCATCCCACTTTCACTTGGTCATTTGTCAACTTCGTCATGTGTTTCCAGACCCCACCAGTCAATCCAGAATGCTAACACCTAAAAGTAAGCTTCAATCTCATTGCATACAAGTCTAAGAATCTTTAGAGAAGTACAAGTTTGATAAATTAATGAGATTTGGTTTTAGTTTCTCTGGTAACATGGATTTGTGCATTTTAAGAAACTGAAGTAGGAAGCCTGGAGTTCCACTTGGGAGACATGCGACATTTGTATCAACTGAACATCCCTACATGTATTGCACGTTGTAAAGTTTCAGTGTTGATCAGTTGTGAGTTTACAGTTTATACCGTAGGCACATGTTGCACTGAGGTCATACAGTAAGTGAATAAATGTCTTGCCTACCCACTTTTCGTCCGGGAATGTTTCTCATAGGTATTGACAAACATCTTTATTATACTTTAAAGTTATCCTCCTTGAACTTGTCAGTAAGATTCATGTAGAGCAGCAGGTGGGTACTCGGCCAGACAGGGGCTCGCAAGCTCCCAGGATTGGAAACATCGAGAAGTGTTGTGTCTAGTTCATTTTCTTGCCAGGGCCATATACCTCCAACTGAGAACTTAAATGAAGAGCCCTTGATAATGAGTCCCAATAGTTTCTTTTGCTTTTTACCCAAATGCTGTAGAGATACTCCTGACAACTGCTAGCTTGAATGTATAGTATGTGGAAATGAACCACAACAAGGATGATCTGAAAATGTAAATAAGATCTTCACATTTTTCATATGGCTTTGGAACAAACGTTAAGGTTTTTTCCCCCCTGCAATAGTTTGACCTTCTTAATTATGTATTACTTAAATTCATAGTATCCGAAATTTGAATTATTTCATGTCAAGTACATGAAAAGAGACATGGCGAAGAAGTACTTGCGATAGTAAGAAAAAGATGTTCAGTGATAATTATTTGTAACTCAAAATGCCAAGGCAGCAAACCTGAAGTATGTTTGAGGGCCTGTCGTCGCAGGCACTGAGGTCCTTCTGGCACTCAGGTCTCACTACTGATTACTCAGATGCACCTGTATCATCGGCAAAGAAACCTTTGTCATTTTGCAGCATTTTAGCAACATTAATATTGAAGGTTCATCCTTAAGGGTAATCAAACTGAGTTATGTCGTATAGTTTCCACATCATCAAAAAGCAATTCAAGGAGGAGCTAACTCCTCAAAGGAATTCAGACAATTCCAATAATAGGAACACAGGTTAGAGCATGGTACGTTTGGGGGACCCACAGGACACTGCCTTAGAAAAAGGAGTGGTTATGAATTAAAATCAGGTAACATTACAGCAGTTAGAATAAAAACACATAATGCATTAGCCAAAAGACCTAAATCTTTTTGTTAACAGACACTGAAAATTTACGTTTACTTTGTGAGGAAAACCTATTCTACATATATATGAGACCTAAAAAAAAGTCTGTGTATTAGGTAAAGATGGTTTTAGGTATTGAGAGAGAAAAAGAAATGTATGCAACTTCAGACATGACCTTGATGGAAGTCACGGACTCATTGCTTCAACTTGAAACCATTGTTACTATCAATGAAGAGGAACCGAAAATTCAAAACAAACCAACTTTAATTTACCCATTAACCATTCTCCCCTCAGCAATCATAACTTAAGAAATAAACTATGGAAATTTAGCCTTTAAAATGTAATAAATAAACCTCAACAGCGCTTTCCTTTCTCCTCTTTGAAGAAAAAGGTCAAGAAACTTCATGCCATCATAGACCAAACTCTACTGGCAGCAGCAGAGGCCAGAGGGGTCACTGACACAACAAGGCAGGGACTGCAGATCTTGTCAGACAAAATGATTACTTCCTTCCTTTCAGGTCTTCTTTTACCTTCCAGAGGACCAGTTCCATGCAGGCAGTTGCATTGTCAATTGAATTGTGACCTCCAAGTAGTACAGAATATAAAACAATGTGTTAGACAATGACTGTACCCATGATATCACCCACAGCTGTTCTCAAAACAAAGCCTGGAGTTAATGTTTATAAAAAATTAACACTGGTCACTTAGAAAAATGGTATTTTGTTTGCTTTGTAAATGCTGTACATAAGTCTAGATTAGCAAACATCTCCCTTTTCCTATGTAGCCTGTCCTCACATGGTGACTGCTTTGCTGTGACTAGATAGCTCATGGGCGCTCTCTCTCTCTGGAAAGAAGGTCCAGAGGGAAGGTAACAAAGGGGCAGGTATTACAAAAAGAGATCCAGCAAGGAGTAAAAAACAGTCTGTGAGGAGAAGTAGAACTGTCTACACAAAGAATGACCTCAGATACAAGAGTACATGATTTAAAAGAGTGGATGAAATTTACCCAAAATATAAAGTCTATAGTTCTGATGAGGATAATAAATGTATGAGATTAAATGAGAAAAATCATACTAGCACTTCTAAAATGGTGTATTTTTCATTTGTGTTATTCTGAAAAATTCTGAAAAAACAAAACAAAGTATCTGTATTTTTATATAAGCTATTTTTTAAGTGAAATATTTTCATGTGTAAGGCTTAAGATGGATTGCAATAGAACACATTTTATAGTAGAATTTTGTAGGAGCTCTTTGAGATGTATTTTTAACAAAGCAGGTAAAGATCCACTTTGAGATTGTATTAGTGTCTCACAAAGAATGAAAGAAAAAGACCATAGGGGTACAATATGTATTTTGTACAATTCATGACATGATCAGAAGGGCTTCCCATATCTTAGGTATCTTTAGAAACAGCATTGTAACAAATTTTAACATGCTCAGAATTAATTTTCTTACACTTCTGTATTGTACGTAAGAGGAAACTATATGGGCATGAAGGTATCGAGTAACTGACATCTATTCCAAGGCATGCACTGCTCAACTGTGCATACAGCAATGCCACTAACAAGGGAGGTGGTAGCTACACTTGTACACCCAACATTAGACAAGTTAATCATCAGCAAACCCAGAAAATGTTCTGGGAGCAAGATACACTAATTGAGTAGAAGTCAAGTGCACATATAATGCATGTATTGAATTTGAGCTATACTTCTTCTAACAACGCACCATTTACTCTGGGTGAGATAACCTGAACCCAGTGAATTTCATAACCTCATTTAATGAAAAGCCTATATGAAAAGGGGTACACAGCAAAATTTAGAATGGAATTCGATCTCCACACCAAAAGAAGTTTTATACATGAATTCAAAGGCCAGGCAATTTGCCCAACAATTATCTGGCCATCATTTTCTGTATAGCTGCTGATTTGATGCCTGTGGAAGATCCAGGACTATACCTGGCAGTGGGCATTGGCTTTTTACATGCTTTCACATAAGCAGGTACAAGTTTTTCCACTATAAGAGAGAATCCATGAATAAGAACCTACCTTAAGCATTTCAGAGGGCAGAACTTTTACCATCAATCACATGGTTTGTTTACTTAAGTCAGACGTAGGGTCCTGGTATTTATCATTAGCAAACAGGCTCTTACCATCATCCTGAATAATCCTCTGTAGGTAGTCAGCCACCAGACTCTTAAGGGATCTTTTGTAAGGCAAGCCTAGTCGATGAGGAAACAGAACTGTTGTGTCCACAACTGAAGTGTGAATTAACTGTCAAAAGAAAGAGAAAATCCTATCAGAGATTTTTCCCAATGAGTAACCATATAGATAGCAGCAACAATAATGGTAGCAGCAGAGTTATGCTACAAAAGCAAGTAACATGAAGCAGTTATGATGTAACAGTGACTAAGCATGCTACATGGAATATCCATTACAACTTGCAGAGTAATTCAATGAGGTAGACCTTTTGTCCCTTCTTTACAGTCAAGAAAACTGAAGCTCTGAGAGATTAAGAAGGGAGTTAGTAGAGAACCCAGAAATCAAATCTAAGACTTTGGGAACCACTTTCCTACTGTGAGAGCACCACCAGGGGGCAGCATGAGGGCAGAGAGGGTCCATCAAAGACTGGGGGGAGATGCAAAGCCATGCCCCTACCACCTTGGGACTCAGCTGAGGGGGGCACACCTCAACCTAGCACATGTCCCACCGCAGATTAGTGGTTTACTTGTCTGTGTCCGGGGAGGGGGCATGGACAAGGACTGTGTCCCGTCTAGCTCCAAATTTCCTGTGCTTATACATGTAAGATGGTGAAGAAATTTTTACAGAAGTTTCAGAAAGCAGAAAATAGGATAGATAAAGAGCAGTCAGACAACAGAGCCTAGAAACAGTTTGGATTCATTAGGAGAGTTGCATTTTTTGAAAGGTGCATGCAAGAAGATTAGCCTCAAGAGTAATTTAAAGACCCACTGAAAACTGAGGTAATTGGAAATTTAACATTCAGCATGCCTAGAAGCACTTAAATTCTCCTTTAATGTGTCAACTACCAACGAGACACCAGTTCCTGGCTGCAGAGTATTGAGTAAATAAAAGAAGGTGGTGGTGGAAACAGAGACAAACAGGAAAATCCAGGAGTTATCTGGACAGAAGAAACAGACTGAACACAATGAGGAATCACGATGGCTGGAAATTGTGTGGTCTGGGAGACAGGTGCAATAGGATGGCTCCTGAACAGTTTGAGAGGTGAGGTCACTGAGGTGATGGAAGGTGAGGGAAGGACATCCCTGGAAAGAGCGTTCTTACAGAAAATTTATGTCCCCACCTCTCTTTCCACACAGGTTGGCAGGGTCTGAGTGGAAGCACATTCCAGTATTATCTGTCACATGCAGAGACAACAATGCTATTTGAGACAAATATCTATTCTTTGAATCCCAGCTTTACATAGAAAAAGGCTGACATTCACCTATGAAATGTAAATGGCCTTACTGGTATTCTTGCACTAAAAAAGAACTAGCCCTTCTTTGCCTGAAGGTAAGTCCTAGGGTGGCTCAAAGTTCTAGAGTCTCCAAAGTTCTAGAGCTGTGCTGTGCCCTCTGATAAGCCACCAGCCACATGTGGCTATCTAAAAAATTCAAAAATCATTTTCTCAGTCACATTAGACATATTGTAAATGTTCAATAACCAAACGTGGCTACCATCTACCATAGTAGATAGTGAACATATAGAAAGGCCGATTGGATGCCAGTGTTCTAGAACAGGGGTGGCCACCAAACTCTGTCTTTAAGTGCCCAGTTGTGAATGTTTTCAGCTTGGAGACCACACAGTCTCTGCTACAACTATTTAGCAGTGCTACTGTAGCATGAAAGCAGCTACAGAAGATACAGAAGTGAATGGGAGCAGTGGGTCTAACAACTATATTTGCAAAAACTAGGTGGCCAGCATGGGCCATAGTGTTCTGACTCCTGTTCTAGAACACACAGCAAAGAACAGATAATTTTAACCTGAAGTATATTACAGGGGAGATTTTCAAGTAGATCATGCCAAAAAAAATGAACATGACATTTGATTTTGAGTGTACCTATAAACCTACCTGACTTAATATGAAAAAGTGTCTCTAAGGATGTGAATAAAATAAACTGTTAGATAAACTTAGTCTTCCCCATTTGAGTATTAAAGACAATTATTAAAGAGGATGTTAAACAATGATTTTGGTTTTATCATAATTAATGATAACCAAATGACTTTAGCTGTCTTATATTGTAGCTTCTATTATAAACCTATAATAGTTGGACTATGTTATCAACATGGACAGCAGTTATTTTCTTCTTAGTTAGTGGGGGAAATCAACAATCACTGATAACAATGAAAATGACTATCATCTTAACACATACTGTTTTGTAAAAGTATAAGCCTGTATTTCTTTACCTTAAGAGCATAAAGACTGTTTTCAAAGCTGTGTCCAATTAAGACAGTGTCAGCACTGAACAGGTTCAACAGGATGGCTTGGACATCACGGATTGAAGTTTTGATGTTCTTCAGGTCCTCTTCGACCACACCAGAAAACCTGCCCCAATAAGACACATAATGCATAGAAGTAACTTACTGGATTTCATCAGGTATGGTTAGAACACATTACTGACCCAATGTGAGAAACATTCACTGAACAAAACAAAGATCTGACTTATGACCATCAGCTGTCCCTTCACTAGGTTATATTTGTAACCTAGTAAAATTTATAATACGGATTAATTTATGTAAGGCTGGGAAGGCAGGAGGCATTCCAAGTTCACAGGGTTCCTTTGAACGCTCCTCTTTGTAGAAGCTCAGTTTCATCCATTACAATTTAGTTAAGTAACCTATCTCCCATTAAAGTAAGCCTAAAAAAGCTGCTGTGGAAAGCAATATGGAGGGTCCTCAAAAAATTAAAAGTAGAAATACCATATGATCCAATAATTCCACTACTGGTTATTTACCCAAAGAAACCAACAACACTAATTTAAAAAGCTATATACACCGCTATGTTTATTAAAGCATTATCTACA
Organism: Panthera uncia; assembly: GCF_023721935.1. NCBI lineage: Eukaryota > Metazoa > Chordata > Mammalia > Carnivora > Felidae > Panthera > Panthera uncia. The sequence continues at coordinate 49,109,060 of NC_064807.1, forward strand.
ATAGCCAAGACATGGAAGTAATCTAAGTGTCCATTGATAGCTAAATGGATAAAGAAGATGTGATACCGCTCACCCTACACACAGGAATAGTATGCAGCATTAAAAAAGAATGAGATCTTGCCATATGTGGCAACATGGATGGACCTAGAGGGTATTATGCTAAATGAAATAAGTCAGTCTGAGATTTCACTCACATGTGGAAATTAAAGAACAATCAAAAAGCAGAATCAGACCAAATTGATGGTTGCCAGAGGGAACGGGGATAGGAAGATGGGAAAAATGTCAGAGGGGAATGGGAGAAACAGACTTGTAGTTATGGAATGACTAAGTCATGGGGATGAAAAGTATATCATAGGGAATAGAGTCAATGATATTGTAATAGCATTGTATGGTGATAGAGGCTTGTGAGCATAGTATCACGTACAGAGATGTTGAATCACAATGTTTTACACCAGAAGCTAATGTAACACTGCATGTAAAATATACTCAAATAATAAAAATATAAAGCCTATAAATGAAATATGGGTAGCATAGGAGAGCAAATGGAGTCCTAGGTAGAGTCTAGATAACCTATGCTTGAATTACTTTATGACTCTGCTATTTACTTCCTCCACAGATTCCCAGAAAATTACTTAACCTTCTGGGCTCAGTCTTATCTGTAGAGTCACTTACCAATCTTAATGGCTTATAGGGACCCAATGAAATACATAAAAAAAATTAAAAAATAAAAAAAACCAAAAAACAAAAAAAACCTACCCTAGTGGCTTTCATGAAGCATTTTCTAGATAACTGTCCAGAAATATGGCTACTGCTATGCTGTACTGCAATTTAGGAGAAAAGCAAATGATAAAAATACTGGGAAGGTATTTTGAACTTAAACTTTATATTGACATTATGGTCTCCTGTCAAAAACAAAACATACCTGGCTCCGCTTCTATTTAATATAGTATTGGAAGTTTTAGAGCAATGAGGCACGAAAAAGAAATCAAAGGCATCCAAATTGGAAAGTAAAGTCAAACTGTCACTATTTGCAGATGACATGATTTTCTATATAGAAAATATAAAGACTCAACAAAAAACTGATAGACTAAATGAGTTCAGTAAATTTCCTGGGCACAAAAATCAATATACAAAAATCTGCATTTTTTACACTAACAATGAAATTTCATAAATAAAATCCCATTTATAAGCATCACAAAGAATAAAATACCTAGGAATAACTTTAATCAAGGAGGTAAAAGACCTGTACACTGAAAACTAAGACACTGATGAAAGAAATTGAAGAGGACAACAGTATATGGAAAGGTATTCCATGCTCATGGATTGGAAGAATATTGTTCATATTTCTATATCACCCAAAGCAGTCTACAGATTCAATGCAATCCCTATCAAAATTCCAATGGCATTTTTCACAGAAATAGAACAATTTTAAAATTTTTATGGAACCACAAAAAATCCTGAACAGCTAAAGCAATCTTGAAAAAGAACAACAAAGTTAGAGGCAACACACTTCCTGATTTCAAACAGTATTACAAAGTTATAGTAATCAAAGCAGGTTAGTACTGATCAAGAGACAAAGGCAGAGATCAATGGAACAGAATAAAGCCCAGAAATAAACCCATGTACATATGGTTAAATAATACATAACAAAAAAAGGAATGAATAGAATGAATGAATATCCAATGGAGAAAAGTTAGTTTCTTCAATATATGGTGCTGAGAAAACTGGACAGCCACATGCAAAAGAATTAAAGTGTATTATTATCTTATACCATACTCAAAAATTAAAAAGTTATCAACTATAAGTCCAGCAACCACAAAACTCCTAGAAGAGAACAGGCAAAAAGCTCCATGACATTGGCTTCAGAATTTTTTTTTTTGGCTCTGACTCCAAAGCAATGGCAACAATAGCAAAAATAAACAAATGGCACTATATGAAACTAAAAGGCTTCTGCACAGTAGAAGATACCATCAACAAAATAACATACTGAATGGGAAAAGGTATTTGCACATCATTTATCCAGTAAGGAGTTAATAACTAACCAAGAAATAGATAGAATTCCTACAACTCAACAAAAAATCCCAAACAATCCAATTAAAATTAGGCATAGGATCTGAATAGACATTTCTGCAAAGATATACAGATGGCCAATAGGCACATGAAAGGATGTTCAATATCACTAATCATCAGGGAAATGCAAATCAAAACCACCATGAGATATCGCCTCAGACTTGTTAGAATGGCTATTGTCAAAAAGATAACAGGTATTGGTGAAGATATGGAGAAAAGGGAACATTCATTCACTGTTGGTGGGAATATAAATTGTGTGGCCACTATGAAAAATATGGAGCATCCTCAAAAAATTAAAAATAAAACTACCATACCATACAATTAGTGCAACTAATTACACTTCTGGGTATTTATCTGAAGAATAAGAAAAGATGTACATACTCCAATGTTTATTGCAGCATTATTTTCAATAGCCAAGATACAGAAACAACCTAAGTATTCATTGATGGATTAACTGATAAGATGATGTGGTATATGCAATGGGATACCACTTTGCTCTAAAAATGAATGAAATTGGGGCACCTGGGGGGCTCAGTCAGTTGAGCGTCCAACTTCGGCTTGGGTCATGATCTTGCAGTTGACAAGTTCAAGCCCCTCATTGGACTCTGTGCTGACAGCTCAGAACCCGGAGCCTGCTTCGGATTCTGTGTCTCCCTCTCTCTCTGCCCCTCCCCCACTCATGCTTTGTCTCTCAAGGATAAATAAATGTTTAAAAAAATTAAAAATTAAAATGAATGGAATCTTGCCATGTGTGACAACATGGATGAACCTAGATGGTATTAGGCTAAGTGAAATAAGTCAGAGAAAGACAAACACCATATGATTTCACTTATAAATGGACTCTTAAAGGCTAAACAAATGAACAAACAAAACTCATAGAGAACAGAATTGTGGTTTCCAGAGGGGAAGGTGGTAGGAAGTAGAAAAAACAGATTACGCAGATCAAGAGGTACACATTTCCACTTATAAATCAAAGGGATGTCATGTACAGCATTGGGACTACAATCATCAATACTGTGTTGTAAATTTCAAAGCTGCTAACAAAGTAAATCTTAAAAGTTCTGACAAGAGTTTTAAACTCTGTACAGTGACAGATGGTAACTAGTCTTATTGTGGTGAACATTTCACATGTATACAAATGACAAATCATTATGTCATACACCTTAAACTGATAATGTGTGCTAATTATACTTTCAGAGTTAAAAAAAAAAAAAAGATACCTGAATCCATCATCAAGTCATCAAGCTTAGGGAATGTGATAATTAATCAAATATTTGGATTAAGAGGAAGTTATCAAGGGGTACTTGGGTTTATTTTAAAAACGTTTTTAAAAAATGCAAGGCATTGAATGCATTTGAAGTTGTTTTGAGACTCCATAATTATTTATAATGCAGACCCTTCAGTTACCATTTTGTCACTATGAATACCAATAACTACCCAAGTACTTCCTGACCTGTTCCAAAAAGCAGGTAGGAAAGATTCCATTAAGGCCATGGAAGAATAAGTACCAATCAAAGTACGATAACTGTAAGTATTTTACAATTCTGTTTGCCAATATACCCCAATACAGCTGGAAACAACAACAACAACAACAGTAAAATAGGGCTATTAGGATATGGCCAAAATGAGTAGGAAAAAAAATCCAATGAGGTCAGGAGAAAGATTAGTATACAAAATATATTTTCTGATCATAACTTTTCCTGAGTTTTGTGCATACAACCATTTTTATGAACTGTGAGGGACTTTATATTAAAAAATGTTTATTAGAATTATCTATAAATATTCTCAAAATTCATCAAAACAACTTTTAACTTACATGACCACTTTGCTTGTGTTCTAAAATGATGGACATATACACATTATATGACACACATACTTTATATATAATATATATAAGATTTTTTACTATATACACTATTACAATTATATTATGTATACTATATAAATTCTATATAGTATATATATACCATATGATATATATACTCTGTGTATAGATAAGTCCTATTTAGATATCTAAACAAATCATATATATACTCACTCACATATAAATAAGTAATTTTAAGTAGTATTGGAGAATTTGTTAAAATTGAATAAATATAATCCCACCAATAATAAACACTTCTTATTCTAAAGTGAATTCAGATCAGTGCCTTCTATTTTATTTTTAAATATACAAATATGTCATTTTATATGGCTCATAAGCCTTAAGGAAACCTAAATTTAACTGATCAATCATATCACTGGTGTTTCATCTGAGGTTTATAAAAATTAAAGATGCATCTATATTGTACAATTTCAAGTTAGCATTGAGTTTGGGTCAGAAATAGGTCATACTTTAATAATAATGATTATTAGGAGAATCTGCCTTGAACTATTACTTTGCAAACCATATCAAAGCCATGTATACTCAGGGACATGTCTATAAGATTGCAGATATTTTATCTAATGACAATTTTTACCTAATGGAAGAAGATAACATGGTATTTTCAAAAGGAACTGATTAATGATTTAACAAATGAATGAATAAGAAAATCTATTCACTATTTGTACTTCTCTCACCTCCTAACTACCACTCCAACATGTCAACATTCAACAGGGCTGAAGCTTTGTCTCTTATTTAGGGTTGTAACCTGGGATCTAACACAGTGTCTGTACAATTTTATCAAGTACTTAATAAAATATGAATGTTCTTGAACAAATCAATGAATTAAAGGAAAATAGCGTAACTCATGCTCTAACACTAAATGAATACAAGTACAAAGCTAAAATGCACATAAACTACATGTTGAATATTCTATAGTCTCAAAAACCAACACTTTTATGTGGATCCTGAGAAACTTAACAGAAGACCATGGGGGAGGAGAAGGAAAAAAAAAAAAAGTTAGAGAGGGAGGGAGCCAAACCATAACAGACTCTTAAAAACTGAGAATAAACTGAGGGTTGAAGGGGGGTGGGAGAGGGGAAAGTGGGTGATGGGCATTGAGGAGGGAACCTTTTGGGATGAGCACTAGGTGTTGTATGGAAACCAATTTGGCAATAAATTTCATATTAAAAAAAAAACCAACCCTTTTATATGACCCGTACCTAGTGTTATAGTCAATTACTTCTTCATCTGGTTTCACAAATGTAGCATAGACCACCTGAAGGCTGGAATCAACCACCGTCACTTGTGTAAGTTCCAAACCTTTGGCTGTGTAGCACTATCAAGGGGGAAATATTAAACTCATATATCATATTGAGTAAACATATTTTAACATCTAAGATATCTTAAAGGAGTATTTCTAACTAGAACATACAATTTAATCATATTATTCAGATTTACTAACAAAAGGCAGTCAGTGGATCTGACAGTCTTGTAAAAGATGTTCCAAGCTTTAATTTTTTTCCTTAATGTTAGTAATATTTCTGCTAAGAAAATAATTTCATTTTCTGGGCTTAGTCTTTACAATTGCTTTCATTAGAGATCAGTGCTATCCAGGAGAGCCTTCTGTGATGATGAAATGTTCTACTGCTGTGCTGTCTAATATGGCAGCTACTAGCCACAGGTGGCTACTCAGTATGCGAAATATGACTAGTGTGACTGAGAACTTGAGTGTTATTATATTGGCTAACGCAGTTATAGATCTTGTTGAATGAAAAAAAGGAAAACTTTACCATAAATATTAATGTGGCACTGGAGAGGACAACATGCTAATATTTGATTTCAAAGCCTGAAGCAGCCTGAATTGTTTCCAGTTGAAGACCTAAGCTGGAAACTGAACAATGTCCTTCTCTATTTATTGTAATTCACTCTAAAATCCGCTCTCCAAATAGAATAGAGGGAATAAAAACTTTATGTCTTGGTAGAGACAACCGTTCATGTGATGTTTGACACGTCCCACGTACATTCCCTTATTTTAGTGTATCTGATTCTTACTGTTACCGTGGAACGATTATTAACCCCCTACTTGACAGAGTAAAACATCCACTATACCTGCTCCAGGGTGACAGGAGGGAAGCAGTGAAGCTTCCCAGGTCATACGATTCAGTTCTGTTTGTTCCCTACTTTCTCGTATTGATTCTCAGACAAAGAAAAATCGCCATAAATATTTTGCTGCCTCTATAAACCATAGTTTCTGAAAATTCGTTCAAGTTTTTATGCTGATGCTGGGGATAACAGTATTATTTGTAACATTTTCCACCTGCACAATTTCAGCAATTTGAGCAGGAGAAGCACCACTGGTGACAGATTAAGAAAAATTAATAAATAAAAAGAGACCCACGGACCAGTTCCTGGCCTCATTTCTTACTAAGTACAGGAATTCCCCCAAGTCACCTCTCCTGCACTTCAGTTGCTTCTGAAGATCGGTGAATTACACGCAGAATTATGTGGCCTCAAGAGAAAGCCCAGCCAAGTGATGTTACACACACCATGCCAAGTGCTCCACAAGGATTCGGTTGTAATTACTGCAGTAAGAGAGAAAACACGGACGTACCACCTCACAGTTCACAGCAAATACACCATGATTGCCGTCAGGGGGCGGAGACTTGACAAAAGTCTTCACAAAGCCCTCTAGGTTTTCCTTTTGGTCATGAACGTGAAGCTGAAATAAACATTGCCAAATAAATTACTGGCTATTTCTGCAAGCACCGTTAAGCTCATAAAAATTTCACCAACTAAAAATTAGCTTAATTAACCCTTTCAAATTCTTTCACATCTCTGGAGGCAGCAGCTGTGGTTCTGAAACAAGCAGCGGTCTGGGTGACAAGCCCTACCTTGGCGACCTGACACCCGGCAGAGCCAAGGACACCTTCACAACAGCTGTACCGTGTTTCTGAGCCACCGAGGACTGCAAACCAATCAAAAAATAAAAATCAAATCAGGCAAACCTTATAAGGCAGAGTGGCTCACTCCCAGAGCATGTGTCTTATCTTACCCTCCAAGACCTGTAAGGACACTGTGCAAGTACTTGATGTTACTCCTCCCCGTAGTCATGTTTTTGGATATTCATAATGAACAGGAAAAACCAACTCCTGGAACAGAGTTCTTGTGGGTTGCACTTTGAAGGTGAATTACAGTTACCAATGTCCTGAACACCTTCCACCCCCTTACTTCTCTTATTTCGCCCTGATCCCTCAGCTCTCCTCTGGCATCACCCCCTTATTCTGCTTGGACTTAACCTCAAGTATGTTTTCAACATCTTCCCCACTCCCTGACCTTTTTTTCCCCACTCTCTGACCTTTTTACTCTGGCTGAGGGGCTCCAAGTACCACATTCTCCCTTCCTATGTCTGAGTTGTTGATCTGATCCAAGAAACATCACCCAGTTATGTAGACTGAGACCACGACGCAGATGTCACCTCCAGCCTTGGCTGGACCTACCAAATCCTGATGCCCTCTTCTTCTGTATCTTTGCCCAAGTACTATGTACATTTTCACAGCTATAATCCCAAATCTTCCTATCTCTTACCCCAATCCCATAATCCAGCTCATCTGTTCCTGTATCCACCTTAGCCCTTCTTCACTCTGGCCCAAGGTAATGTTCTCCCAACTCTTCCTATTACTTCCTTCTGTCTATAGTGGGTTCTGCATCAGTTTTCCTATAAAATGGGCTAGAATGATCTCCTTAAAGCACACATATTCATTATATCACTTTCCTCAAGTCATTCCCTTGTTTATTACTGATCAAATGCAAATTTTCTCAGGCTGGTGCTGAAGGCTCATGCTTAATCAGTCTTACATTACTCATCCAATCTTGACATCCCACAGCTTTCTCTTACCTTCTCCTGTGATAAGTAAAGAAAGCAGAGAACCAGTATTAACAGAACATCTGTTATAAGCCAGGACTTTGACATGTCAGCTCACTCAATCGCCACATAAAGCTCATTCTATGAAGGTGGAAACAAATGCTCAGAGAGCTTAAGTGACTTGCCCAAGGTCTCAGGGAAAGTTGATGTCAAAAGAGCCCCAAATCTCAGGTCTGACAGTTCCAATGTCCTTGTTCTGTTCATTATGCTGTATGGTCTGGTTAGCCCCGCTGGTCTATCTGCTACACTTACTCCTCTTTAGTACCTTCCCTTCTTTGTTCTACTCCTTCTGGAATTCATAGTCCCTCCACCTTCCAAAACTAAGCCCTCCGTGCTCTCCACACTCAGGCCAAAGTTACCTGATTATTTATCCATGTATTGATTCTGTCATTCAATCACACCCATTGTTCTCTTCTATTTTCTCCCGGCTTTATCTTTTTCATACTATTACAATATCATTCACATTCATATCCATCTCTGCATCAATAGGTCATCTGTCCACCCATCTCTCCAAATGTTTATTGACAGTCTATATGTATTAGGTACTAGGCTAAGTGCTGGGGAGAAAATAGGGAGAAAAAAAAAAAAGAATAGATGGTGGTCCTTCCAAAAGCTCACAGTCTTTTGGAGATGGCAGATAAACTAGTAGATCCTTACAAAATGTAGTTAAGTGCTATGAAAGGAAGAGGCAGGATAGAAGAAGGCAGACCTATTTCAGACGGTGGGGTTGAGAAAGGACCTTGTGGAGGTACTACTGAAGCAGAGATACAAAGGATAAAAAGGAAACAGCCATGGCAAAAGCAGAGAGAATAATGGGTAAGAAGGCTCTGGACAGGGGGTCAGTGTGGTGTGAAATTAACAATGGACAGGGGAGAAAATGGGGGGCAGAGACCAAGTCAGGCAGGGTCAGCAAGGTAACCAAAGGGTTTTAATCGAAGCAGGGCAGAGACAGGACCAGATATGTGATGTAAAAAATTACTCTCGAGTTTCTGGGGTGAAAAATAGACTGGGGGGGGGCGTGGGTAGAGACAGAAAAGGGTACAGTAGAAGCAGCGAGACTGGGCAGGACACTGCAGCAATTGGGGGACTGAGATAGGGGTGATTTGGACCCAGACAGTGGCAGTAGAGGTAGAGAAGGGACAGGCTCAGACTACATTACTGAGGGATAATACCTAAGACATACACACTGCTAAGACGAAAAGGTGCGAAGACGAATGACAGCACCCAGGTATTTGGTTTGAATAGGAAAAAAAACCCAGCTGAGTGGATTGTAGCAAATTTATGGTGTTGCAGGCAAGATGGGGGCTGGTGGGGAAAGGAATCAACAGTTCATCTTCATTCAGGGCAGGGGTGGGGGTGGGGGCGGCAAGGAATGGAAGCTATTAACAAAGAAATAATTCTAATGCTGGCAGGTGCAAAGCAGGTGACATCAGGAGGCAGTTGACTGCTGTGAGGTCTTCCCGCACCCCTGTCACAGCCTGGGACTCCCCGCACCAGTGGGCCATAAGGGTAGCGAGTGGTGGTCAGAAGTAGGTGCTTGTAATTCAAACTTCAGATTTGGTAGTTTCTCTCGACTGGACTGCACCTGACAAATACAGTGAACTGAATACTTTATCGCACTTTTCTCTGAACAGCTCTGGCACTGGCTTGTCAAATAAATGAAGCAGAACTACCAAATACTTGCCTTTCTGAGTCAGCACTCGGCCAAAGTGGTAGTAGCATTCTTCTACCCTACTGTGTTTGCCTGCGGGAGTCACACCATATATTTTCCCACAACGACAACAGATCTTCCTAGAAGCTGAAACAAAATATGAAATTATTCATGAATACTTGGGGAGAAAAGACAAATGAACCGAAATGCAGGGAATTAACTGCCTTTGCATTCTTGATCACGCATGGATTACATGCCCAGGGTTGACTGTGACGTAACAGGGAACTTAGCAGGATTACCCAAAGCAATACTTGTAGGTGACCGGCTCCCGGCACCAGGGGTGCCCGTCTTCCAACAGGCATCCTGTCTGCCTCCAGATTCAGCCTAATGCCAGATAATTGTGGTTTTAGAGCCATAATTTGACTGTAGCCAACTTGATTAATTATCTACTTTTAGTACATAGTAACTCCTGAAATAGGACATACGTCTACCTTATTATCCCCTTTAAACATAGAGGGGCCTGCATGCTTATTAAGTCATTGAGAGTAGATCTGGGCTTTTCACTAGACCCATTTGTGAACATTGGTTTTCAGTGATAATCCTCAAATTGGTTCTGATGATGATGGCAACTCTTAGTTGCAGTCTATTATGAGCCTCTGAGGCAGGTACTGTGCCGAGCACTTCGCATGCATTCCTGTAACTGATTCTCACAACGACCTGAGGGGGTAGCTGTATGATCCAGATTTGGGAAAACCAAGGCTGGAGGGAAAACCAACAACCAAATGCAGGTTTCCCTTCCTCCTTCAGAGCCTCTGTCCTTAACTGGGTCAAGGGTTGAAAAAAAAAAAAAAAAGGTAACTCAAATGGCAAAGACAATAATGAGAAAAATTCTAAAGATACAAAAGATAAATATTTTCTAGTCATTGAAAAAAATATTTTTAAATGTTTATTTATTTTGAGAGAGCAAGTGAGAGAGCATGAGCAGGGGAGGAGCAGAGAGAGGGAGAGAGTGAATCCCAAGCAGGGTCTGCACTGTCAGTGAGGAGCCCGATGGGAGGGCTCGATCCCATGAACCATGAAACTATAACCTGAGCTGAAACCAAGAGTCAGATGCTTAACTCACTGAGCCACCCAGGCACCCAGAAAAATATTTCTAAAATTCCATTTCCAACTCCAATGGACTTAAGGTTTGACAGCTGGGATATTAAATATTCTCTCTTTCTTCTTGGTGGAAGGAATGAATTTTAACTATGCCTAGTATTTAGAGAAAATGTAAAATAGTAACACTAATTGTAAATCTTTTTAGTAAGAATTTCTAATTAAAGGATAGGAAGTATTCAAAACTGACACTGCATATGAATAGTTGGTAGGAGTAGGGACTCCAGAATCAGACTCCTTGGGTTCAAATCCTGGCTCTCCTACTTATTTTCAGAGTGACCTTTGACAAGTCATTTGACCTCTGTGAGCTTCAATTTCCTCATTTGTGTGAATGGAGGTAATGCTAGTACTTACCTGAAATGATTATTAATATTTAATAAATAAAGAAAATAAACTTCTAAGACAATGGAAATGAAGTGGAAAGGGAAATAATCCTTTTAGTGTTCCAGCCTTAGCATGTAGCAAGGATCATTTTCAGTCCCATACACTTACTGTCATTTAGAAGAGCTTTGGTCATGCCCGGGTTTAAAAGAATACTTCCTGGTTTTTCAGGGCTGGGTTGTGGATAGTCATTTTCATGTAACTGTTCTTCCGTTAGAAGGTAGTCTTGCAGATGTCTGTAGAGAACAATTCCTGTGAGTGCTAAGAAAAAAAGAAGTGTGGTTCAATAAAATTTAAATAACATGTTTTAAGGTAGTGGTAAGGTTAGAGTCTACTAACCCTTTCAGATATGAAAAGCTCAAATGCTGATTAACATTAAGTAAGGAAGTAGTCTAAAAAAACCAAAGTCTTCATATCTTTTGACCTATAGATATGTAGATACTGATTGCTCTCTGCATCATCTGAGGTCCTATACTTTGGCTAAGAGAAGGGGAAGTAAGAATCCCATCAGTAATAGCCAGTGCATATTAAGCATGCCAAAAACTATCGTCAGGACTTTGAACTTTATATTAACCCAGAAGTGAAAACCTATTGACCTCATTTTTACAGACAAAGAAAATGAGGCTCAGAGAAATGAGGGCACATGACCAAGGTTACACAGCACAGTTAATACAAAAACTCAGGTCTTCTGACTCCAAATCATGCTTATTGATTCTTAATAAACACTGAGATAAGCAGAGTACAGAAGCTTACAAGCAGGAAACATGGTAACTCTCACAAGGTCAAAATGCTCAAGTTCAAGGATCTCTTTCCAACATCACTAACCCTAACCCCTCACATGAATGGATTCCTAAAATTTCTCCTAAGGTGTTATTTAAAATTCTGGCAGAATTTGCTACACTATCTTTGGCAAACCCTTTTGTACAAAAAAGAATTCTTCTGTGTGAGAAATATTAGGAGATTCTAGAAGCACCTGCTTTGTTTCAGACAAGTACTTAGAGGACAAGACAGGTGCTACCATCTGGTTTTATTCAAAATACGACCAAAATCAAGTAACACTTTTTCTTTAGCTTTTTGATCCTGGGAGTTTGTTACAAATGCAGACTTGGAGGCTGTTCCCAGACATCCTGAATCAGAATCTGCACTTTAACAAGATTTCCAGGTCATTCCATGCATGTTAAGTTTGAGAAGCACTACTCTCACTGACTGGATAGATATTAAGTATCCCCTCCCACCACTCTTCAAAAAGGAGGCTGAGAATTCAAATACTGCCTAAGTAGAGCCCATTTTTTCATCTATTTATAATAATTTTTAAAAAGGCTATTAAATATTCAGTCTGCAGATGATCCTTCATAAACACAATAGTTTATTTATTCATTTATTTTCATGCCCATTCTCTGAAAGAGAGAACGAGTGGGGGAGGAGAGAGACACAGAATCTGAAGCAGGCTCCAGGCTCTGAGTTGTCAGCACAGAGCCTGACATAGGACTTGAACTCACAAACTGTGAGATCATGACCTGAGCTGAAATTGGACGCTTAACTGACTGAGCCACCCAGGCGCCCCAACACAATAGTTTACTAATTGCATCACACCACATTTACTTCTCCTTTAAGGTAACAAGGACAGGTCTGTCAACATTGCACCAAACTTACCACTTTTCTTTTCATTCTTTTTCAATCCAGTTGTTTTATCGTTGTTATTGCTTCCAGGGACACCTAAAACATACAAGAACTCTTCTTCTGAGACAATGAATTATTTTTGTCTGCTTTATAAAAAAGTATAAAACATGAGAAAGGTCTAGAGCACAGTGAAGTCTTTATTTTTACCTTAAAATAGGCACCCAACATGGGAGACCAAACTACTTCATAACCAATGCTAAGTTGGGAAAAATGGTAATTTATGAAATAATTAGATCAGGACTTCGTATTTTCTAAAGCTACTATATTCTGTGTATTGGTTAGAGTATGTTTAAATAAGAGCCAATGAGTTTTACATCATTACTGACTATAACTCTCACAATTTGCAAACCATTTCCATTTCATTGCAAATATCCAAATGAGTACTTAGACTTCTATGTTCAATATCTTTATGCTGTATTTAATATGAAGAGAAGGGGGGGTAGTGAGAATACCATGAAAATACTAAAACAAGAGACCCTGTATATTTTATTTTGTTATTATTTCAATTTTTATTTTATTAGTTTTTTTTTGTTCTACTTCCAGTGTAGTTAGCATAGTGTTTTATTAGTTTCAGGTGTACAATATAGTGATTCAACAATTCCATACATCTCCCAGTGCTCATTGCGATAAGTGTATTCTTAATCCCCCTCGCCAGTTTATCCCATCCCCCACTCTCTTCCCCTCTGGTATCCATCAGTTTGTTCTCTATAGTTAAAAGTCTGTTTTTTGATTTGTCTTTTTTTTCTTTGTTCTTTTTTTCCATATTTCTTTTAATGTTTATTCTTGAGAGGGAGAGAGAAGGAGAGAGAGAGAGAGAAGAGAACATGAGTGGGGGAGGGGCACAGAGAGAGGGAGACACAGAATCTGAAGCAGGCTCCAGGCTCTGAGCTGTCAGCACAGAGATGAACTGCAAGATCATGACCTAAGCAGAAGTTGGACGCTTAACCAACTAAGCCACCCAGGTGTCCCTCATTTGTTCTGTTTCCTAATTTACCCATGAGTGAGATCATATGGTGTCTTTCTTTGACTTACTGTGCTTGGCATTATATACTCTAGATCCATCTTTGTTGCAAATGGCAAGCAAGATTTCATTCTTTTATATGGCTGAGTAATATTCCATTGTGTGTATATGTATGTGTATATATATGTATAGACACACCTCTATCTATATACATCTTCTTTATCCATCATCTACTGATGGACACTTGGGCTGCCTCCATAATTTGGCTGTTGTAAATAATGCTGCAATAAACACAGGTGTGCATACAGCCTTCTGAATTAGTGTTTTCATATTCTTTGGGTAAATAAATACCCAGTAGTGGGATTACTGGGTCACATGGTAGTTCTATTTTTAAGTTTTTGAGGACCGTCCACACTGCTGTCCACAGAGGCTGTACCAGTTCACACACCACATCCTCACCAACACTTGTTTCTTGTGTTGTTGATTGTAACCACTCTGTCAGGTGTGAGGTGATATCTCATTGTGGTTTTGATTTTATTTCCCTGAAGATGAGTGATGTTGAACATCTTTTCATGTGTCTATTGGCCATCTATAGGTCTCCTTTCAAGAAATGTCTGTTCTTGAGACCTTGTATATTGTAACACAGGTATTCAAGTCTATTTCAAGTGCTGTACATATAAAAATGCCATAGGAGCGCCTGGGTGGCTCATTTAGTTGAACATCTGACTCTTGATTCTGGCTCAGGTCATGATCCCAGGGTTATGGGATCAAGCCCCGTGTCAGGCTCCACACTGAGTGTGGAACATGCTTAAGATTCTCTCTCTCCCCCTCTGCCTCTCTCCCCTGCTCATGCTCTTTACTATAAAATTTAACATTAAAAAAAAATGGTTTAAATGCCATAAAGAAATTATCAAGTTTTTATATTCTTGAAATTAAAATAGCATTTCTAAGCATGACACAAAACCCAGAAACCAAAAAGCAAGACATTAATTACACTTTATTTATATATATATTTTTAAATGTTTATTTATTTTTGACAGAGAGAGAGAGAGACAGAGACAAAGCATGAGCAGGGGAAGGGCAGAGAGAGGAAACACAGAATCCAAAGCAGGTTCCAGGTTCTGAGCTGTCAGCACAGAGGATGATGTGGGGCTCAAACCCACAAATCGGAGATCATGACCTGAGCCGAAGTCAGATGCTTAACCGACTGAGCCATGCAGGTGCCCCTAACTGCACTTCTAAAATAGCTTCTAGGGGTACCTACGTGGCTCAGATGGTTAAATGTCTGACCCTTGATTTGCCTTAGGACATGATCTCGCGGTTCATGGGATAGAGCCCTGCACCAGGATTCTGTCTTCCTCTCTCTGCTCCTCCCCTGCTTGCATGCACATGCACACGTGCTCTCTCTCTCTCTCAAAACAAACATTAAAAAAGAGAAAAAAGTAGGGGCGCCTGGGTGGCTCAGTCGGTTAAGCGTCCGACTTCGGCTCAGGTCATGATCTCGCGGTTTGTGAGTTCAAGACCCACGTCGGGCTCTATGCTGACAGCTCAGAGCCTGGAGCCTGTTTCGGATTCTGTGTCTCCCTCTCTCTGACCCTCCCCCGTTCATGCTTTGTCTCTCTCTGTCTCAAAAATAAAAACGTTAAAAAATTAAAAAAAAAAAGAGAAAAAAGTAAAAGTGAAAAGCTTTATTATTACAAACTTCACAAATAAGGCTGAAGTACCAGTGAGTGACAAACTGAGGAAAACATTTGAAGCCCATTAAAAGGGGATATGCAAAAGGTTGTTGCAGATGAATAGGCTGATAATAAAAGGGGACAGAAAGATGCAAAAAGGCAATTTAAATTGAGATAGAAAAAAGGAAGGTCTTCAACCTCATAATAATAATAAAAAGCTAAAATAATTTCATTTCTGGTCTATACTTTCACACTCCAGAACGGGATAAATGAGGAACTTTTCCAAGATGTGAGGAAAAAGCTTATACTCCTACCCTATTAGTGGGGAATGTAAAGAGCAAATGTTTTCTGGAGGCAGTTAGCAATATTTACCCATTTTAAACATGCAGACCGTTTCTGCTAGCTACTCTGTGCACAGGGATTTATGTTAAGGATACATAGGCTCTAGTATGAGGAAATGTTTGAGTTCACACTCCATTAATCACAGAACGTAAGGTAGAAAAAATATGTAAGCCACTTAGATACTCAGTGCGTGTGTTTCTTCTGTATTCTACACTCTACACAATGGAGTATCAATACTACAGGTCTGTACAACAGAGTATCATGTAGTCATTAAAATGTACAATACAGATCTGGATGTTAACACACATTCTAGATTAACTGATGAAAGGTTTCTAGGATACTTTATTTTGTGAAAAAAGTTAGAGCATACATCAAATGACTGCATTCATCTCAATTATTAAAATTACATATATTTCTGTAGTCATTATGGAAGGGTCTATATCAAAAATTTGGAATAAAGTTGTCTTTGGCTGTTCTGTTTTTTTTAATGTTTTTCTGTATTATTTGAATCCATGCTATGTATTCTCGAATACCCCCAAGGAAACAAAATTGGGGGTAGGATTACCCCCAAGCAAACAAAACTGGCTCTTGAGGAATAAAGAAAAAAAATCATAGATATTACAATGGTATGTGGCTTTCCAAAACTCAGCCTTACCCAACAAAATATTATTCCTTGAGTACTTAATACTACTGGAGGTTGGGGGTGGGGGTGGTAGAAAAAACAATGTCTAAAAAAGATCTTAGGGGGGCAGTAATGAAAAAAAAAGAGCTGAGAAATACTATTTCACATGGAGTGAGTTACTTTTATAACTAGAAACCAAATTTAATTATCTCCATGATAACTGCTCTCAAGGAGTTATATTCATATGTCTAATTTCAAATCTAATTTGTTATTTTCAACCAAAAATCCTACTTGCATGTTCTACTCAAGAGAACATTTTTAAACTATGTTTCATAGAATACCTAAAAACCACCCTGCTAATGAAAAAAAAACATGTTTAATGTCAGGTGTTGATCACAAGTTTTTATCTTATCACTTGATTAATTATAAAGAAATTACCTTGATGTCTCAGTTTCTTAAGAGTATTTATCGCTATGTTCACATACATATTTCTACTGCCACAGCGTTCATAAATGGCCTTTTCTTCTATTTTAGCCTAGACCATGAAGTGAATAATAAAAGATATTAAATCTCAAGATGATGGATAATAAATGTTTACAATATAATGGAATAAATATGGCAAAATATAATTCAAGGGATGGCGAAAAATGGCACAAATAAAAAGCAACTTATTTTACATTTTTCTGTTTATGGCTTTTGAGAGGAAAGAAAAAAAATTATCCCATGAATCAAATCGAGGAACTAGATACTTCTCTTCACAAACTAAAACCACAGTATCTCAGAGTACAAAAAGCCTACAGTGCATATTCATTTGATTCTCAAAGCAAGCCCCTAATGTATCAAAGGTGCTTATTATTATTCTCGTTTGAGGTAACAAAGGCTCAAGGTGGCTAAATACTTTGCTTAAGATCACACAGCAAAGGAAAGACATAATCCTCTTTTCATTATCTTTAGTTTATAGGTTATTTTTCTAAAACCATTAAGTAATCACTATTTAAGTTAATTTGAGAGAGAGAGAGAGAGAGCGAGAGAGAAAGAGAGAGAGAGAGAAAGAGAGAAAGAGAGAGAGAAAGAGAGAGAGAGAGAGAAAGAGAGAGAGAGAGAGAAAGAGAGAGAGAGAAAGAGAGAGAGAGAAAGAGAGAGAAAGAGAGAGAGAGAGAGAGAGAAAGAGAGAGAAAGAGAGAGAAAGAGAGAGAAAGAGAGAGAAAGAGAGAGAAAGAGAGAGAAAGAGAGAGAGGGGAGGGAGAAGGGGGGAGGGGGAGAGAGAGGATAAAGAGGACAGAGAGAAGAGAGAGAATCCCAAGCAGGCTCCATGGCCAGTGCGGTGTCTGATGCAGGTCTCAATCTCATGAACCGTGAGATCATGACCCGAGCTGAAATCAAGAATGAGACACCCAGGTGCCCCAGTAATCAATATTTTTATGCTAGGATTCATGAAAATCCTAAAGGTCAGTAAAAGAAAACAATGGATAAAAAATGACAGAAACCAGTAAGGGTAATATAATGATAACATTGTATTAATGCTTTATCGGGCACCTAGTATGTGCAGGTTTGGTAGAATAGTCATTAAATGTTTTCTCAGTCTTCATTGTGAATCAGTGAGAATGGGTGCCATCATGACTAACCTGTATGAGGCTCAAGACAAAGTAGATATCTTACTGTTGCAGAGCTAGTAAATGAATCCAGGAGTGACCAAACGCCAAAGCCAAGATTCTTCTCACTACACTAAACTTCACAGAGAGAAAGCCATGGGGGGTTGGAGAGAGGAGAGAAGAAAAGCAAATTGAAATAATAAAGGATAACATGTCTCTGTAACAGGCTGCTTTTTTTGTCTGTCTTTGCGTTGCCATTATTCTTCAACCAGTATAGAATCTTGGAGGAGACAGACTTCCGGAATGGCTGAACAAGAACGTTCATGAACTCACCTTCCCATAAAAATAATTAAAATACTGGCAAAACAACTAAAGTAACCATTTCAAAACTCTGAAAATTAACCAAAGCCACAGAACAAACTGAGAATTACCTAAGAGAAACTACTGAACCTCGGTAAGACAATGGAGTCCATTTTAGCTTGAGGGTTTTCCCATTACCCACTTCCCACCTGCCAGCTTAATGCCATAGTGATAAAAAGTTGGCAGCCTCGTAGCCAACAGAGAGGACGGACTTCTTTTACAGCTACACTAAAAACATCATCCCCAGAACACAGACAATATTTTGTCTGAATAAGCAGCTCCCTGGAAAATCTATTCTCAAGGTGTTGCGGGTATTTGAGTCAGAACTCAGCTCATGGTGCGGGCGGGGGGACCCTATTGCCTGGGTGCTACTAAAACAATAGCAACTGGGTGGCAAGATGACAGCCACCTAAGGTTATGATTTCTTGTTGGGCAAACAGGGACCTGGCCAGGAATTTTAATTTTTTAATATTTTTAACGTTTATTTTTTTGACAGAGAGAGAGAGAGAGCAGGGGAAGGGCAGAGAGACGGGGAGACCCAGAATCCAAAGCAGGCTCCAGGCTCTGAGCTGTCAGCACAGAGCCTGCAATGTGGGGCTCGAACTTACCAACTGTGAGATCATGACCTGAGCTGAAGTCGGAAGCTCAACTAAGCCACCCAAGGGCCCCAAACCTGGCCAGGAATCTAAAAAACATTTTGGAGACCTAGGTGACCACAAAAAATTTTGAAAGGTCCTGACATATTCCTGGAGCTTAAAAGGTGGCCCGGGAAAGACCTGGGAAAAGATAAGGCCCTACTCAGTCACTAGTGGCTGTTCTTGAAGCCCTGGAACAAGGACGTGAAAGCTAAGGCTGGCTGTCAACTTAAGTTTTAAGGCACTTCTTCTCACATAGATTCCCCCTGGCAAAGGGAGGAAAACATACAGACAAGGCATTTAAGAAAATTTTCTAACCAGTCATTGGCTAACAAGTAGATTATGCTGACAGAGGGTGATCCTTTTGAAGAAGGCCTTAAAATAAAAATTAAAGGCAAGAACTTAAAAAACAATGCTACTGGAGAACTTAGTGGCCGTACATTGAAAGGAATACAGAATCTACAAAATTAGTTCAGTAAAGTCACTAAACAAATAAGTAGCAACAAGAAAAACCAAAACCTAGCAACAAAACAAAAATGTACCTGAAACCAGTTATTATTTAATCATACAGTCTGTAACAAAAAAAATTATGAGTTATGTAAAGAAACAAAAAAGTGTACCTCATACAGAATAAAAACCAGCCAAGAGAAAATGCCCCTGAGAAAGTCCACATTTTGGACTTTAAGTACAAAGACTTTGTAAATATGTTTTAAAAATGAAAGAAACTATGTTTAAAGAAGCAAAGAAAATGGGGTCTTACCACATGGACAACATGAGTAAAGAGAAATTTTAAAAATAAAAAGTTTTTAGGAATTCTGGAGCTGAAAAGTGTAAAAGTTTTTATCAGTACTCTAGGGGGTCCACAACAGATACACTAGATGGTTATTTGAATTCACATGAGAATTGATATTGGTAAATATAACTTTATAGGAAAATATTGAAGAATATATGTGTTCGTATGTAATCATTTTCTCCTGTTTTAACAATGGCATAGAGCAGTAATTACAAAATTGTGTTGATAGGCTTATATAATGTTATAATCCATATAATAATAATGGTATAAAGAAGAGGGTAGGAAACATATACTGGAACAAAATTTTTATAGGCTATTGAAATAAAGGTAGTTTTAATCTGAATTAGATTGTTTTAAATTAAAATGGTAAGTGTAATCCTAAAGGCAAAAAGTAAGACAGTAACTAAAAAAATATAGCCAAAGAAATGACATGGGCATTTAAATGATACACTAGAAAATATCTATATAACACAAAAGAAAGCACTAATTATAGAGAAAATAAAAAGACACAAGACATATAGAAAAACAGCAAAACACATGATGTAAATCCTTTTATTGGTCAGTACTTATTAAATGTTAATTGATTAAATACTCCAACTGAGGGAAGAGACTGGAAGAATCATGAAAAATATGTAACTCTACACTGTATACAAGGTAGACACTTTAGATCTTTAAGTAATATCTGCACCCCACACAGGGCTCAAACTTACAACCCCAAGATCAAGAGTTGCATGCTCTACCAACTGAGCCAGCCAGGCACCTCTAGATAGACACTTTACAGTCAAAGACCAAACAGGTTCAAAGTAAAGGAGAAAAAAAGATGTACTTTGTAAATAGTAAAACATATGTGAAGTGGCTATGCTACTATCAGACAAAGTAGATTTTTAAAACAAAAGTTGTTACTAGAGACAAAGACATAATGGTAAGAGCCAATCCATCAGGGAGACATAACAATTATTAACAAATATGCATTTAATAACAGAGCAGCAAAATACAGAAAGCAGCAGCTGACAGAACTCAAGTGACAAATAACAATTCAACATTAAGAATGGATACCTAAAGTTTCTCTCTTCTCCAACCATCCAAGATGCTGAAAAGAAAGAATGTCAAGGAGAGGAAGGTGGCCTGGTGCCTGCTGTTGTGAAGAAGCAGGAGGCCAAGAATTTAGTCAATCCCATTTGAGAAAAGGCCCAAGAATTTTGGCATCAGACAGGACATTCAGCCTAAAAGGGACTCACCCACTTTGTCAAATGGCCTTGCTACATCTAGCTGCAGCAGCAAAGGGTTATTCTCTATGAATGCTTAAAAGTGCCACCTGTGATTAACCAGTTCACCCAGGGCTTGGACCACCAAAAAGCTACTCAACTGCTTAAACTGGCCCACAAATACAGACTAGAGATAAAGCAAGAGAAGAAGCAGAGATTGTTGGCCCAGGCTGAGAAGAAAGCTGCTGGCAAAGGGGATGTCCCCACTAAGAGGCTGCCCATCCTGTGAACTGGGGTTAATACTGTTACCACCTTAGTGGAACAAAGAAGGCTCAGCTGGTAGTGATTGCACATGATGTGGATCCCATTGAGCTGGTTGTCTTCCTGCCTGACATGTGTCCTAAGATGGGACACTAGTGCATTATCAAGGGGAAGGCCAGGCTGGGTTGTCTGGTTCACAGGAAGACCTGTACCCCTGTCACCTTCACACAGGTTAAGTCAGAAGACAAAGGAGGTCTGGTTAAGCAGGTGGAACCCATCAGGACCAATTGAAAAGACAGATATGATGAGATACACCCCCACTGGGGAGGCAATGTCCTGGGTCCAAAGTCTGGCTTGCATTGCCAAGTTGGAAAAGGCAAAGGTTAAACAAATGGCCACCCAACTGGGCTAAATGGATGCTGAATTTTCTGTACATAAAGCAATAAAAAGTTCTCTTTCAGCCAGTGTCAAAATAAAAAAAAAAAAAAAAAGAAGAATGGAGACCTCTATACCATACTTCAATAATGGAAACAAGTCAAATGGTGAAGAAAATAAAATATTTCAACAACACTATGAATCAACTATACCTAGAAGACATCTATAGAACACTCTATGCAAAAATAGCAGAATATATAATGCCTCTCAAGCAGATACAGAACATTTTCCAGAACAGATCATGTGTTAGGCCATAAAATAATGCTCAATAAATTTAAAAGGATTTAAATCACAGAAAGTATGTTCTCTGATCACAATGGTATTAGATTATAAGTCAACAACAGGAAATTTGGGAAATTCACAAATGTGTGGAAATTACACAGTGGGGCAAAGAAGAAATCACAAACGAGATTTAAAAATTGAGATGCATTTAAGTGGAAACACAACATACCAAACCTTTTGATTAGAGAATAATTCCTATTGTAAATGGCTTTACTAAAAATAAAATGGAAATTAAAAACTTTGCCTTCCATCTTAAGAAACTGTAATTTTAATAGTAAACCAAACCCAAAGAAAGCAGGAAAGAAATGATAATGAGTAGAAATAAATGAAATGAAGAATTTTCTAAAATGGAGACAACTAAAAAAGCAAAAGTTGGTTTTTTTTTTTTTTTTCAACGTTCTTTATTTATTTTTGGGACAGAGAGAGACAGAGCATGAACGGGGGAGAGGCAGAGAGAGAGGGAGACACAGAATCGGAAACAGGCTCCAGGCTCCGAGCCATCAGCCCAGAGCCTGACGCGGGGCTCGAACTCACAGACCGCGAGATCGTGACCTGGCTGAAGTCGGACGCTTAACCGACTGCGCCACCCAGGCGCCCCAAAAGTTGGTTTTTTGAAAAGGTCAACAACATTGACAGAACTTTGGCTAGGTTAAGAAAAAAGAAATAAGACTCAAATTACTAAAATCAGTAATGGAAGAGAAGGCATCACCACACAATTCACAGAAATAAAAAGAATGATAAAGAAATACTATGAACAAATATATACCAATGTATTATAAAATTTAGATGACATGTGAAATTTTAGAAAGATAAAACCTCATGAAATTGACTCAAGAGTAGACCTATGAGATGAATTGGTAATTAAAAAAATATCCACAAGCCCAGACCTCATTGATGAATTCCCCTAAACATTTAAAGAAGATTTAAAGAAAAAAAGAATAGTAACCATTCATAAGATCTTCCAAAAATTAAAAAAGGGAACATTTTACATCTCATTCTATTAGGCCAATATAACCCTGAGACTCCAAAAAAAGAGTAAGTTACTATAAGCAAAGAAAGCTACAATGTCCATCACTAGAATAAAGAAAATGTGGTACCACAAGTAATAAAGTATTATTCAGCTGCCAAAAAGAATGAAATTCTGATATGTGCTACAACATGAATGAACTATGGAAACATTACACTAAGTCAATGAAGCCAGAAACAAAAGGACAAATATTGCATGACTCTACTTAGATGAGGTACCTGTAGTAAGCAAATTCACAGAGACAGAAATTAAAATAGAGGTTACCTGGGGCTGGGGGCGGGGAGGGGAGAGAAGAATGAAAAGTTATTCATTACCTTAATAGGTACAGAGTTTCTATTTGGGATGAAGAAAAAGCTCTGGAAATGGATAGTAGTGATGGTTAAACAACATTGTGAAGGTACTTAGTAACACTGAATTGTGCACCCAAAATGGTTAAAATGAGAAATTTTATGTCAGGCATATTTTATCACAATAAATATAACAGTAATGAGGTACCCGGGTGGCTCAGTTGCTTGAGCATCCAAGTCTTGGTTTCAGCTCAGGTCATAATCCCAGGGTTGTGGGATCGAGCCCCATGTTGGGCTTCATGCTGAGAAAAGTAATATTTAAGAAAAAAATTACAGACTGGTGTCTGTAGACCTAATTAACGTTGACACAAAAATTCTAGCACACTGAGTCCAGCAACATAAAAAGACTATACACCATGACCAAGGGTGTTTATCCAAGAAATGCATGAGTTTAAGATTAATAAAAAAAACAAACCTACAACAATGTAATATACTACATTAATTGAATATAGACAAAAACTATATGACATCAAGAGATAAGAAAAAAGTATTTAAGAAAAGTCAAGATGATAAGACACTTAAACTAGGAATAGAAGGGAACTTCCTCAACTTGATAAAGGACATGTAAAAAAAACAACAACAACTAAAAATCCACCTACAGTAACCACTGTACTTAACGGAGAAAGACTGAAAGCTTTCCTCTTAGGGAAAGGAACAAGACAAGGATGCCCCTCTTACCACCTCCACGCAATATTCTACTGGAAATTTATGCTACAGAAATCAAGCAAGAAAATGAAATATATACAGATTGGAAAGGAAAGAGTAAGACTGTGTCTATCTGCAGTTGATATCATCTTCTTTGAAGAAAATCCCAAGGAATTCACTGAAAACTATTAGAGTTAATAAATAGGGGCGTGCCTGGGTGGCTCAGCCAGTTAAGTGTCTGGCTCTTGACTTTGGCTCAAGTCATGATCAAGGTTTTTGAGTTCAAGCCCCTCATTGGGCTCTGCGCTGTGTGTAGCCTGTTTGGGATTCTTTCTCTCTTTCTCTCTTTCTCTCTCTCTCTCTCTCTCTCTCCCTCCCTCCCTCCCTCCCTCCCACTCTGTCCCTTTCCCACTTGTGCATGCTCTCTTTCTCTCTCTCTCTGTCTCAAATAAATAAACTAAAAAAAAAAAAAAGAATAGGCATATAAGGGTTCAAGACACAAGATAAAAAGTATTAATTGTATTTTTGTACACTGGCTATGAACAATCTGAAAATAAAATTACAAAAATAATTCCATTTATAATAGTGTTAATACAGTATCTAGGAATAAATTTAACAAAAAAGTTAAAGACTTATAGTCTGAAAATTACAAAACACTGTTGAAAGGAATTAAAAGATAAAAAAAACCCACAAGACATTCCATGTTCATGGTTCACAAGACTTAATATTGTTAAATGACAATCCTCCACAAATTGATCTAGAGATTCAAAGCAACTGCTATCAAAATTATAATCCAGTATTTCTGTAGGAAATACAAGCTGAACCTAAAAGTTATATGGAAATGCCAGGGACCCAAAACAGTTTTAAAAATTTAACAAATATGGAGGAGTCATGTTTCCAACTTCAATACTTACTACAAAGCAATAGTAATTAAGATTGTGTAATACTGGTATAGGATAGAAATAGAGATCAATGTAATAAAATGAGTCCAGAATTTATGTTCATTTATATCTAGTATTTATGATCAACTGATTTTTGACAAAGGTGACAAGACAATTAAATGGCGAAAAAATAATCTTTTCAACAAATGGTGCTGTGACAATTGGATATCCACATTCAAATGAATGTTTGGACCCCCTCCCTCATACCTTATGTAAAAATCATTTAAAAAAGTGAATCCTATGCCTAAATGTAGTAACTAAAACTGTAAAATTCTGAGAAAAATAGTGTAGTAATAAATCTTTGTTTCTTATATAGGATACCAAAATCACACGTGACAAAGAAAAACAGATGAATTGGAATATATCAAAATGAAGAACTTTTTGTAATGCAAATGATCCAGTCAAGAAAGTAAGAATACAACTCAAAGAAAAAATATTTGTAAATACTGTATCTACTAAGACACTTGTATCCAAAATATATATAGAACTCTCAAAACTTGATAAAAAGACAACTAAAAATATATGCAAAGGAACTGAACACATGTGTACAGACATATCCAAGAAGACATACAAATGGCCAAAAAGCACAGAAAAATATGTTCAACATCATTAGGCATTAGGGAAATCAAAATCAAAATCACAATCAGATACCATTTCATGCCCAATAAGTTGGCTCCACAAAATACAGGTAACAAGCACTAGCGTGGATGTGAAGAAACTAGAACTGTTCACATCACTGATGGGCATATACAACAGTGTAGCTCCTCTGGAAAACGGTTTGGTATTTCCTCAAAAAGTTAAATATAGAATTGTCATTCAACCCAATTATATGCTCAAGAGAAACATCATCATCTGTTGACACAAAATCTTACAATGTCCATTTATGTACAAATGTTCATTAATAACCAATAAATGGAAATCGCCCAAATGTCCATCAACTGATGAACAGGTGTGCATATCCATAAACCAGTCTTATTTGGCAAGAGGAAATTAAGTAATGATGCATACTACAGTATGGATGACCCTTGAAAACAGTATCCTAAGTGAAAACATTAAGCTGGTCACAACAAAATCCCTTATTATCAGATTCCTTATTCTAGAAATGTCCAGAAGAGCAAATTACAGAGAAGTTAAGTGAGTGGGTGCCCAAGGCTAGGAGATATGGAGGGCTAGGGGAGTGACAGATGAACGGTAACAGACGATCTCTTTGGGGTGATGGAATTGTGTTAAGATTAATTGTAGTGATTGCACAAGTGGTTGATTTGAGTATATATACTCAAAGTCACTCCAGTGTACACAAAAATGGGTGAATTAATAGGGTATGTGAAGTATATCTCAATAAAACTGTTAATAAAGAGAATCTTCTGAGTCCTTCCTCGCTCTTAATACAAGAATCTGTTATGATGACAACTTCACTTATATCCCCAATGTTTCTAGCAACTGGCAGCTCACTACTAAGAAACAGCAATTTTATGGGCAGAGGTGTCAGTTATAAAGATCTTCCTCACAATTGGGGTAAGATTTGCCTCTCGTTGCTTTCACTCATGGTCCTTTTCATAACCTCCCAGAGAAGTGGGAATTAGCCTCAACCAAGCCCAAATCTAGTGTTCAGATGTGTGTTTCTCTAACAGTATTTAAAATATTAAAAATTTTAATATTTAAAATATTAAAATACTTTAACATAAAAAGTCTTCGAGGACTAGAAATCTGTAAATATTGACCTTGAATTGCCAAACTGCAATTATCAGATGGAGTTGAGTAGTGTCTTTCCCCTTTAGATTGCACTTATTGTGTGTATGAGCCATAGTTCCCTGACTCCTTATTACTCCCAGAGTCCACAAAGGCTTTTGAAGATATGCATGGGGACAGGAGCTATGGTTATTGCTCCTGATTTGTAAGGTTTCATTTTGGAAAAAAAAAAGGCTTTGAGTAGATTTGCAAAGACAAGTGCCTCCAAGAGACCAGATCTGGCCCATAAATGAGCATAAATAGTGGTATGTAATAGGGAGTAGTGGGGACTATGGCTCACTTGACAGTATATGCTTCATATAAAGGAGGGGAGACACTGCTCAGATTAATATACTATTGGCCTTGACAAGTGGGCGCCTGAGTGGCTCAGTCGGTTAAGCACCAACTTAGGCTCAGGTCAGGATCTCAGGGTTCATGAGTTCAAGGTCCACTTCAGGTGAACCCTGCTTCTCTCTCTCACCCTCTCTCTCTGCCCCTTGTGGGATTCTCTCTCTTCCTGTCTTTCTGCCCCTCACTCACTTGAGCCCCGCCCCCCCAGAAATAAAAAATTAAAATTAAAAAAAAAGAAAATTATAGGACTAAGACAGTTTTTGTCACTAGAGTAACCAGGGTACTCTTTACAACTTAAGGATAGCAAAAAGATCCTCCAGGAACCAGTCCCACAGCCTGGTTTCGAAAAAGGGGAAGAGAAAAATAATAAAGTTGTTTCTTGAGGTTTGTTTTTTTTTTTTCAATATAATACTCTTGAAGTGTGTGTCTTCAGATATACTGACCTTGTTAACAGCCTCATCCTCTGTTTTATAAACTGTCAAGTACTTCTCAACGAAGAGGTTGACATAGCGTTGTCTTACTTCCTCAGGGACTTTGACAGAGGATTCTGATGTGACTAAAGCCCGCTTCCGATGAGCCACTTTGTATTTCGGCATCTTGTTAAACAGAGTTGTTGATTAGCGAAAAGAAAAACACATGTTTCTGTTTAAAATTCCTACTATGTGTAGGAAACAAGTACAACTATCTCAGGTAAGTTCTCTATCAATTAAATTCAAAACTAATTTAAAGTTATAAATTCATTAAAAATAAAGTAAATAGGAAGGCGCCTGGGTGACTCAGTCTCGTGGTTCCTGAGATCAAGTCCTGCATCGGGATCTGCACAGTGAGGAGCCTGCTTGGGATTCTCTCATTCCCTCACACTCTCTGTCCCTCTCCTGCTTGCACACACACATGTGCTCTCTCTCTCTCAAAAAGAAACATTTAAAAAATAGAATAAATATAAGGCATAACGTTACCTACACTCACAAAAGGGAGCCATGAAGATGCGGAAACAGTGAAGCTACCTGTGAGTACCCCATTCTAGCTGACCTGATTACTCAAATCATCTCTCTACTCTCCACAGCCACAATCTTAGAGCTCTGGTGTGCTCTTCTCAGCAAATAGGAAAGTTTGTCACGTACCATTCTTAAGAAGAATTTATGTCCCAACATCAGTTACCATTTCACAAAGAAAAATGCTCAGACTTAAATAAAAGTTATCAAAGATTTATACATACTCAATATTGTCAGTAATATCCCAGCTATAAATAATGTTAGCATTCCTTTAGAAGAACTTATTGATACTTTGAGAACTGTACAATCAGTAAATCTGTCTCACTTTTGGGGGGGGGGTGGTAAAAAAAAAAGTTACACTTTCCTGTAGTTGTTCCCTTGAAGCACAAAGATGTTTCAGGAGGGAGAAATCCTTAAAAGTGACAGGCAGTTTTCTGCTGAAGAATACTTAGTAAACAGAAAAAAAAAAGTAATTGCCACAAATAGGAGAAAAATTACTAAGGAGGGACTGCCATCACTGATGGCATAATTTATGAAAGGTCCACCTGCCTCTCTCTCTTTCACATACACACACACATATACACCCCTCACTGGATGTCTCTTGAAAGGTATATTCCAACGTGAAACTTTCCTTTGAAAAAAAGTTGAGGAGTCTTAATCAGAGCCACTGAAGTTTTACGTCTAAAATATGCCTAATATTTCCAGGAACAGGATGAACAACATAGCTCAATGTGGACACACAGACACAAATCCCATCATAAAATGACGATAACTATCTGACAGTAACTAGAAAAGGCTGAAATTTCTCTCCGGTGTCTGCCATGTATCTGAAGGAGGGATCTCCAGAAAAAAAAAAATGTATATTTTGTTAATATAAAATATATTTTTATATAAAAATATTTTTATATAAAATATAATTATATATATATATACTATATATATATATATATATATATATATATATATATATATTCAATCTCCCAGGACCTCTATATGTAGACAGATAAGTTGATTATTAGCACTAAAATTCTGGCCTTCAGACCTAGTTTATAATACCTTTACAGGAAAAGCAGCAACACTTTTCACAGGAATGTGTGATCTGCTTGGTTTTGCATTTGGCTTTTCCCTTGATACAAATACATCCTGATGAAGCTTGTTTGATGTAAGTGAATTTTCTGAGATGTTTCAATGACAAAAAAAAAAAAAAAAGAAAAAGAAAGAAAGAAAGAAAAAAAAAGGTAAGAGTTAATGACATTAGCCTCAGATGATTAGAGTTTAATTATCAATTCAAGGTTTCATAATACTTCCTTTACAGACTCTATTTTTTTTCTTGAAACAAAATGTAAACACAAAAAATTCCCAATAGCTAACCCCAGTATCATCTATAAGAACAAATTTAGATAATTTATAAAGCAATTCACTTTATGTAGAAATGCTTATAAGGTATTACCATCTATAGCTTAGCATTTAGGGACAAACAGCATACATTATATAAATATCATGCTAATCATATTTTTCACATAAAGTTCCATGTGAGTGACTCAGCTATAATTGGTAATATATGGATTTCATAGGAAATGCTTTTTAAAATAAGGTAAAATCCCATTTCTTGACTAAGTGATTTTCTCATACCTCCTGAGACTCTCCTTTGGGTCTGAGAGACTGGACATGCAAATGTAGTTTTCTTTTGTTCTGAAGTGGCAGCAACAAAAGCCTGCCCACTCTTTATGTCAGCCGTGATCTGTGCTGCCTGTTGCTGGGCACGAAGGATGCCAGGGTGACTCATCAGTGGTGCCACTGGCTCCCTGAATGGGCTAAGGATGTCTTTACTGGTTGGAACCTATACAGCATCAACACAAAACGGAAGAATGATTTTAAGAAGTTTTAAAAAGACTGATCATTTCACTATCTCTTTTTGCACAAAGGCTTGTGGAATGGACTACATTTATAATACCCCATGTGATACAACACACACATAAGTGGAGTATCCCCAGAAATATGCAGAGATAAAACTGAACCTTTGAAGCATTTAATTTAGTAAAACTTTTGTGAACTGAGAGACATTAATTCTCATATGAAAATGACACTTCACTTTGTATGAAGGTAAAAGTGTTAATCAAACTGCTAACAAGACATATCTGACCAAAGTGACTAGAATTTGAAGTTAAGGAAAGAATTCTTTAGGTAACCAGGCTTAAGTATCAGGTGACTCATAAAGGGAGAAACAGCAGGCTAGCATCAGACTTCTCTACAGCAACATTCATTACAATAAGAGAATGAAGGCGTGCCTGGGTGGCTCAGTCAGTTAAGTGTCTGACTTTGGCTCAGGTCATGATCTCACAGTTCTTAAGTTCGAGCCCTGCATCCTGCTCTGCACTGACAGCTCAGAGCCTGGAGCCTGCTTCAGATTCTGTGTCTCCCTCTCTCTCTGCCCTCTCTCTGCTCACGCTCTTTCTCAAAAATAAGCATTAAAAAAAATAATAAAAAAAGAAGAGAATGGAACACCAGAAAGTTTAGCTTGATTAGTAACAAATGTCCTATAAAATGTCCTACATTTGTAGGAAATGTCCTACAAAACAAGGATATAAAATTTCACCCAGATTGAGAAGGTTTTTAAAAATATTTAATACCCATTTTTGGTAAAGGTTTGTGGGAAGGGAACTCAGACACCACATAGGACTGTACGCTGTCACAATCCTTCTGGAAGGCACTATGGCGATATACTTTTAAAATGTTAAAACTATCTTCTTTTGTCCTGTTGCTTACTATTTTTGAGAATTTATTTTAAGGGGGGGGGAAATCACTGATAAAACCAACAAATACTTAAATAGAAGAATGGGGGGGGAGTTACATAGCAAAGTAAAATGAAAACTATAAACACTTTTGCCAATAAAAGTATATGTTTATAAAACTATAAACATCATTTGCCAATAAAGGAAAATAATGTTTCCAAAAATTTTTTCCTAAGAGAAGGGGAAAGAAATGATTTTCGTAAGTACCTATATATCTGACCCTTGGATACTCAATATCACCATTTCACAGATAAAGAAAATAAAGCTCTGATAAATTAAATAACTTGCCCAAGGACATCTAACGTCAACAAAGAACTAGAATCCAAGTTCTTATTTGTGACTTGGGAGCATAAACTCTTTTGATGTCATGCAGAACATTCTGTTGTCAGTGTCTGCCAAGTGCAAATAATATAGAGAATTGAGCAGAGAAATAAAGCTTGTTAAATGGCACTTTTTAACACAGAAGTGTTAAAGGAGTACTACTTACACCAGTGCCTTTTAACTTCTTTACATGCCAGCATTTACCATGTTACAAGAGATTTACATGATTTTGAGAATCTACAGTCGATTCCCCTTATTCACCACACTTCTGTTCTATAGAGTCCCACAAACAATGAGTTAGTGAATACTGAACCGTTGCTCCTAGGGCATATACAGAGTCAGGTTCAGGTGAGTCTCTGATCACACTTTTGCCAACCAATCAATAACCTAACCTTGCTTTCTGTGTGTTTCTGTTTAAAGACACCTTAGTTAGTACATATTGCTGGTTCATGAGCATTGAATTCATAGTCAATAGCACTGTAACTTATGCCTATAAAAAGCTTATGTAACACATCTCTGTAAGGCAGCCTTCTTGCTCTTAGGAACACTGGATGACCCTATATTTGGGGGCCATTTTAAATAGCAAAATTACCAACAAACAACACAAACATGCAAAGAACGCAGCACTAAATAGATTGAGAAAAGGACATATGTTAACAGTATGAGAGCTAAAACAAGAAGGCAGTATTGCCTTGTTCAGCCTTAGCTGGGAATGTGTGTGGGAGGTAATTTTTTTGCCATGACACAGGCCTGCAAAGGTCCCCCAAAACACGAGTCTTGATTTTAAGGTTACAAATTAACTTCAGTGAAGAGGAAAATTTGCAAATGCAGAATCTGGAAATACTGAAGATCAACCATAGTAATTTTGGTTAGAAGTCTATGCGATAACAACATCCCTGCTTTTCATGAAAATGTTAGATAATGGGGGAAAAAGTGAATAATGTGGAAAACGCTTACAAACAGAGATCAAGTTACTGAGTGTACACTTGTGCCCCCAGGTGACTAACAAGACACTAAGTATTGGAATATACTTAAGGCTCAAAATGACAAGGCATGCATTTTATAAAATAACGTGCCCCATAAGACAGGAGCTAAGGAACTCACATTGAACTTGGCAATGTGTGCAATTCTCTTTTTGGGTCCAGAAAGGTTTTGATAATACAACTTATCTAATCCCGTTTGCTTTCCTGAAGCCTAGTGGGAAAAAGATAAGAATTACCCAATTTCAGCAGAGTACAGGCATATTTAGCACGTTTCCTGAAGAGCCACAGGAATCCAAGCTATAAAATACTAGGCAACTTATTAAGCACTAATTCACACAAAACGTAACTTGAATAATTTGACATGCATACACGACTACAGAGGATTCCTCTAAGCTGGGAAATCAACTGTAACCATGTAATACCGTGGCTTCTGCAGGCTGTTGAGTCTACACAACACTATAGCCAGCCAATTGTCAAGGTTTTCACCTTGTTGCTCTAATAGATTATTAGCCCCAAGTATTAGAGCGTATATATTAGATACACCCATTATATAATTTCTATTTCTACAGAGGGCAGAATAGAGTATGCGTTTAAGGGAAATGCCTTCAAATTTAGGAAAAGGATTTAAAAGAAAAAAGGGACTGACCTGTTTAGTAGTCTCTCCCTTACAAGCTTCACTTTCTGTGAACTCTGTGAAAATTCGAAGGCATTCCTTCCTAGTGTCACCGGAATGAGAGGGAGTGTCCTCCTCAGTAGGTTCCTTACCAAAATCAAATTCGACTACCTTGCAGTCCTCAAAAGTAGTGAGTTCCTGACTATTGTCTGGTCTTTCCAACACTTCGCCTTCTGCACGCTCACCTGCGGGAGAGACCTGGGGCCGGCTTGAATACCTACCTTCAGTTTCTTCACTGTGAGGACTGTCACTTGTTTTTACATATTTTTTGTGATGTGGATACCTTTCATTATGCATTCTGTTCTGTTTTTCTTTGTCACTGAGAGGTGCATGAGGTATGCTCTCTCTGGAAATACAGACATAGTTTTTCCCACCACCACAGCTTCCCATCTTAGGGAGGTGGTTTTTAGCACGATTCAAGTTTATGTTACTTTTAATATCTAGTGAGCTATGCGTGAGCGATTCTGGTGGTTCTGATTTGTTACCGTCATCATCTACTTGTGTGGTTAGTTGGGTTTTATCGATTTTTTCCTCTTCTGTGCCAGTAATTTGAAGACTCCTCTCCTCTGGGGACATTTTAGGTACCCTTTCATCCATATTCTGATATTTGAAGCCTCTCAATGGTTTAGGTTTCTTAGAAGTAGGCATGATTGGAGGTACATCTATTACAAGGTCATCTTCATCAGATTCTTGAAGATTTATTGTAATTCTTATTGGTGAAACATGAGGCCTTTGGCTCTCCTGGGACATGTGGCGATTCTCATCCACAGATTTTTTCAAGTGGCAGACTTGCTGTTCGTCAGGCTCAGACTGTGTCGCTTTCGATGCCCCAAGCAGCTCTGCAGAATAATTCAGCAAGGGATCATATTCAAGATCAGTTGCTGGACATTTGTGGTCCAGTACATACTTTCTGGCCTGACTCTCTTCATTCTTTGATGGCTCGTGCCACTCTTCCTTTGGAAGCGGGAGATTTTCAAGAAAATCTTGCCTCATATTTGTATTCCTGAAGGAGGTCATGTGACTTTGCCATGGCTCTTCATGTGTTAAAGCAAGCTTGGAGAGGCTCTTCTGCTTTTCTTCAACCTCAGTCTTGACGGATTCAATTTCTTTGTTGAGCCTTTCCAGTTCCTCCATGGTTGTGCCTAGTTTTGTCAATGCAAGAGAAGTTTTATCTTTAAAAATCACTTCAGATGAAATGCAGACTCCAGAATATCCTGGACAAGGAGTTTACTATCAAAAGGACATTAGCTCTTCCAAACCCAGCCATCTACTAACTGATCGGTTCTTAGAAGCAGAAGAGGTCAAGAACTAGCTCTGTTTAAGTCTTTGAAATGTCGAGCTCATATCCATGACTGATTAAAGTACATTCGTGCCTTATTACTAAAGTGCCCCACCGATGTGGGGCCAGGTTTATACATAATTTTTAAACTCTGTCAAACATGATATAGTTTGGATATAGCCTATTGAGATTATTTACCAACCAATGACAATTTGGAACCAGTTCAAATACCCGAATGCCACTTACACCGAATTGTACATCGTTTCATACACCAATATATCTTCTCTAAGAAAACATTATTTAAAGCACTAGTCTTTCCTTAATTCAGTGGGATTCAAAATTTTCATTAAGGTCCCTGGTAGTCTACTGATTGTCTCAAACATAAACTGCCCCCTTCCCCTGCCCACCAACATAAAAAATCTTTAAAAAAAAAAAAATCAATCAATAAAACAAAACTCTAGAGCAGGTGGATTCACACTCCTGAGAAAAAACCAGGATAGTAACAAGAGAAAAGGCTCACAGTAACAGCTGTTCCCAATACCTGGCAGCTCCTTTCTGACTTTTAACTAAGGAAATCAGAAGTTTCTTCCCTCTTTTCAAGATACATTTTCCTATATCATTTATGGGATAATTTATACACTTCTCTCTTCTCTCAAACAAGAGATTTCAGATAGAACATGTGGTCCAACTTTTAACCTGTGAATTTATTTTCGATAATCCACATGTTTTGATAACACACATGCTGCTTTTTTACACAAGGAGCTCTCTCCTGGCTCAGCAACCTCTTTTCCTGTTAAATTAACACTGCTGAAATGTACAAGAATGGGTTACAAAGGTGAATGACATTTGGGGGGAGGAAGGAGAAGGCCAAGAGCAAACCACAAAAGGAGAACTATCCTAGGATCCAAACATAAACGCCTGGATCTAATTTCTCTTTAAATAAACGCGGACAGGGGTCTAAACTCAGGATAACCAGCCGGAACTGCATTCTGGCATCAGCTGGGTTTCATTTGGTTGCCTTGATTGAGGAAGGACTGTTTAAGCAGTGCTTTGGGGGCACTATTGAAAAGAAAATGTGTTTATACTTTCTCTCCATCTCACAAGTTAAAAAAAAAAAAAAACAAAACTTTTTTCCCCCACCAGAAGCTATATTTGAAGGGTTAATTTTGAAGTTTGAAGGCACACTTAAGAACCTTTGGTCAGGCTACAGGTGACTGAGAAAATCTCCTTTGGATTATAAACACTTCTTGCTGCAACCAGGGTCCCACCGCACCTCCTTGCACCAGAGCATAGGAAACCCCTTAGAGTAATTCCATGATGGGTATGGGTGACACAAGTCCACGCACATCCATCTTACAGCCAGCAAACCTGTGCATGCCTTTCTAGGATCCAGCGCGGCGGGAGCAGGCATCTCCTGGTCGGTAGCAGGCATCTCCTGGTCGGTAGCAAGGCTACCACAGCCCAGCGAGCGCCGCTCACCCCGCCTCCCTGATCACGTGACGACGTGGGCAGGAAAACCCACGTAGAAGGGGGCGTGTGCGCGGGGCTCTCAGTCACTGCACCCCATGTGTCCTGTCCTTTGGACCCAGGAAAGAGGGGCTCTTGAGACAACCAGCCCACTCCATCTTCCCGAACATTACTGCCCCTCCACGCCCAGGTTTCAGGAATCATGGGACCACCCAAAAGGCCTGAGAAAAATTCTCCCACTTAGGATCCCCATAGCACCATTACTGTTCCAACATATCTCAAAACATACTTTTCACAGGAGGGATAAAGAAAAAGGGAATAGAGGTTGGCACTTAAGCCTCCTGATCCTGGGTGTGATGCTGGGGAGATTTTGCTCTTAGAGACTCGGGGACAACTTGGTTCTTCCTCCTAAAGCAAGAGTTTTTCTCTTTTAACAGCCACCCTGTAGGAATTGCCCTTAAGTAGCCAGTAGGAAAATAGATCAAAGTACCTCTTTGAGGGCTGGGGAAGAGGCAGATTATGGGCATCAGAGAAAGGAAATAAGAGTCGAGACAGAATGCCTGGGAGACAGAAATTAAAAAGCGATTTTTTCATGACCTTTCAGGGCAAACAGAGATCTAGAGAACCTGCTGAGGAAATGTAGGTTTGGTTAGTAGAGGACAAATGAGGCACCCCCACCCCCAACACACAGACAGACACACGCACACACCAGCCCGGGCTACACGGACCTCTCCTTACTTCTAGACCAAGCAAGAGGCCAGAGGTGGATACTAGTAAGGTTACCTGATATGCTTCATGCCCCACCCCCACTATAACTTGACTGAACTTTACAATGGTATCTGCAGTGGTCTCCACAAGCTATGCCAACTGAGGATGAGAAACCAATTTTTAAAAATATGGTTTACATCTCTTTTGGCCATTTAAACCATAGTAATGCAATATCGATTAATTCTCTAATACTTTTGAGTCCTGGAGAGAAGTTGGGTCATTAAAATGCGACTTACACCTATTTCTATCAAGGACATTTTCAAGGGTGGGTGAAGAAAAGAGGTGGGAGTGAATGGTAGTCAACCCCTCACGCCCACCTGACATTTTTTTCCACAAGCCCTTTCTCATCCCTGGATTCAACATGGCTCCCATGGCTCCTCCACACCTGGAGGACTTTCAAGCAGCTGCAATCATCTGCCTCACTCATTTCCCACTGCATTTCCTGGTGTCTGAACTGACAAAACAAATGCTGGCACTGACCCCCCCGGGACGGTCCTAAGGGCACGGAAAATGGCAAAAGGACCCGGCAAAAGGTAGCATGGGCTACTGCTCAAGGCCACCCCTGAGTCACGATTTGTACACTCTCTGAGCCTACCTGAGATGAGCTGCCTTGCCACGTCTTTTCGCTCAGGGGTAGGTCTTATATAGTCCCAAGCTACTCAAAGGCGGAGCTTCCTAGCTTTCCCAACCAATGGTGAGACTGGGGCTGGAGTCAAGGGAGAAAATAGGGAGTGAGCAAATGATTGAGAATCCACAGTAGGGGAAGTGGCAGGTGAGTGGAAAGAGTGTGTCTATCCTCCATGGGGAAGGTTCATAGAGACATAAGCTAGGGGTGGGGAGAACAGTTTTCCAAGAACTTAAAGGACCCTCAGTTAAGGAGCCTTCCACCATATTTATGTGGGGCTGACCTTGCTCCTAAACAGCGTCCTTTGGTTTTTGTTATATTTGACTGTTAGCCTTCACGGATCACAGAGAGAACCATGCTTTGGAAGAACATCTTAGCTTTGCCCTTCTCCCTCAGGTGATCTTAGACAAGGCATCTGACTTACCTGAGTTTTCATTTGTTGATCTGTGAAATAAATGTGCTTTTCATAGGGTAATAGAATTCAGTGTGATATAATATACCAAACTGCCTAACATAAAGTAGGTGAGAATTTAGGAAGGCAATGAAACCTAAGTTCCCCTCCAACCCCCAGCTCTACACACATCCACAAAAGACCAGATGCATGTTCCTAAAATCTTCCCTGTTGAAACTAATTCCTCAAAGTGAAACAATATCCATATTCCATGGGTCTTCTTTGTAAACTGAAATACTCCTGGGATGGACAGCCTCCTAAGTCACTGAGAAGTTGACGACTTTTAAACAAGAATGCTAGGAGGCTCTAGTACTAATTTAGTTTCATTTCTTGATAGGGCACAACTGTTTCACCAGTAAAACACAAACAGGTGTGTTCTTTTTCCTTTGGGGTGGGGCGTAGGTAATGGTGATGACCCTGAAAGTCCTCAGAATGCAGATAAGATAAATATCTAAATGTCTTCATTTTAAAGAGAACCAGCCTAAAGTGAATACTTTTCATAAGTCACTGTCCAGAATTATTTTTACCGGATGAGTTTTCCACACCTTAATTTATTTTCTTGTATTTTTTCCATTATAAAACTTTCATGGCTGAGATAATTTTATTGAATACGTCCTCCTTTTCAGACATCAGAAAACTTAAATTCCTCAGCAGAGTTTCCAAGTCATGACCTTAATGAGAGTCCCAAAGAAATTGCTTTCCGACTCGAACTTAATGTCTATTCAATCTGTGGGAGTTTCTTCACTTGGTTCCTCACTCTGAATTAAATCTGACTCATCATTCATGCCTGTATCATCTGAGGCTGTGGAAATCATGTCCGTTGTTCTAGATTTTAACCATGTGTCTTCTTTTTTCAATTCTGAAGATGTAGTACCCCAAAATGTGCTGCTGTCAGCACTCTTAGAAAAAGATGTGTCTGATACACCTTCTGACGGGTGGAAGTAAGACAGAGTTGCCAGCTCTGGGTTGACGGAGTATTCGGTTAGAACTGGACTTTTATAACTGAAAAAGAAAACAGGTATCAAGAATTGTTCCTAATTACATACATTTGCAGCTCAACTCAATTCAGAAAGGCATCACAAAAATTGAAACAATATGGAATTGGAATTTTGTCCAATTACTTGGTATAATGCCATATAAATAAGTAAAAAATGTTAGACCCTAAGCAGATGTGCTGTTGAGAACAGAGGTCATAGTTCTTTTGTTCCCAAGCTAGAAGAAAGAATGCATATCTAAATTCTCTATATCCTTTTCGATTGACTAGTGTTATTTTTATCTCTAGATGACTAAAATACTGGGGAAAAATTCTCCCTGAGAGACAGCCCCATGCTCCTTTCTGAATAGAGGAAATGGAGCCTAACCTTGTATCTTACAGATACATTTGGGAGCTGCATTTCCTAACAGCCTACTAAAGAAAGGAGGGTGTGAGCTTCATATCACACCTGTTACAAAGACTCCAGAGGTCTGCAGACTTACCTCATTGTCTTCACCTTGTACAGCAAGGCACTGCTGATGGCCAAGATGATGACAAAAAGGAGGAGGGTCATCAGCGAGATGCCCAGCATTAATTTTAACTTGATTTCCTGTAGCTGTGTCATGTTATCTTCATTTATGGCATTCAAATCAGATTCTGAGAAGAAAGAAAGAAAAGGCAATGGGAAAGAGTAACCGAGTCCAGCATGTTTCCTGGAGAAGTAAGGATAGCAGAGCAACTGCAGAAAAGCGTTTGCCATCCAGAGTAGTCACTACTCACGCCCACTACTCATATACCATGCAGAGAAGACTGTAGGCTCCATCCTATGGCTAAGTGCCCTTCACTTTTTTTTAAACCTTCACTACAGTCCTGGAAGAGCTGTTCTTAGCTCCATTTTACAGGATCACAGAAGTTTATGAATTTGCCCGTGGCACCTAGCTATTAAGTGGCAAAATCTGGTTTCAAACCCACATTACCAGGTGCTAAAGTGTGTATATAGGAATCTTCCTCCCTAATAAAAACCACTGGAAAGATGACTATTGAAAATATGATGGACTCACACAACAGGGGTTAGTCCTTCAGCAGAGAAAGATAGAATTTTACTGTTGGGAACTGCATTGATTTTTCTCTAATGCCAAAAGGATGGTGTACTGAGGTTTAAGAAATGAATTTGCCATTTTATTACTGAGATCAAACCTAATGTATATGATGTTAAAAAAAGAAATGAAAACTTACTGCTTTCTAAAATAAGTTATGTGATAAAAATCATGTCCAGACCCAGAGCTATCAAAGATACCAAATCTATTGATGAAAATATAACTTTACTGCCAAATTTTATATTTTCCTGAATTTATGCCTCACTTAATAGCCATTTATTTAATGCAACTTTAAATGACCATGTTGTTATTTCTCTCTTCTCCCAGCTTTCTTCCCCCAGCTTTCTCCCACCCAAAACTTACAAAGGTTTTCATTATTTGTTAGGTAATGATGTTTTGGATAAGCAGTGACAAGCTCCCATGTCTGTATTCTCTCATTCTGTTAACTGTCAGAGTACGATCTTAGACCAAGTAGAGTGAAATGTACAACTATCATTGATTATCTTGACTTCAAGGCAGATTACTTCGGGAATAATCAAACAAATGATGTTGAAATGGGCTGTGCTCCTGAATTGCTTTGCTACTCCTTAAAAGGTTTTTTATAAAGAGGTGTACTTGTAGTACATTTTGTTTTTTGAGGTGATGGTCAAAACTAGAGAAGGGTTTGGAATTCTCAACCACTGGACATTATGACAAAGCTAATTACAAGTATGGACAGGTTTTCTCTCTCAGCCTCAGTTCTCTCGTCTGTGAAATGGCGATAATACCAACTTCATGGAGTTGCTGTGAAAACCGACATAATAATGTATGTAAAGCACCTGGCATGTAATATGTACTCAATACATGACAGAAAATAAGTCATGCCCAATCTAATTAGTTGGAAAGACAAAGTATTTCTAAGGTAAT
The DNA here is from genome assembly GCF_023721935.1 of Panthera uncia. Classification (NCBI taxonomy): domain Eukaryota; kingdom Metazoa; phylum Chordata; class Mammalia; order Carnivora; family Felidae; genus Panthera; species Panthera uncia. The sequence continues at coordinate 49,149,316 of NC_064807.1, forward strand.
GCAGCCTTTGTCATTTCTATATACAATTTTTCTAAACAAAGAAGTCTCTTCATTTTCTTTAAACACTGCAAGGCGAACGGCTGTATTTATTACAAATAATCCAATGCAGAAGAGAGTTGTCAGGACTTAGATGTATTACCAGGTGCAATTTTTTCCCAGTAGTTTATTTGTAGGACAGAGGTTTTGGGGGTAAATTAATGTATTGCCTTATTGTGACATTTTCTATTGAAATCAGTTCTTTTACTCATATAAATATGACTAATCCATTAATGAAAACTACAAGACTGCATTCAGCAGCAGGAATTTTCTCATTTCTTGCTGGTGGGAATACAAAACAGTATAGCCACTTTGGAATTCAGTTTGGTAATTTCCTACAAAGCTAAACAGTTTTACCATACAATCCAGCAATCACGGTTGTTGGTATTGACCCAAATGAGCTGAAAACTTATGTCCACACAAAGACCTACATATGAATGTTTATAGCAGCTTTATTCATTATTGCCAAAAATTGGAAGTAATCAAGATGTCCTTTAGTGGGTGAAAGGATAAATATATTGGTACAATTTATTGTACATTGTCCAATTGTGTGGACAATGAAATGTTATCTAGTGATAAAAAGAAATGAACCATCAAGCCACAAAAATACATGGAGGAATTTTAAATGCATATTAGCAAGTGCAAAAAGCCTTGTGAAAGTCAATATACTATAGTTTCCAACTATAGAACATTCTGGAAAAGGCAAAAATATGGAGATGGTGAAAAGAGCAGTTGGTAGCTGGGGATTAGTGACAGAGGGGATGGATTGGTGCACCACAGGGGATTTTTAGGGCAGTGAAACTACTCTGTATGATTGTAATGGTAGACACATGACATCATACATCTGTCAAAACCCACAGAACTGTACAACACAGAGTGTGGACCCTAATGTAAACTATGGACTTCAGCTAATAATAATGTATCAACATTGGCTTGTAAATTATAAAACGTACTAAACCAATGCAAGTTGATAATGATAGGAAAAACTGAGTAGAGGAAATATAGGAGAAATCTGTACTTTCTGCTCATTTTTTTTCTGTAAGCCCCAAACTGCTCTGAAATTAGAGTCTATCAATTAAAAAAAAAAAAAACTGTGTTCTATATATGATTCACTTGCCTACTCCCCCATTTGGTTTGTTTTAGGAATAGAAGTTATAAAACGGGAAAATAAAAATAGCCCTCTCCAACATGGTACCTGGAGAATAATGCTTAGGGACAGTTGCTTCTCTAAAACAGCAACTGTCCTCTCTGATATAGTGTTAGCCACCGTGCTACCCTTTCACATACACTTCACATTACTGGGGAAAACACTATTGCCACACAGTGAAGTCACACACTAAAATGTGTGCTGGCATTGATGCATCCATTTAATTGAAGTGTTTTGTGCTTACGTGGAATTGGGTGAAATAATTGATCTTTTTCCTCAAGCTCCTCAGCTGTTGGTGTTGCATTTAAAGCTGTTAAAACAATAAATTGGTGTTAAGGTAAACAAAATTAACTTCCTAAAATTACTGTGCGTGCGTTTAATATATAGAATTTATTCTCATTATTCATGACACTTATGTTCCATAAAGTCATGTAAACACTGAATTAGTGAATACCAAGTTGCTGCCCCTAGGGGAAATACAAGGTTAGGTTGCTGTGAACCTCTGGTCACATTTTCATCAACCAACCAATACATAACTTTGTTTTCTCTGTGTTTCTGTTTAATGATATTTTATTTAATATATATTGTTGATTCATTAACAGTGAATTCATGATTAACAGCATCATAAATATGCCTGTTATCTGACACATATTTTCTCCATAAGGTATATCACAGTCTTCTTGTGCTTAGGAATACTAACCAGTATCTTAATACTACACTTAGGGGCCATTTTAATTAGCAAAACCACCAACAAAATGCACAAACATGCAAAACACGCAGCACTAAGTAAACCACCAACTTTTACCAGTGTAAAGTGGTAACCACTTTTGCCAGTGTAAAAGCTAAAAAAAGGAAGGCAGAGCGTTGCCTTCCTTGTTTTACCTCAGTTGGGAACATTGAGTGTCAGGCAATTAAAATTTTTGCTGCTCTGGGCATGTCCACAAGCGACCACGAAAGTAATTTGGGGGGTTACAAATACTCTTTAGATGTAGGTAAATTCACAAATACAAAATCTGCAAATAATGAGGATCAACTGGGTATGTATATATTTCATGTCTACAATGTGCATATATGTGTATGCCACATGAATTACATTTACTCATGTGTGCATCTACATATGATATATACATTTATACATGCATATATATCAATGCACATTACATTTATTTACGTATGCCTATATGCTTTTGACATACGCAATACATATTACATATGCATTTTGACAGATGCTTGCATATATTTTGATATATATTTTGCATTTATTCACACATTTCCATGTGCTTATGGGCAAATTGCTTCAAACACAGAGAGGGACTATATTGAGCAAGAGCCTTACTTAAAATTTTTAATCATAAATAAATTGAATGACAAGGCTGCAATATTTATAGGAGAATAAACATTTAGGAGAGGGAATCAGAAAATGCAGGACACGGTCAACTTTGTGGTTTTGATTTGCATTTGCTATTATGTATGATAATGGCAGCAAAATGTTGACTTATTAATTCTTAATTAATCTAATATTAATCCTTAATATTAGAACTGACTCATTAGAACAAAATTACACTGGTCTTGGCTTTCTTGCATAAGTCTTTAGAAAACCAAAACATTTTCTCAGCTACCTAACGACTGTCAGTTTACCTTTAGCTAACATTGTCCAAAATGCAGGCTCATTTGGACGGTTGGTTCGTCCTGTTTAAAAAACAAAATAGAACAGGATAACTAGGTAAGGTGAGTTCGCTTTAGTAAATTTAGGATAGAACATTTATTCACTTTTCTGTTGGTCATGTAACAGTTATACTTTGAGCTCCTACCATGTTCCAGACCCTGTGGTCAGCCCTAAAGTTACAAAAGTGACAAGACATGGACCTTATGCTGAAGGAACACACCCTCTGTTTGGGAGACAGACAAAAATCACTATTCATTATGTTGCAGGATAACGGGGGCTTCAATAGAAACACACAAGTGGTGTGCACATAGAGACCAGCTGCAAAGGCCGGAAACTCTTCGAAAGGGAGATGATGCTCCAATGTAGTCTTAGAGGACTAGAAATTGTTTGCTAGGCAAACAAGGGAAGAGTGAGGTTATTTCACTGTGAACAAAGTCAGAGTCATGAGCAGATTTGGTAAGTTCTAAGAGCCTCAGGTAGTCTGAAGTGAAGAATGTGGGTGGGAAATGGGACCACAGAAGAAACTTGAACCTTTCCCAGGGGTCAGATTGTTCCAGATTTAAATGCCTGGTTTAGTAATTAGAACATGATCCCAAACCTAGTAGTAAATTACTAAAGATATTTAAGAAAGGATATCACTAGGATGATTTTCTAGTTCTAAATATATAAAAAAGATGACTAAGTTGTTTGTTTTAGTAGTGTTAGAGATGCAAACTAATTCACAACAGTCACGTGAGAAACATACTTGGATTGCATGAACTGGAGAAAATAGGGTTTCATGTAATGACAGGTCCATTGTCTTCAATTAGACCACTCGTTCAAGACCTTAGAGGAGAGCCATCTGGGGGTTATGTTTTCACAAATATTTCATAAGGAACAGTATTATCAGCAGGAGAGATAAATGATGATTTTGATTTTGAAACCTCTCACTACCAGCCGCCCCCCACCCCCCACCAATAATTTTGGGAAACACTAATAATTGACTCTAATTAGAAATAAATTTATTCCTCAAGCAGATACACACTTGTACATTATTATTTTTAAAATAATATTAAAATGTATTAAATATATTTATGTTGAATATAAATATAAGTGTAATACATTTTGTTAAAATAGATTTTATTTTAAAAAGAGCTCACATCCTCTCCCTTCATCAGGTAAATCTAAAAATGGACTCAGACTTCTATGGTTTCAAAGATTTTCAAGTGACTTTAAATTGCAGCTGTGTAAATTCTTTATAGCATGCTATTACTTTATGAGACACCCAGAGTAATGAGACTTAAATTAAATCATATAATGATATGCTCCAGGTATGACTAATGTGTAGAAACTTTAATACTTCGATATTGTTTTTGAGGGGGTTCAGTAGCATGTTCTTCACTGGTGGCTTTCCCAGGAAATGACGTAGTTGTTTCATTGAGTTTATCTAGGAAAAGGGATAATAAATTATCAGCACATACAAATATTGACAACGTCTGTGATTAGGCATTTTTTTTTAAGCTAAAAAATGGAACATAGAAGAAAAAGAAAGATGTTGACATTTTCCTGAGATATCCTAAATGAGGGGAAAGACGAAGGCATTGAAGAATAAAGTTTTGGGAAAATGGGTTGCCCGAGAGGGGATTAATACGCCTATAATTTGTGGGAAAGAGGAAAAGCTGGTACTGTGGGGCCAGAAGCTTCTTTTAGAGGTAAAAGAGGGAAATACCAGATGGTATTCTGAGCAGAACTTGAAGTGATACTATCAGCCCAGAACAGCTTGATTGCTGGTCAGTGTCAGGACGTGGAAGAGGAAGGTACATCAGTATCCTTGTAAATGAGAAACGTTTCCTTTACTATTCAAAACAAATTCAAGGGTTTTCAGGCCTGATTTACTATATATTTCAGTCTATAATGTGCCCCTCTTCTGGAGGAATGTCACTAAGAGTGTATTTGGCAACAATTGTGACCCGAGACGTTTTCCACCCCTCTCCACCCCCCATGGTGGCCATTTCAGTCAATTTTGTTTAATGCAGGCGCTAATGAAGTTCCACACGAAGTACAGGCAATCTCGCTATAGAAGAAGTTCTACATAGAGGCAGAGTTAATTCGGACTGAGGCTACCAACAGCACCATGACAGGTACCTTGTTGGCAAGAAAGCTATGGAAAAGAGAATCTGTTTCCAGACTTGACATGATTCAGGCAGGACTCCAACAAAATTGGTAAGTAATCCTCGAGGTCTGCTATAGAACCCTCATACTCTATTTTGTCAAAAAATCGTGTGGATTGCCCCCTTGCCCTCACGGTTCTAGTTCCAATTGTTAGTCAAAAATTTTCTGCAGAGTTCCAACTCCTTGAGGGGCTTGCTCCTCTAGAATGTCCCTACCATGTTAGCATATCTCCTTCTGTCAGATCCCCATTTTAAATGGCAACAATTTCTTATCCCTATCCAACTTTCTTTGACAATACTCTGGAGACTTGAATTGTGGGAATAGCAATTAGGTTTTGCAATTTCTTTCATGGGTCCTATGGTCCTCAAAAATCCATCTCTTAAGGAATTTGAGCTACTTGGTGTAAGACCTGCCTCTCTGTCTCTTGTCCCAAACAACTTAAGGTGATGTTTGGTGTACACAAACAAAATTCCCGTGAGTGATTTGTTTAATTAACACATGCCCTTGAAATGTCCCTAATTTATTTCCCAAGGTTTGGAATTGTTCAAAATATTCCATTATTATCAAATAGCTTTTATTAACAATTAGGTATTACTGAGTCTGGCTTTTCCCAATATTAAAGTTTCCAGAGCCAGACACATTCTCTCTTCTCTATTTAATTTTATCCTCTTTTCCTTGTCTTCTGTTTTATGCTTGGGGGTTTTATAGATTTGAGCTGCCAACACTTCATGGTGAAAGATATGTATATCTTTAAACATATACATATAGATATGTATATGTACTTTGGAGACTGTTAATGGCCTCCAAACTCACATGCTGGCAACAGCTTTATTTAGCAAATTCATTATGCTTGGTGGAAAGACACAAAAAAGAAATAAGAACATTTGAAGTTGGAGGTATAAGCAGAAAGGAGTAAAAATGTGGGCTTAAGAAAGACATACAGTATAAGCAGAAAGGAGTAAAAATGTGGGCTTAAGAAAGACATACAGTTTTATAGAGCTATACATTTAGTCATTTATCTTTCCATGAAAACCAAAAACATGAGGCTAAGAAATGCAAGAACCTCCTTGACTTCTAACTTTATTAGTGCAAGGGGTGTGGAGTCTCCTTATTTTGGAGGTAGGATTCTCTGACACTAGCTCCACTAAGACCTTTTTCCTACTTGATACTCTCTAGAGCTATTTTGAAATCTTGCTTTAAGGGCTCTTTCTATTTGCAGTGGTGGTTTTCACTACTTTCAGTACTTACAGTTTCTTAGAGCAAATTGCAAATCGGTTGTTGCTCTCACAGATATTTCAGACTGGCTGCCATTTACATTTTGCGTTGTGAACACATCTAAAAACACAAGATCAAATATTTTCAGCAACTAGCTAAGTTACTTCTTGTTCCTTTAAATTTTTCCTCATCTGGGAAATACAAATCAAAACCACACTCAGATATCACCTCACGCCAGTCAGAGTGGCCAAAATGAACAAATCAGGAGACTATAGATGCTGGAGAGGATGTGGAGAAACGGGAACACTCTTGCACTGCTGGTGGGAATGCAAATTGGTGCAGCCGCTCTGGAAAGCAGTGTGGAGGTTCCTCAGAAAATTAAAAATAGACCTACCCTATGACCCAACAATAGCACTGCTAGGAATTTATCCAAGGGATACAGGAGTACTGATGCATAGGGGCACTTGTACCCCAATGTTTATAGCAGCACTCTCAACAATAGCCAAATTATGGAAAGAGCCTAAATGTCCATCAACTGATGAATGGATAAAGAAATTGTGGTTTATATACACAATGGAATACTACGTGGCAATGAGAAAAAATGAAATATGGCCTTTTGTAGCAACGTGGATGGAACTGGAGAGTGTGATGCTAAGTGAAATAAGCCATACAGAGAAAGACAGATACCATATGGTTTCACTCTTATGTGGATCCTGAGAAACTTAACAGAAACCCATGGGGGAGGGGAAGGAAAAAAAAAAAAAAGAGGTTAGAGTGGGAGAGAGCCAAAGCATAAGAGACTGTTAAAAACTGAGAACAAACTGAGGGTTGATGGGGGGTGGGAGGGAGGGCAGGGTGGGTGATGGATATTGAGGAGGGCACCTTTTGGGATGAGCACTGGGTGTTGTAAAAAAAATAAAATAAAATAAAATAAAAATTTTTCCTCATCTGATTTTTTTTTCTTAAAACAAAGGTACTAATTCCAAGAAAAGAATGATAAAGTATTTGAGATAGTCTTCATCTACAAAGTGAGGAAATGGGGCAAGGTTTAAAAATAAAATTCATGGGGGAAAAAGCCAAATTGGTATCCTGATATTAAATAACATTCCAAGGAGAAATTATTGAGGAAATTATAACAAGTGCTAAAGTAGATTTGTAGGTGTATATTATTATCACTGTATTGATATAATCAAAAGCCAAGTAAGAAGCATTAGTTTGCCCCTGAACCTTCTGTTAGATTATAGAACAGCTTAAACAGTATATATTTCAATAACAATAACGATCACAGTCTCCCATACATGTTCACATTTACATATGTACATAAAGAATCTTGCTCTTAAAAGTTGTCAGTGGGGTTGGTTATAATTCAAAACCAATGGATATATCCACCCAGAGTAAGAGTAGATTGGATCAAGATGGCTGACTGAATCATTGACATATGAATATATATACATGTCTCTTTTTTCCAAAATCTCATGAAATGACAGAAAATCTTATATGTACGTGAATACATATGTGTGTTTAGTACATACACATCTATTCATTCGTCATACCACTCAGGCTTACACTCATGCTTACACATACACACACATGCACACACACACACAGTCCCATTAATGTATCATGATTTTTGAGGAATTTCTGAGCTAGATCTACGGAAAAATGTAGCAAAAGGAAGCAAAAGCCCAACACGTATGTTGTAAGTTATGAAAGTATAGAAACTAAGACACAGTGGTATTTTTACAGGGAAAGACAGATCAAAGAAACAATAAAAAAGGTAGCAACTGACCCAAGTTCAAATGAGAGTATATATTAAATGGGTTTCACATAAGTAGGGAATTGGTGTTCAATATTTGGCAATCCTCCTTGAAAAACACAAAGTTTCATGCCTATTTTATGCCATATACAAAGATAACTGATTTAAGAACTAAAAGTTAAAGACAAAAATATGAAATCATTTGAAAAAATAGGAAAATAATTTATCTTGGATTGAATAAGACCTATCTAACCAAAATACAAATTTTTTAAAAAAATAATCAACATTGATTTCATAAAATTAAAATTTTTCTCTGTGATTAAGATACCTAAACACGTTTTAAAGATAAGCAATAGCCTGAGGGGAAAATACCTGTTAACTATTACTATAGCAAAAACAATTTGCTAAACATAAAAGATCCCCTACAAATACATCAAAATACAACCTGATAGAAAAATGGGCCATGGGGGGCGCCTGGGTGGCGCAGTCGGTTAAGCGTCCGACTTCAGCCAGGTCACGATCTCGCGGTCCGTGAGTTCGAGCCCCGCGTCAGGCTCTGGGCTGATGGCTCGGAGCCTGGAGCCTGTTTCCGATTCTGTGTCTCCCTCTCTCTCTGCCCCTCCCCCGTTCATGCTCTGTCTCTCTCTGTCCCAAAAATAAATAAAAAACGTTGAAAAAAAAAATTAAAAAAAAAAAAAAAAAAGAAAAATGGGCCATGGATATGAATAGGCAAATCATAGAAGTAGGAATAAAAATATCCCAAAAATACGGAGAAAAATGCTCAACTTCATAAGTAATCAGAATGCAAATGAAAATAGTCATGGAAAATTCTCATTTATATTCACAAAATATGGTTAACAATTTTCATTGTAGGTAAGATTGTGGAGCATTCTTGGAGGCTATAAATTGGTAGATGCTTTTTGGCAGTGTCTGGGTGGCTCAGTCGGTTAAGCGTCCGACTTCAGCTCATGTCATGATCTCACGGTTTGTGAGTTCAAGCCCCGCCTCGGGCTCTCTGCTGACAGCTCAGAGCCTGGAGCCTGCTTTGGATTCTGTGTCTCCCTATCTATCTGCTCCTCCCCTGTTCACTCTCTCTCTTTCTCTCTCTCTGTGAAAAATAAAAATAAAACATTAACAAATAAATAAGTTGGTAGATGCTTTTTGGAGGGCAATTTGGTGGTCTCTATCAATATTTTTAAAGATTCATTTTTTTATTCAGCAATGTCCAGTACTTGGTATCTATCTAAAGGGAGATACACTTAAGCATATATGAGAAGAATGTCCAAGGGAAAAACTGCACATAATCTAATTCTTTAAAAAAGATAGTGGCTCAATTATGGGACATCATTTTCTGGAGTACTAGGTATCCACCTAGTGGATAGATGTGAAATGAGCTCGAGGTGTTAAATGAGAAAAGTAAATCTTGACACATTTTTGGTAAGATTTCATTTATGTTTTGTATGTATTTGTGTGTGTAAGAATGATTTTTTTCTTTAATCAAAGTTATCATCAAGCTCTTGATTTATACCCTCTGGTTAATTCCAGAGGTACATCCTGAAAGGGGAATGGTTGAACCATGTGCACACCATAGTGGCGGTCTGATGCTGGACAGATTAGATCCCACTCCTCCTGACTCTGCTTTTGGTAGCTATGAAACCTGGCAATTGACCTCTCTGAGCATCAGGTGTTTTTTGCACCTACAAAAGACAGATATTGATTCATCAAAGAGAAAATAGAAATACAACTTACGCATTATTGTTATCAAAGTACTTGAGTGTATATATTTGTACATGTATATATATGTCTATATCTTGATTGTATTTCTATTTTTAATTTGATTAATGTTAATAAGAATCCCAAGATAATTAGATTTAATCTTAATTTTTTTATTTTTCATTTTTAAAAAGTTTATTTATTTTGAGAGGGAGCAGGGGAGGGACAGAGAGAGAGAGAAAATCCCAAGCAGGCTCCATGCTGTTAGCACAGAGCCCCACATGGGGCTCGAACCCACAAAGCTCAAGATCATGATCTGAGCCGAGAGCAAAAGTTGGACGGTTAATCGACTGAGCCACCCAGGCACCCCTGTTTTTATTCTTAACAAGTGTTTCTTACGAACTTTTCACTTTTTAGAATGGTGGACCTTACAAGGAGATGGAAAGAAAGCCCGTATGAGTAATGATGAATAAACTGAAGTTTGATGGACCTTCCAAACATCTTAAAGTCATCTTGACATGAATTGAATTTTGCCCCCCCTCCAAAAGTCTGAACCCCCAGCACCTCAGAATGAAACCTAATTCAAAATAGGGTTGTTGAAGATAAAATTAATCAAGATGAAGTCAGCTTCTTAGTCTGGCCGCCTTGGACAGGGCTGGGCAGGGTAAGGTGGGGTAGGGTAGGGTAGGGCAGGGAAAAAAAGATGGGAGTCACCCTGGAGTAGGTTGGGATCCTCATCTGATATGGTGTCCTTACAAGAAGATGGAAATGGACAGAGAGACAGAGCAAGAGTGCCATGTGAAGGTGGAGGCAGAGATGGGAATTCGTGACAAGCTGAGGAATGCCTGGGGCTACCAGAAGCTGGAAGAGGCAAGGAACAATCCTTCCCTAGAGGCTTTGGGGAGAGTATGGCATGACCAAAAATTTGGTTTTGGATTTCTCGCTTCCAGAACTGTGAGAGAATAAATTTCTGTTGCTCTGAGCTACCCAGTCTGTGGTACTTTGTTTTAGCAGCCCTAGAAAATGGATACACACCTCCAAAGAAAGTTTGGTTAACAAAAAACCATAGAATTAGATCAATTGCAAGTCACCAGAATGCCACGTGCCCTGTTAATTACAGACCATTATTGAAAGAATCTTGTTAAACTTCATAGCGTCTCATGAAAACAAAGTGATAGAAAATAAAAATTTCATTTTACACATGGAAACATTTAGAAGGTAAATAGGAATTTAAGATGTAGGAAATAAAATGATAGAGTTTTAAAAAGTTAAAATAAATCAAACCAGAATAACTAGATTTTGCATATGTATTGCTGTTAACTTTAAAGACTTACATTGTTTTATATCTTTATAATAATTGCCACTCTTCTCATTAGCAGGAGTATCCACCTTATTTTCCAGTGGCTTATTTTCTGGTGGGTCCTTATTTTCCGGTGGTTTATATTCTGGAGGTTCCTTATTTTCTGGCGGTTCCTTATTTTCTGGTGGTTCCTTGTTTTCCAGCGGTTCCTTATTTTCCATCAGTTCCTTGTTTTCCGGCGGTTCCTTATTTTCCAGTGCCTGTTTACCTTGTTTTTCAGGTAGCATCATTTCAGATAACATCGTGTCCCCAGACTCTGTAAAAAGCATGATCAGAAATATGTTGAGTTCTTTTACTACTTTCCCCTTTTCAGCTGCATTTTTTCACAAAGGATTTGAGGCCGAGATTTAGAATGTACATTATGCCATATTTCCAATGACAAACTTTATATCGACCTCTAGAAAACTGTCACATACCAATTTTCTAGGGTAATGGGTCATCTTATCTATTTCTGTAAAATCTTTAAATACTTACTCTCACCATCATTATGGGAAGTCATATTGGGGAGCTGTGAGGAAAAAACCCCAGATACAAAAATAAACAATATAAAATTCATTGGGAAAATATGATTTATCCAGTTATCTTCTGTGTCTCCTCAGGGTTTCCCTTCTGTTGCCCAGAAGATCCGACAACTAGCTAGGTCATTATGATGTCACTGCCAAGTGGAGGTCAGAATGTCGGGTAGGAGTTTCCAAAAGCTTTGTGACTCAATCTGACATCTATTTTATCTTTGGTACTCCGGTAGTTTCTAGTTTTTTAAAAAGAAACCATTATCAGACTTTCTTTGAAAATTAAGAAATATATTTTCATGAAATAATGTGAATTGTTAGTCCCTGGATTTTAAAGAACCATGAATATTGTTGCTAACAAAATGAGAACATGCTTTGGTTTTCAGAGCATTACAATATTATGTGTTCTTTTGGATAGCTGCAGCAAAGTATCTGTTAAAAACCAATTAGAGATATCAAGATTCAAGCATTATGCCCTGCCAGTTCTGGTTCATGGACTATCTTAACTATAACTCTTTAGGAAAAGTGTTTTGAAACTCATCTTTTTTTTTTTTAATAAGACCTGTATCCTTCATGAAATATAAAATATTTGTTTTGCTTAAAACATTTTTATCAATGAAACCCACCTTTACCTCACATACTGATTGAAAAAATAATCTAGGACCTGGGGAAGATGGCTGCGTAGGAGGACGCTGGGCTCACCGCGTCCTGCTGATCACTTAGATTCCACCTACACCTGCCTAAATAACCCAGAAAAACGCCATAAGATTAGCAGAATGGAGTCTCCGGAGCCAAGCGCAGACGAGAGGCCCACGGAAGAGGGCAGGAAGGGCGGTGAGGCCGTGCGCGCTCCACGGACTGGCGGGAGGGAGCCGGGGCGGAGGGGCGGCCCGCCGGCCAAGCAGAGCCCCCGAGTTTGGCTTGCAAAAGCGGAGGAGCCGGACAGAGTGTGTTCCGACAGCAAGCGGGACTTGACATCAGGAAGGTTATAAGCTAACAGCTCTGCTCAGAGAATGGGAGGGCTGGAGGACAACAGGAGGGAGAGTTGTTGAGCCCCGGAGGACAGAGCTCAGCTTGGCGGGGAACAAAGGCGCTCACCAGCACCATCTCCCTCGCCCATCCCCCAGCCAAAATCCGAAAGGGAACCAGTTCCGGCCAGGGAACTTGCTTGCACTGCGCAAACACCCAAAGCTGTGCTTCTGCGGATCCATCCCTCCGGCGGCGGGTCTGACTCCCTCCTGGTGCCGCAGGGACCTCCTGAAGCAGACCTCTGAAGGATAAGTGAGCTGAGCCTGCCCCTCTGCCCCTGTGCACCTTGCCGATCCACCCCAGCTAATACGCCAGATCCCCAGCACCACAAGCCTGGCAGTGTGCAAGTAGCCCAGACAGGCCATGCCACCCCACAGTGAACCCCACCCCTAGGAGAGGGGAAGAGAAGGCACACACCAGTCTGACTGTGGCCCCAGCGGTGGGCTGGGGGCAAATATCAGGTCTGACTGCGGTCCCACCCACCAACGCAAGTTATTCAAGACAGCACAGGGGAAGTGCCCCACAGTCCCGCACTACTCCAGGGACTATCCAAAATGACGAAACGGAAGAATTCCCCTCAAAAAAACGTCCAGGAAATAACAACTGCTAATGAACTGATCAAAAATGATTTAAACAATATAACAGAAAGTGAATTTAGAATAATAGTCATAAAATTAATCGCTGGGCTTGAAAACAGTATAAAGAACAGCAGAGAATCTCTTGCTACAGAGATCAAGGGACTAAGGAATAGCCAGGAGGAGCTAAAAAATGCTATTAATGACCTGCAAAATAAAATGGAGACAACCACGGCTCGGATTGAAGAGGCAGAGGAGAGAATAGGTGAACTAGAAGATAAAATTATGGAAAAAGAAGCTGAGAAAAAGAGAGATAAAAAAATCCAGGAGTATGAGGGGGAAAATTAGAGAACTAAGTGATGCACTAAAGAGAAATAATCTACGCATAATTGGTATTCCAGAGGAGGAAGAGAGAGGGAAAGGTGCTGAAGGTGTACTTGAAGAAATCATAGCTGAGAACTTCCCTGATCTGGGGAAGGAAAAAGGCATTGAAATCCAAGAGGCACAGAGAACTCCCTTCAGACATAACTTGAATCGATCTTCTGCATGACATATCATAGTGAAACTGGCAAAATACAAGGATAAAGAAAAAATTCTGAAAGCAGCTAGAGATAAACATGCTCTAACATATAAAGGGAGACCTATAAGACTTGTGACCAATCTCTCCACTGAAACTTGGCAGGCCAGAAAGGAATGGCAGGAGATCTTCAATGTGATGAACAGAAAAAAATATGCAGCCGAGAATCCTTTATCCAGCAAGTCTGTCATTTAGAATAGAAGGAGAGATAAAGGTCTTCCCAAACAAACAAAAACTGAAGGAATTCATCACCATTAAACCAGCCATACAAGAGATCCTAAGGGGGATCCTGTGAGACAACGTACTAGAGACATTGCTACAAGCATGAAACCTACAGACATCACAATGACTCTAAACCCATATCTTTCAATAATAACGCTGAATGTAAATGGACTAAATGCTCGAACCAAAAGACATAGGGTATCAGAATGGATTAAAAAAAACCAAACATCTATTTGCTGTCTACAAGAGACTCATTTTAGACCTGAGGAAACCTTCAGATTGAAAGTGAGGGGATGGAGAACTATTTATCATGCTACTGGAAGTCAAAATAAAGCTGGAGTAGCCATACTTATATCAGACAAACTAGACTTTAAATTAAAGGCTGTAACAAGAGATGAAGAAGGGCATTATATAATAATCACAGGGTCTATCCATCAGGAAGAGCTAACTATTATAAATGTCTATGTGCAAAATATGGGAGCCCCCAAATATATAAAACAATTACAAACATAAGCAACCTTATTGATAAGAATGTGGTAATTGCAGGGGACTTTAACACTCCACTTACAGAAATGGATAGATCATCTAGACACACGGTCAATAAAGAAATAAAGGCCCTGAATGATACATTGGATCAGATAGACTTGACAGATATATTTAGAACTCTGCATCCCAAAGCAACAGAATATACTTTCTTCTCGAGTGCACATGGAACATTCTCCAAGATAGATCACATACTGGGTCACAAAACAACCCTTCATAAGTATACAAGAATTGAAATCATACCATGCATACTTTCAGACCACAATGCGATGAAGCTTGAAATCAACCACAGGAAAAAGTCTGGAAAACCTCCAAAAGCATGGAGGTTAAAGAACACTCTACCAAAGAATGAATGGGTCAACCAGGCAATTAGAGAAGAAATTAAAAAATATATGGAAACAAACGAAAATGAAAATACAACAATCCAAATGCTTTGGGATGCAGCAAAGGCAGTCCTGAGAGGAAAATACATTGCAATCCAGGCCTATCTCAAGAAACAAGAAAACTCCCAAATACAAAATCTAACAGCACACCTAAAGGAAATAGAAGCAGAACAGCAAAGGCAGCCTAAACCCAGCAGAAGAAGAGAAATAATAAAAATCAGAGCAGAAATAAACAATATAGAATCTAAAAAAACTGTAGAGCAGATCAATGAAACCAAGAGTTGGTTTTTTGAAAAAATAAACAAAATTGATAAACCTCTAGCCAGGCTTCTCAAAAAGAAAAGAGAGATGACCCAAATAGATAAAATCATGAATGAAAATGGAATTATTACAACCAATCCCTCAGAGATACAAACAATTATCAGGGAATACTATGAAAAATTATATGCCAGCAAATTGGACAACCTGGAAGAAATGGACAAATTTCTAAACACCCACACTCTTCCAAAACTCAATCAGGAGGAAATAGAAAGCTTGAACAGACCCATAACCAGCGAAGAAATTGAATCAGTCATCAAAAATCTCCCAACAAATAAGAGACCAGGACCAGATGGCTTCCCAGGGGAGTTCTACCAGACGTTTAAAGCAGAGATACCTATCCTTCTCAAGCTATTCCAAGAAATAGAAAGGGAAGGAAAACTTCCAGACTCATTCTATGAAGCCAGCATTACTTTGATTCCTAAACCAGACAGAGACCCAGTAAAAAAAGAGAACTACAGGCCAATATCCCTGATGAATATGGATGCAAAAATTCTCAATAAGATACTAGCAAATCAAATTCAACAGCATATAAAAAGAATTATTCACCATGATCAAGTGGGATTCATTCCTGGGATGCAGGGCTGGTTCAACATTCACAAATCAATCAACGTGATACATCACATTAAGAAAAGAAAAGATAAGAACCATATGATCCTGTCAATCGATGCAGAAAAGGCCTTTGACAAAATTCAGCATCTTTCTTAATAAAAACTTTCAAGAAAATCAGGATAGAAGGAACATACTTAAACATCATAAAAGCCATTTATAAAAAGCCCACAGCTAACATCATCCTCAATGGGGAAAAACTGAGAGCTTTTTCCCTGAGATCAGGAACATGACAGGGATGTCCACTCTTCACCACTGTTGTTTAACATAGTGTTGGAAGTTCTAGCAACAGCAATCAGACGACAAAAGGAAATCAAAGGCATCAAAATTGGCAAAGATGAAGTTAAGCTTTCACTTTTTGCAGATGACATGGTATTATACATGGAAAACCCGATAGACTCCACCAAAAGTCTGCTAGAACTGATACATGAATTCAGCAAAGTCACAGGATACAAAATCAATGTACAGAAATCAGTTGCATTCTCATACACTAATAATGAAGCAACAGAAAGACAAATAAAGAAACTGGTCCCATTCACAATTGCACCAAGAAGCATAAAATACTTAGGAATAAATCTAAACAAAGATGTAAAAGATCTGTATGCTGAAAACTATAGAAAGCTTATGAAGGAAATTGAAGAAGATATAAAGAAATGGAAAAACATTCCGTGCTCATGGGTTGGAAGAATAAATATTGTCAAAATGTCAATATTACCCAAAGTTATCTACATGTTCAATGCAATCCCAATCAAAATTGCACCAGCATTCTTCTCGAAACTAGAACAAGGAATCCTAAAATTCATATGGAACCACAAAAGGCCCAGAATAGCCAAAGTAATTTTGAAGAAGACCAAAGCAGGAGGCATCACAATCCCAGACTTTAGCCTCTACTACAAAGCTGTCATCATCAAGACAGCATAGTATTGGCACAAAAACAGACACACCAATGGAATAGAATAGAAACCCCAGAACTAGACCCACAAACGTATGGCCAACTCATCTTTGACAAAGCAGGAAAGAACATCCAATGGAAAAAAGACAGTCTCTTTAACAAATGGTGCTGGGAGAACTGGACAGCAACATGCAGAAGATTTAAACTAGACCACTTTTTCACACCGTTCACAAAAATAAACTCAAAATGGATAAAGGACCTGACTGTGAGACAGGAAACCATCAAAACCCTAGAGGAAAAAGCAGGAAAAGACCTCTCTGACCTCAGTCGTAACAATCTCTTACTTGACACATCCCCAAAGACAAGGGAATTAAAAGCAAAAATGAACTACTGGGACCTTATGAAGATAAAAAGCTTCTGCACAGCAAAGGAAACAACCAACAAAACTAAAAGGCAGCCAAAGAAATGGGAAAAGATATTTGCAAATGACATATCGGACAAAGGGCTAGTATCCAAAATCTATAAAGAGTTCACCAAACTCCACACTCGAAAAACAAATAACCCAGTGAAGAAATGGGCAGAAAACATGAATAGACACTTCTCTAAAGAAGACATCTGGATGGCCAACAGGCACATGAAAAGATGCTCAACGTCGCTCCTCATCAGGGAAATACAAATCAAAACCACACTCAGATATCACCTCACGCCGGTCAGAGTGGCCAAAATGAAGAAATCAGGAGACTATAGATGCTGGAGAGGATGTGGAGAAACGGGAACCCTCTTGCACTGTTGGTGGGAATGCAAATTGGTGCAGCCACTCTGGAAAGCAGTGTGGAGGTTCCTCAGAAAATTAAAAATAGACCTACCCTATGACCCAGCAATAGCACTGCTAGGAATTTACCCAAGGGACACAGGAGTACTGATGCATAGGGGCACTTGTACCCCAATGTTTATAGCAGCACTCTCAACAATAGCCAAATTATGGAAAGAGCCTAAATGTCCATCAACTGATGAATGGATAAAGAAATTGTGGTTTATATACACAATGGAGTACTATGTGGCAATGAGAAAGAACGAAATATGGCCCTTTGTAGCAACGTGGATGGAACTGGAGAGTGTGATGCTAAGTGAAATAAGCCATACAGAGAAAGACAGATCCCATATGTTTTCACTCTTATGTGGATCCTGAGAAACTTAACAGAAACCCATGGGGGAGGGGAAGGAAAAAAAAAAAAAGAGGTTAGAATGGGAGAGAGCCAAAGCATAAGAGACTGTTAAAAACTGAGAACAAACTGAGGGTTGATGGGGGGTGGGAGGGAGGGGATGGTGGGTGATGGGTATTGAGGAGGGCACCTTTTGGGATGAGCACTGGATGTTGTATGGAAGCCAATTGGACAATAAATTCCATATATTGAAAAAAAAGAAAAAATAATCTAATATTTAGGTAGTCAGAAAAGGGCTTAATTATGTTATACTTATATTAATAAAATTAATAATATTATCCATATTTTTCTCATATAATAAGAAATAGAGCCTAAATAAAATGGACAGTATCAACAATATTGTTCTTCGTGATATTAAATGATCACTTAACTCCTCCTCTCTCAATTTTAATTATTATTGATAAATAGCCTCTCAGCATTAGAGAATATTCCTAATTAAAATTACAGAAGCATCAGGAAAAAACTAAACAAATTTCAAAAGACTTGAAAGTTTTTTCAGCAAAATGAAGGCTCACAAATTAATTCCAACCTGTTGTCTCTACTGGGCATACCTGACAAACTAGAGGGGCACCTGACCAGGAATGTAATTGCCTAAGTGGATGAAGGGAAGCAGAGAGGACTTACCCTGAAAGAAAAGATGGTCAAGATCAAAGTTGGTCCTGTTTACAGCACTGTTTTCTTTAGGCTCTCTGGCCCATTCTTCTGAGCGATGGGAGGGGGAGAAGAGATGTGCATAAAGGGCTCGAAGGCCTCTGCAGTTCTTTACTTTGATATCTAACAAGGTGCAAACATAGAAAAGGAGACACAGCTGAAGTGGGCACGCACCAGGTTGCTGTAGACCATCACGGTTTTGCATGATGGAGCCCAGCCGTGATGAAACTCAGCAGGAGACAGAGGTTCCTGGGGTGGGGGAGAGATGGCATCCAGTGGAATTACCAGTTGTAGCTGGTGTGGCAGAGAGAAGGAACCAGCTGGAGAAACAGGCTGACTACGGTATGCCCAGAGTATGACACATTGCATGGCACATCAAGTGCTTGGAAATGAGTTCAGGAATCACTTACCTGCCACAAGTCAACAAAGCATTTCCTAATGACACAAACAAAATTGTGTTTTTGTCATCTATCTTTCTCTCTTCTAAATCCTTGTGCATTCCCAGGACGGTTATGTTTATTTTCTGATGTGACAAACCCTCTCTACAGGTAGTGGAACTGGCAGAGTGCAGCTATGGCAGATTTTTTTAAAAAACATTGTGTTTGGTGAAACTAATTTAAAAAACAAATTCCAATTGTCCTTTGTCCCATGACCAGTACTCTTTTTAGAACATATTGGTAGGTGTTACAGGTTGAAACACGCCTCCTCCCCCGCATTCATATGTTGAAGTCCTAACCCCCTAGTACCTTGGAATGTGACCATGCTTGGAGATGGGGTCACCATCTATGTGATCCATTAAGAGGAAGTCATACTGAAGGAGTGTGGGCTCCTAATGCGATACGACTGGAATGCTCATAATAAAGGGAGAGCTGGACACAGACACATGCAAGGAGAATGCCATGTGAAGTAGAAGGCAGAGATTAGGTGATGCAGTAGAAATCAAGGAATGCTGAAGATTGTCAGCAAACCACCCAAAGCTAGGAGAGAGGCGTAGAACAGATTCTTCCTCCCAGCCCTCAGAAGGAATCAGTCCTGCCGGCACTCTGATCTTGGACTTCGAGACTTGAGGACTTGTAGTCAACACATTTTTGGTGTTAAAGCTGCTCAGTGTTCCCTGTTACGTCAACCCTAGCACATTAATACTAGATAAACTCCTTTGGGTTCTTGGGAAGATATTAGGAAAACTAAAACTGAATATGCCCTCTTTAGATGTCATCATCATTTTAGGCTGTAGTTAACCTTTCCACAAATGTAAATACTCTATTACCCAAAATACAGCCTTTTCTTAAAACAAAACAAAACAAAACAAAACAAAACAAAACCCCGCGAGTGTACATTGACTTTTAAAGGTTGCCCTGAAAAGGAACCATTTCTAATACCAAGAATGTCATTAGATATAATTCATAACCTCTGATTATGTTCTAGTTCCTAAATGTTTTCATGTTTGTTGACTGTGTCTAGATTACAAGCTCCTCTCCTATTTTGGTGTTTTCTCCTACAAGAGCACTGAACCCAGAGTAAGAGGACATATGTTTGGGTCTTAGCTCCATCCCTTCCTACCTGTGTGATCCTGGACAAGTCAGCTCCTTCTGACCCTGAATTTGCTCATCTGGAAAATGGGTAAATTAAATATTGCACCAAGTAGGTATTTGAGTCATTTACTGGGTTGAATTTTATTCCTGAATGTATTTACTTCAAAAATTTCTATACAGATCATTTTTCTTCATGCCTAAAAGGATTAGAGGTGGTAATATTTTCATATATCCAGTTTTTTAAGAGGCAAAACATATCAGTTTCCTACTCAGAAACTTAATATAAGTAGACTAGGTAATAAAGTAGAAGATACACAAATATTAAGAAATGACCCAACATATATTTTTGGAGACTGTCAACTCATCCTGATCTTTTAAAAAAAATGTTTATTTATTTTGAGTGAGAGAATGAACATGAGCAGGGGAGGGGTAGGGAGGAAGAAAGAGAATCCCAAGCAGGCTCCACGCTATCAGCGCAGAGCCCGATGCAATGCGGGGCTTAATCTCACAATCAACCATGAGATTATGACCTGAGCTGACGTCAACAGTCTGATGCTTAACTGGCTGAGCCACCCAGGTGCCCCCTAATCTTTGACAGACTCTATTAAACACCAGTAAGTTCCATAAAGCACAAATCAGTTGTTGCCATCCATGAACATAACCACCAAAACCTTCCTTAAAACATTAATTTGAATACTTAAATCTGAATAGTAAATTCACCCACTGCATAAAAGAAAGTATTTGTTGATGTTAAACACTTGGATTTAAAATTAGATCTTTCATTCATGGCATAATAGAAGATGCAAGGAAAGATGGGGCGCCTGGGTGGCGCAGTCGGTTAAGCGTCCGACTTCAGCCAGGTCACGATCTCGCGGTCCGTGAGTTCGAGCCCCGCATCAGGCTCTGGGCTGATGGCTCGGAGCCTGGAGCCTGTTTCCGATTCTGTGTCTCCCTCTCTCTCTGCCCCTCCCCCGTTCATGCTCTGTCTCTCTCTGTCCCAAAAATAAATTAAAAAAACGTTTAAAAAAAAAAGAAGATGCAAGGAAAGATTGCATGTAATGTGGACATGCTTAAATTGTTTAATTAGGTTGCTATTTTAAAACTTCCAGTTAACCTATGTCATAAGGACATTGCTAATTAACAGCTATCCAATGATCCAGAGAAACAGAGTGGGTGTATTAGAACAGAAGGGCCAGAACATTGAGGTTACTAAGAAAAGAGTGGAAGAAGAGATTTACAGTGGGGTCTGGGAGATTAACATTTCAAAGCCGGAACAGGGCAGTGTGGTAATGAGGTCCAAGGGCATGGTTTCAGATTGCTAAATTAGATTAGAGGGGAAGAGCATTGGCATTGGGATGTCACATAAACTGAGAGACCAAGCTGTTGCATGCACTGCCCATGTGGCCAAGGAAGTTCCCTACAAGAGGAACAAGAGGAAGTGGGAAATGGGTGCCAATGGGTGAATTAGGGCAGGTTTGGAGGATGACAAAAGGTGATGATGGTGGATGGGTGGTAAATGGAGGGCTAAATGGTGTAAACCCTGAAGGACAGATGGTATTTGAGAGCAGGAGTCAACGTCTTGAAGCAGCTAGAAGGCCAACCCCACCTCAAGGCACTGATATATGCTGGCATACAGAAGATATATCAGAAGGGCTTCTAGAAGGCTGCAGTGAAGAGCCAGACCTCAGAGCTTGTGCTCAAACTAGATCTAGATGTTGAATTTATAATTTAACATTATAAATTATAGTAAACTCATTCCCATAAACTCAACATCTAGAAGACATCCAACTTAGTGAATATTCATAACTTTTTTGGGTCATTTGCCCTATTGTTTGTAATTTGGGTTGTTTCCAGTTTTCCTTATTATAAACAATGAAGTAATAAGCATAGTTATGACTAAAATTTTTTCAGCATTTATGATTATTTCCTTTAGAAATTCCTAAAAGTGGAATTTCTACCTTAAAGCATATGAACATTTTCCAGGTTCTTGATGCTCATTATTCCATAGTCATTTTGGATTTTCTCTGCCCTAGCCCTAGAACCAACCATTTCTCCAAGAATTCCAGGCTCCAACAGCCCATGCCAGGACATCCTCTCCCACCATGGATTCCCTCCTGACTCTGATTCGGTTTCCACTCCTCTTACTCCATCCAATGCCCTCTTCACCTTGCTTGAGCTCTGGGCCATTGTGACTCCCTCCACCCCACCCTGGACAGATGCCTACTGTGTTTGACCTAAGGCTTTAAGGATGGGTATTTTCAGGAAGACGAAGAGGGAAGTAACAATGTAGTCACCTTGAGATTTAGTGGGTTCAGAAATATTCTGTATTGCTGAACACTATCCTCTCTTACTTTCTTCTCAGTGATCACCTTCATCCCAAATCCTGTTCTAATTCCTTTTGCCCCTAGCTCATATGTTCTCATTCAACTTGGAGTGATTATCCATGTTCACATCTTCTAAAGGGGAATTCACACAGTCAAAAGACCAAAGATACTAACTAGTCTTTTAATGAAAACTAGAGGCCTCTAGATATAGATTGAAGTTAAATGATTTGTGCCCTCCAAGTGGGAATGTGAAGTGGGTGTGTTCGAATGTAACTGGGAACCTGGGCAGTGACCAAGGCTGACTGAACAAGTCATTATAACATTTACACTGATTTTATGTGATCTTTGGCCCATCTTATCCCAGAAAGGATTTTAGGAAGTGTATAAGAGGCATAGGATATAACTGGAGAGCATAAGTAAAATATGGGGGTGAGGGTTGGGAAGAGAAAAGCAACAACAGGGACCCAGTTAAGCAGGAAACAGCTTAAAATGCAACTGTAATGTCCCATGATCATGTTCAAGGTTGGCATACAATTGCTATTCTTCATAGCAAGCAATACAAAAAAACAATCTTTTCGTTACATGACCCACAGTGTTGAGAGAAACAAGGAACTACTTCTCAGAGGACGGACATCTATTCTGGGTGTTGGAATCGGACAGGCTTATTTTCTGTGTGATCTACTTCCCTATTCAGCTGCATGCGTGCTCCATGCTGCCTCCTTCATGGGGCCATAGCTACGGAGATGCTCTTTCAGCCCCTCAAATGTGCCAAGCCTGTTCTTGCCCAAGGGTCTTTCTTCATGCTGCCCTCTTTGCCTGGAGGTCTCTTTCCCTTCTACCTGCGTGGCTAACTCCAGACAAACTTGATGGTATAAGCCTAAATGTGCTTCCCCCAGGGAAGCCTTTTCAGACCCAAGACCAGGTCAGGTTTTCCTGTTCTTACGGTACCTTGAGCCTAGTCTGTTCTTACAGTGCCTTGAGCCTATCCTTAGAGAACTTGTCACAATCCTAAAGAAACCTTTGCCTGTGTATTTGCTTCCTGAAAGTCTTTCTTTGCTAGAGTATAAGCTCTGTGAGACTCTGTGTATCTCGTTTACTGCTGGATCCCCAGACCCTAGCACATAGGAGGTGCAAAAATAAATGTTGCAAAAAATATTTGTGAGAGGCTCCTTAATGAATTTTATAGGTACAATGTCTTGTAACAACCCATTTTACAAGCTGAAGGTCTAAGTAGTTTGGGGACTAAGTTGGGAATGTTGGCAAAAGGCCATCTGCATGAAAACTCGTGGGGAATGTGCTACAGGCCTAGTAGGATTGTGCTGTCCTGTTCCTGTTCCACTAATGGAACAAAGAGAGCCTGGCAGTGGCCACTTGCACGTGACTCTTACAGACCTGCCCACTCTGGTCCCTAGGGTTGTTCTTTCATGCAGCGAGGGCATCAGGCAGGTGAGGTGAGGCAACACAAGCCACAGGTGCAAAGTTTATTATTTGTACTGACATCACCCTATGCGACAGGTCTCAGAACCTAAGAAGCCCTGAAGACATCACCTCTTCAGTACATAAGTGAGACTCTTTCCCTTATGGTCTGATCTTTTATTTGCTACCCAGCTCCCTCCCAGCCTCCTCCCTGACGCTCTTGCTCTGCACTGACTCACCATTTACTTTGAATGCATGTGCTTTTCCATATGAGGATATCATATTAATGAGAAGCGTTTCCTTTGTCAGGGCAACTAAGGGAGACCCTTGCTCAGTTCAGCCTCTACTGAGACATCAGACTCCTGCTTGGCTCTTGACTCACCTCACTTGTGTAGATGCAAGTAGATTAATACTCTGTAGCTTTCTGTTCTATTCGCCCATGCCCTGATGACAACTATTCCTGCCTCTGACGTAATCCACTTTGTAAATGCCTACTAACTAAAATGAACGCATTCTGTTCTTCAGCGTCAGAAGTGCCCCTCCAGATTAATTCTGCAAAGTAGTTGCGCCAGCGACACCCAGGAAAGCCTGGTGGGTCCTTACCTTGTCCTGGTTCCATTCCCGCTGCTCTGAATGGGCATCTAGCTCCTCACAAGCTGCTCTACTCCTTCCCAGGTGCCCGAAAGGGCCGCCGCAGGAGAGGGGTGTGGTGATTAAGAGTCCTGGCTTTGAGTTGAGTCTGATGATCTGAGTTTACATCTCCACTCTCTGACTAACTATTGGTTTGACCTTGAGCAAGTTGCTTAATCTCTTCGAGACCAGTTTTCTCATCTATAAAATGGGGGAAATTATGGTAACTACCTCGTGGAGTCGATATAGTAATTCAGTGAGGTAACACATGTAAATCAGTTGGCACAGCGCCTGGCACACAGTAAACACACCATAGTTATAATGTCTTAATAGAAGTCTGTAAAGCAAGAGGTGCCTTTATTTATTTTTAAATGTTTATTTTTTCTTAATTTGGAGAGAGAGACAGAGAGAGACACAGAGAGAGGTAGCACAAGCAAGGGAGGGGAAGAGAGAGGGAGAGAGAGACACAGAATCCAAACATAGCAGGCTCCAGGCTCTGACCTGTCAGCACAGAACACGACGCGGGGCTTGAACTCAAGAACCATGAGATCGTGACCTGAGCTGAAGTCGGACGCTTAACCAACTGAGCCAGCCAGGTGCCCCAGGTTGTGCCTTTTGTAAAAACGAACAGGCCACAAAGAGTGGATGCATCATACAGTATATGCTACAAAATTTCCTTAAAGTCCTCTTCATCCAAAATCTTTCCCACACCCCTTTTATTATCTCCTAAAATAACTCTCTTCTTTGTCATTCCAGTAGCTCCTCTTTAGTTTTCTTCCCCTTCCACCTTTGCTTCCTCTCCTCAATTTGTATCTATTTATTTGTTTTGCCAGTAGTTCCATGTTGTTTCTCATTTAAAATAGTTTACTCCCCCCGCCAACTCGAAGATTAGTTTAAAAAATCAACCTTTTGGGGGCACCTGGGTGGCTCAGTTGCTTAAGCATTTGACTTTTTTTTTAATGTTTATTTATTTTTTGAGAGAGAGACAGACAGACAGAGTGTGAGTGGGGGAGGGGCAGAGAGAGAGAGAGGGACACACAGAATCCAAAGCAGGCTCCAGGCTCTGAGTTGTCAGTACGGAGCCCAGCGTGGAGCTCGAATCCACAAGCTGTGAGATCAGGACCTGAGCCGAAGTCAGAGGCTTAACTGACTGAGCCATGCAGATACCCCTGCGTTTGACTCTTGATTTCGGCTCAGGTCATGGCCTCATGGTTTCTGAGTTAGAGCCCCGCATTGGGCTCTGCACTGACAGCATGGAGCCTGCTTGGGATCCCCCCCCCAGCTCTCTCTCTCTCTCTCTCTCTCTGCTTCTGCCCCTCCCCTGCTCTCCTGTCTCTCTCAAAGTAAATAAATACACTTAAAATTTTTTTTAATCAATATTTTGTCTGAGTTCTTTTATGATTTCATATTTCTTTACTTTTAAATTTATGATCTAAAGCACAGACTGGTAAATATTCAGTAAGGACAAAATTATAAATATTTCAGTGCTTTAAAAAAATTTTTTTTAATGTTTATTTATTTTTGACAGAGAGAGAGACAGAGCATGAGCAGGGGAGGGGCAGAGATAGAGGGAGACACAGAATCCGAAGCAGGCTCCAGGCTCTGAGCTGTCAGCACAGAGCCCGATGCGGAGCTCGAACTCACGGAATGCGAGATCATGACCTGAGCCGAAGTTGGAGGCTCAACCGACTGAGCCATCCAGGCACCCCTTCAAATATTTCAGTGCTTTTATTAAGACTTGTACTTGCTATTTAGTGCAATAAGGCAACAAAATCTAATAGAAAATAGAAGAATTGGAGAAGAAGAATCAAAACTGTCATTTACAGATGACATGATGGTCTACACAGAAAATTCAAGAGTCTTCTAAGTATCAGAACTAATATGAAAATGTAGCTCAGACTTTAGGGACTCACAACTTCTACTCCTGTCTTCTACAATACTAGCTGTGGAGCTCCGAGTGGCTGTGTAAGGGCCCCTTATTGGAGACACCCCATGGAGAGGGTCCTTGACTACATGGAGAAGGAGAGGAGCCCAGCTGAGCACAGTCTGAGCATCTCTGTTAAAGCACCAGGCATGTGAGTGACACCATCTTGGCTTCAGCCTCAAGCCCAGCCACCAGCTGAACCTCGCCAAGTGACCTCTGACATGTGGAGCAGAAAGATTGCCCAGGCGAGCTCCACCTGAATTCATGACCAACAAAATCATGAGATATGATAAAATGGGTGTTCTTTCAAGCCACTACATTTTGGCATGTTTAATTATGCAGCAACGGATAGCATAAAATAAAATTGGAATCTTAAATTCAAACACCACTCTTTGGCACAACTTTCTCTCCTGGTAGCTCTCTAATTCGGATACTCCCACCATCTTGTTTTCCACCTCATGAGAGTCTCTCATTTCCTGTCCTCTCTAGTCCATCCCCATCCAGCAGCCCCCTCCTCTCTTTACTGCTTCTATATTCCAGCTTAGATTCTGTGAAAAGTATTCTGATTAAGGATGCGAGCAAATAATCATTCCTTTAAATATGTTTAGACAGAAACCCAGACTCAGACTATGGCTAGCACACAAACTATCTTTACTCTTGTCTGCCTTCCCCCCGAAACCACCTACTGGGGGAGAAGGGAAGGATCCTTCACCAAAAAAGTGGACCTGATGGTTCTAGTTCTCGGTGTTCTAGGCTGGCTTGGGCTAATGACAGAGAAGGAAGAGAAGGGAGGGTGGGCAAGCCTCAACAGTCTTAAGGGTCTCAAGAAAAGAGAAAAGGGTCTCATGGTGGGGGGGGGGTGTCTCAACGGTT
Source organism: Panthera uncia (assembly GCF_023721935.1). Lineage (NCBI taxonomy): Eukaryota > Metazoa > Chordata > Mammalia > Carnivora > Felidae > Panthera > Panthera uncia. The sequence goes on from NC_064807.1 coordinate 49,176,590, forward strand.
CTGTCTTCCAGTTACAGTGGAGGCTGTGGCAGCAGCGGGGAGGTGGTGTGGGCTTGTTCCCTGTGCTGTCCTAAAGAGTCTGCCTGCCCTCCAGGTGAAATTCTCTTACAGGCAGTCGGGCAAGCAGGATCATTTTGAGAGTGACCAGTATGGAAGGGCTGCACTGGCCAAACACAGCAAGTGCCTCTGGGCATTCAGGACTCCCCAGGCAAAAGGATCGGCACCACCACCAGACAAACAACACAGCATATAACGATTTCAAACAACTGCATTACAACCAGGTTGCATCGGCCAGCGTTCTACAGAAGGAACATTTTAAGTACTTAGCGGAAATTAGCAGACTGGTTCTTATGCTTAGATCTACTTTTTTTATTCTTTTGGTGTTAAAATGTCCTTTATTCTATGAAATAAGGGTGATGATAGATGGTACCATCCATAAATCACCCCTAACCTGTGACAGGCCTGCTTTGGGCCCTGCTGAGGAGAGGAGATGAGCCCATTCTGGTGGGAGTGGGCTATCTCTGAAGGACACTGTGGGGGGAAAGGGATTCAGGTCTGGGATTCAGAAAGAGTAGTCTGGCTTCAGTTTGTGAAAAGTGGATGGCGAGAGAAGATCGTGGAGACAGAGAAAGCCCTACCCTCACTTTTGCAGAGTAATGGGCACAGGGAAGGACAGCCTGAAGAAACACAAAGGCCAAAGAAAATGGAAACGCAGGAAGAGGAGCCTCTTTGGCTTTGAGGCTGATTTTCTTTCTTTCTTTTTTTTAAGTTTTTAATTTATTATTTAGTTTTGAGAAAGGCAGAGAGAGTGCAAGCAGAGGAGGGGCAGAGAGAGACAGAGACGCTCAAGCAGGCTCTGCACTGGAGCAGAGACGGACGTAGGGCTCAAACTCATGAAACTGTTGAGATCCTGACCTGAACCAAAATCAAGAGTTGGACGCTTAACCAACTGAGCCACCTAGGTGCCCCGAGACTCATTTTCTAAGAAGAGCTTGAGCACATCTTTTTCTAAATTGGGGGAACGTACTTGCTATTTTGTTTTTCCCCATAATGTCATTAAAATAAGGAGTCTGCCCTTCAGAACAATCTTTCTAAGACTGGTAGAGAAAAGGGTACAATTTATTTTGTTTTCCTAAACAAAAGCTTTCTTCTTCTGCTGTTAGCCAGACTAGTCTGTTTTGGCAAGCCTTCCACTGGTAATAGCTGCTTTCTCCATTCTCTATTCATGTATCAGTTGTATTTGAACTCCAGTCATTATCAGGTGTCTTGTTTGTATCCTTAGAGTAGTAACCCCTCCCCCAAATCTGGCCCTAATGCACACCACATCTTAGTAGCTGGTTGACATGACTAGTATAAGAATAAATGCTAGGGGCGCCTGGGCAGCTCAGTTGGTTAAGCGTCCAACTTCAGCTCAGGTCATGATCTCACAGTCCATGAGTTCAAGCCCAGCATCAAGCTCTGTGCTGACAGCTCAGAGCCTGGAGAGAGCTTCAGATTCTGTGTCTCCCTCTCTCTCTACCCCTCCCCTGCTCATGCTCTGTCTCTCTCACTCTCAAAAATGAATACATGTTAAAAAAAATTTTTTTAAAGAATAAATGCTAAGGATTTGTACGTAAGTGGGAAAAAGTATTCTTCTCAAAGGGCTTCTAAACTTAGGGATGAGAAAAAACAAAGACAGATGCACCTTGCCAAAGCAAGGGAGTTGAGGCTTTCATACTCCTGCCCCTACGAAATCCACATCATGACAGCATCTGTGAGTACCTACAAGTACAGGTAGTTTGCTTCCCTACTATGGCTGAGTATTTAGCCATAGTACATAGCCATCTACTGAATCAGATGGAACTTCCCTATGTGTTTTCCAGTCTTGTGTGTTCCTGTTGCCAAACTTGAAGAGAAAATATTTCCTTTCCTTTCCTTGGTATCTACTAGTCTTTCCTGGAAGGCTACGTCTGGTGAGGAACAAAACTGTCTTGTGGGCCAATTGGAAGGTGTGAGCTCCTCTGAATCAAAGGGCTTTCCTGTACCCCCGACTGGTCTTGTCAAGCTGGTGGAGACCGACCTTCCCTAGTGAGTCCTTCTTCCCCAGGTGGGACCCTGGTTAACAACACCAGCATGGGGACAACAAACCCACATGTTTCTCTCCATCGACCCATCAAGTTGAGGATCTTAACCTTCAGTGGCATTTTCAGCAGACTTGTACTTTCTATACTGTGAAAGAAGCATCCGTCTCACCTTGTGTAACTTCCTTGTCATGGCTTCCCAAGGTTCCTTTGGGCTTTTCAGAGGCCGCTGATTTTGTGATCCTTGAGGTGAAAGAAGCTTTGTCACCAGGATAGCAAGTAAGCAATCTAAAAGGAAGAATAACTGGATACTTGGGTGGCTCAGTCAGTTGAGTGTCCGACTTTTGATTTCAGCTCAGGGTCATGGGATTGAGCCCCATGTTGGGCTCTGTGCTGAGTGTGGAGCCTGCTTAAGATTCTCTCTCTCTTTCTCTCTCTCTGCCCCTCCCCCACTTGCATGCATGCTCTCTCTCTAAAATAATAAACATTAAAAGAAAATAAAAACTTTTAAAAGGAGGAATAACTTTTTAATAAATAAATGTGTGTACCAAATAAAATAACATAGTGATTATCAGCAGGAGCTCTGGAGACAGACTGCCTGAGTTCAAATCCCAGCTCCACCATTAACCAGCTGCATGACCTTGAATAAGAGAGTTACTCCTCAACCTCAGTTTCTTCATCTGTAAAATGGGAATAATAACAATGGTACCTACCTTACAGGATTAATTCAGATATTTCAACTAAAACTCTTGGCACGGTGCCCAGCACTGAATGAGAGCAAGGACCGCCCCTGTGCGAGCTCATCATGCTCCCCTGCATGCAGCCGGCCCTCCGTCTCACATCTGGAACAGTTGTTGTCACCAATAGTTCCCTGGATGAACGGTTGTGAGAATGGGGTGGAGAATATACATCAAGTACCAAGCACTGTGAGTGGCACAAAGTAGATTTTCAGTAAATCAATTCCTAATCCTTCTTTCCCCAAAAATGCCTTCCTGATTCCCCTGAAAGCACTCAGCACTTGCTCTGCTCCCAGTTCTTTCCAACACAGCGCCTCGGGAATCTGGGAGCAGCAGAGGAGGTTCACATAAAAACCGTCTCATTTATTCTCCTTCTTCTTTGCCCTAGTGTTTTCCTTTTCACGTTTCTCCAGAAGTCTCCTTGCAGTCACTTAGAAGAGATAATGCACATTCCAATGAAATGGCATGAGCCCACAGCATCACAGTCTTTTTTCTGAATGCAAACAGGTGACATGGTGATTACTGGCTTATGGCTCTTAGGGACTTTCTGGACATGCAATTTCTTACCTCTTTTACTTCAAACCCATTAACTTATAGGTTTGTGCTAAATTCACAGTCCAGATAATGCTCTGCCAGTTTGTAATAACAAAACTATACCTTATGTTATCTGCACAACCTCAGGAATCTCATCCTAAGGCTGGAAATGTGCTAAAAATTGTTCCTGGGAATGTGAAACAAGGCTCACCTTTTGAATGACTTTTCTTTAACTTCCATAGTTCAACAGTTACTGCATCTAATGATTTACTATTTAAAAACAAAACTCCAGGGGCACCTGGGTGGGTCAGTCTGCTGAGCCTCCTACTTCAGCTTGGGTCATGATCTCACATTTCGTAAGTTCGAGCCCCTCATTGGGCTCTGTGCTGACAGCTCAGAGCCTGGAGCCTGCTTCAGATTCTGTGTCTCCCCCCCTTCTCTGCCCTTTCCCTGCTCCTTCTCTCCCTCTCTTTTTCTCTCGCTCTTGCTTTCAAAAATAAATAAAACATTAAAAAAATAAAAACAAAACCCAAAAAACTCCTTCCTTGCCTGCTCCTCTCTTGACAAATGCTGCCTCCCTCTATGTTTTGTAGTGGAATCATTTCGTGGCCAATATCCATGAAGCCCTAGGAATGGGCTTCATTTCATCACAGCATCTTTATTTCATCCAGCCTTGAAACATAGGCTGGGATTATGTCCTGACATATTTAAGATCTCTCGGTGGAACCAGGAACTAGAGAACACATTAAGGTCTGCATAACTCCTGGTGACCTCAAAGGAAGCTGCACATGGAATGAACGCTGCTTTTCAAATGTAATGTGATTCCTGTTCATTTCTAAATCAGCCCACAGAATACAGGCATTAATCAATCTCACAGCCACATAGTGCTCTCCCCTCTTGGTTGCATATTTCTAATTGTTGACATAACCACATATTTTACATTGTGGCGCAGAATTAATGCCAGTTAATGTCTTTAGCAGAGAAGGAAAATCATCAAAAATTAATGGCGATGGTTCTGCAAACTTTTTAAATTTGTTTATTTTTTAATTTGATTTCAAATGTCTTAATAAAAGATTTTTTTTAATTCTGCAAACTTCTTATTTTTATTTTTTAAATTTTATAATGTCTTTATTTATTTTTGAGACAGACAGAGACAGAGCATGAGCAGGGGAGGGGCAGAGAGAGAGGGAGACACAGAATCCGAAGCAGGCTCCAGGCTCTGAGCTGTCAGCATAGAGCCCGACACAGGGCTTGAACCACGAACTGTGAGATCATGACCTGAGCCAAAGTCGGACGCTTAACTGACTGAGCCACCCAGGCACCCCAAGTTCTGTAAACTTCTTATGGTCAAAGCTAAGATCTCCAACTTTGGGTGTTTCTAAATTCTTTTTTAAAATTATTTTATTTTATTTTATTTTATTTTTGAGAGATAGAGTGAGACAGAGTGTGAGTGGAAGAGGGGCAGAGAGAGAGGGAGACACAGAATCCAAAGCAGGCTCCAGGTTCTGAGCTGTCAGCACAGAGCCTGACACAGGGCTGGAACCCACAACTGTATGAGATCATGACCTGCTTCAAAGTTAGATGCTTAACCAACTGAGCCACCCAGGCGTCCCTGGGTGTTTCTAAATTCTTAAAAGTCTGCTTGTTTTCCTCTAAGAATGAATGAAATGCATGCTTTTTTTTTTTTTTTTTTTTTTTTTTTTTTCACAGCAAGTAGCAAGACCTAGAAATTTCTTAGGTACTTTTTAATCCGTCACAGGAACACTCTGCTCCCACTGTGAGTGATTCCTCCTGGACTTCTGGATTGTTTTCCTGTCTTCGGCCACCCAGAGACCCCATCCTGGCCTCTGGTCTTACCCTCACAACACTCAGCACTTTGTGGACTAGCCATTCTGACCTTCTTGGTGTCCCCCTGTTAGATCCATTGTCCTGCCTCATCCCTAACTCAGGATCCACTCTGTATCTGTGAATGCTGCACATCTTGTGAATGGAAATACTTTATGATCTCGGTTAGACTGGTCACAGAAGCACTAAGGCAATCACACTGACAAATGACCAGGAAAGAAAGTGAAAGCTAAATTGCTCCACCACATGGAGCCTGTGTCCACAGAGAAGACAATCTGAAGAAGAGCTCAGTGTCCAGTGGGTGAAGGTGTCTCCTGAGGTTAAGGGTGCGGGCTCTGAAGCACACCTGAGGGGCATTCATCCTAGCTCCATCACATTGCTTGTAACCTTGGGCAAATTACTTAGGTGACCTTTACTATAGAGATAAATGTAGGTAGCCAACCTCACAGGGTTGTCACGGGCATTAAATGAGGTTATCCATGCAAAATGCTCGCGTGTTTTTAGTCTATAGTATGCCTACTTCTGGTGTATCATCAAATTAATATTATTATATATATTTTTTATTTATGTTTGATAGAATACTTTAATTAGACACTATCTGCCATGTAAATCCATTCATTCATTCATTCATTCATTCATTCATTCGATCGTTCATTCATTCATGAACCAAAGGCTTATTCAGCATCTAATGTGTGTCAGACACTCTTCTAGGTGCTAGGGAAATATCAATAAACAAAACAGAGATCCTTGATGTTGTGAAATTTATATTCCAGTGGGGTGGGGGATGGACAATAAACCTAATAAATAAATATTATGTAATATTTATATAATGCAAATGCTATAGGAGAAGGAAAATTTGAGCAGAGAAAGGGCCTCATGAGTCCTGGGGATTAGGTGTGATCAGCAGAGGCCTCAATGAGAAGGTGATGCTCAGCAAAACCTTGGAGGAGAAGGATTTGACCATAAGGCTTTGTGGGGGAAGAACATCCAGGCAGGGAACAGCCAGGACACGTGTCGCGAGTGTGAGTGTGCCCAGCATGTGTGAGGCCAGCAAGGAGGCCCGGGGTGCTGGCGTGGAGGGAGAAAGGGGGAGCCGAAGATTTTGAGCTGAGGGCACAGGGGAGCATTGAAGGGTTTTGAGCAGAGAAGGGGCTATGTTCTCATCCACAGACAGGGCAGGGGTGGGTAGCATACTTCCTCAAATCACAGTTTATGAATTTTCTAAATGCTGCTGCCTCTTGTGGCTATCAGTCGGCATGCAGTTTGTAGCAACATCAAACACATCATTGTAGAGACATATGCACAGTAGTGGAGCACAGTTATTTGTAACACTTTTTCTAAGTGAATAAACGCAAGATTGTTGATACCTTTTCCCCTCTATGTTCTACATATTTCTTGAAAATGCTTAGACTCTTACCCTTTGCTGATCTGATAATATATGAGGTCATGTCTCAATTGTATGATATGATTTCCTCTGGAGCAGATATTCCCCTTAATCTAGTGTGCACTAATAGTTACAAACTCAATCAAAGTTTATTTAGTTTGAACTGCATTTCCTCATTTAGTTTTTAATTTATTAAGTACTGGCAATTTGTGCTTGGTTTCTGTGTTCATGAAAACTCAGACGATGAAAGCTGCATTAAAACAATGAGAAGTTTCTGTTAACACATGGAGTTCTGATGAAATCTACCTCACAATGAAAGAGAAAAATGGGATAAAATATAGAGTTGTGATAAATGACACTACCATTGTTTTCAAGGACACTTCTTTATCATTATGGTCAAAGTAGCAATGAAGTTTGCTTGGGAGCACAGTTGAAGTTTAAGAATGTACAATCATTGAAAGGTTGGATAGATTCAGTGATTGGCTTACAGTCCACGGGAGTATCAATTTTTGCTGTTGTTGGGTGGAGGGACTGAAGGCATCTCATCTGAATGTATTATGTTCTAGAAGAGTTTTCCATTCATTATCATCAATACAATGTAGGTTACAAGAAAGAACATAATGATATAGCAGATAGTGTGTGTAGGGACAGCTTGAAGATTAGAATCGTGGTTTCCTCAGTGGCCTCTCCAGACATGGTGGAGCAGGAGCTATGACCTGAAATGCCTTCAGGGGAACGGCAGGAAAAATGAGCAAGGGAAGCCTACCAAAGGAAGAGGACGATGGTAACTGACAGCCAGCCACGTGTCTGGGACACCACTGTGAGTGGTGAGGACATGCGTGAATCAAAGAGAACGTACCCCATCACAATGGGTGAGCCACTTCCCAGCCAGTCCTGCCACACAAAAACAAAAGTCTGGTGTTGCCAGATCTGATTTTGTAAGAGGAGACAGGCATTCTGATTTTTAGGTGTCAAATTTCTCAACTTTAAACTGTTGGCAGCTAGTTAGAAAAAGGAAAACAGGGGCACCTGGGTGGCTCAGTTGGTCAAGCATCTGACTTCGGCTCAGGTCATGATCTCGCAGTTCATGAGTTCGAGCCCTGCATTGGGCTCTGGCCTGACAGCTCGGAGCCTGAAGCCTGCTTTAGATTCTGTGTCTCTCCCTCTCTCTCTGCCCCTTCTCCACTTGTATGTGCACACGCACTCTCTTTCTCTCTCTCAAAAATAAATAAGCATTAAAAAAAGAAAGAAAAACAAAACTGTGTTAGTCTAACAAAACATGCCTGCAGACTAAATTCAGTCTACAGTCTGCCTCTCTGTCACATCTCGGTGTACATTTCAAACAGTGGAAGTGAAGTAGAGGAACCCTTTGTATTTGTGCTGGGGTACCAGAAGTCTCATTCCTCACTAGAAATTACCTCATCACAAATAGCTTTTGTCAGACATAGTATTTGATTGTTGCTATTAGCTACGGTGGCTATTACACGAGGCATTTACAATTATTCTAAAGTGGCTGTAAATGTACTAATACTATAAAAATACACAGAATTTATGTATTTGTTTTCCAAATATGTTAATATTTTTATATTATATTACTTTGCAAAACAATTGTAAGTTAAATAGGAACAAATCCATGAGCAGTTGCAGTTCTAAAACCTGAGACAAAGAACAGTTGAATATAATATTCAAGGTCACACAAGGAAGGCAGTGGCAAACCTGAGGTTAAAACTCAGGTTTATTTAATCTGATTGATGAGCTATTTCTATAATCAAGGTTTATTATATTTATATGCCATATTGTCATCAAATTTAATATTGAATTCTACCACAAGAAAAAAGATGCACGACATGAATCTAAACCATATGCATGACATACCCTCCTGGGAAAATCTGAAGAGTATAAAGGAACTTCTGCTAAAATACAAATACATGTATGTGTGTTCTAAAATAAATACACTTTGAATTACTTTTTGTAGAGTTAAGGTTCCATTTCATTTACCTGTTCCAGGATTGCTGCAAAATGAAAAACATTTTTGGTTAAAGAAATTAATTAAGCACACACAAAAAAGACAGACTAGATGATGGTTACATGTCTTTTATTTGTGACATTTGAATTCCTAAGCTCACATGAACTGATTCCATAAATACCCTTTCATTTCCTCTTGCTTTCCTAATTGATATAATTGTGTTAGTTTGTTCTTAGAGTCAAACCCTTAATTTAATCTCAAATGGAACTAAAATATAGTAAACATTTTTTTTTTCTGATACAATTAGAAAAGATACTGGAAAACCTTGACATTAGAACACTAAAAGCTAGTAAAATAGCTTAACTTGCAGATTAGAAATGGACGCTTCCCTCTAAAAGTTATAAAAATCCTTATTTAGTCATCAGAAACTTCTCACCCAGAATAACTGCCCAGAGGGAAATAACCTAAGTTTTTGTTGTTGTTGAAATATTTTTTAAAGCGGGGGTGGGGGGACCTTTCTATTTCCAAAACACTGTTTGGCTACTTCTAGGAGAGAATCACCGATTTTATCATGGACCAAAATGCTCCAAGCACAAACAACAACACCTGGTGTATCCAGGTGTCACGACTGACTCCTTTTCATGATTTTGCCTTTGTACATATTCCTTGAAGATATGGCTGTTCTTGTCCCATGATATTTCTTTCACTCACAGTGTGATACCCGTGGGATACAGGAGCGATGGAAGGTCAGAGACCACAGGGAATGATGTGCTTCCATCAACGACCAGATGATGACTTGGCCTAATTCACCACAAAAATACAAGAGGCTCTCCATCCAAGTCTCAGTGCTTTGCCAGTTAAAGAAGCGGTTAAAACAAAACTGTCATCTGCTGAGGAATATCAAAGGTAGAAAGGAAGGAAACTCAGGAAGATAAACCAAAATGGTTGACTATAATGGAGATATGCTCACAAATGGATTAACAAGCAAGTCAGGACTTAGCAAAGAGACAATAGAGTTTGGAGGAAGCATGTGGTAATTTCTTACACGTTCACTCCTGGCTATATCCATAATGCACAGTGACATGGAAAGCTTGGGGAAGGGTTCAAGTTGAGGTGCAGAAATGTTAGCAACTGGGCACCAGGGTTTCCGTGAGAATTCTGCCCCTGAGAGAGCTGAAGGGAAAGGAAGCCGAAGGCCATTGGTAACAGTCTTCAAATACTTCGTGGATATGCAAATAAGGCTCTCATTGCTTATGCTTCTTCTTATCCTAATCTTTGTGTTTTCCTTAATGTGAGACACTAGGAAAGGTGTGCTGAAACCCAAAGATAATAGTTTGGTTCAGGTCAGATGGAAGGATTTCAGGTGTTGTGAAGTGTTCAGTGGGGACACACCAAAGGATGTTGTAGAACGTCTATGCTTGAAGGTCTTTGAGAGGAGAATGGGGTTTTCACCGGGAAGGTTACTGATAGCATTTGGGAGGGTAGAAGGGATGGATGAAGAAATCTCTTGAAGTTGCTTCCACTGATCCTAGCCCTCAGAAATGGGAAAACACTCCAAGAGAGAGTTAACAACCTAAGAAGCAGGATATGACTCTAGATGAGTATTTCTTCATGTATTTTTTTTTTTTCATTATCATCCTCTTAAGGAGCCTTTTAGGACAGTTTATTCTTAATCATGCCCATGAAAGTTTAATACCACATATACGCTTTATATCTGTTTATGTACTATGGCCCTTTGAAGGGCCACAACGCACTGTAATATCTAAGATTTCTCCCCCACCCCTAAAACACTCCTCACAATTTTGAGAGAAATCACCTTTAATGAGAACACACACTCTCTAAAATAAACCATGGGTCTGAATGGGAAGTCATTGAGGATGGGAGCAAAAAAAAAAAAAAAAAAAGTTATATATTTCAACTCTGGCTACAGGGACCATACAGATTCTCATTAGCCAGCATACCAATCTAGTGCTGTTATTACTTCCCCTTCCCTCTGTTAAGGGGGAAGTTATGAAGCCTTTGTCATTGCTGTATCATTGAACTGCAAGGGTTATAATCTTTTGGAGATCGTGGACCTCTTTGAGAAAATTAAGAAAGGAAGCCACATTTGCCCAGTCTCAAACTATAAAATGGGTGCGTGTTGAATTTCAGAGCTTCTTAATGGATTAAGTACCTTTATAATGAATGGATCAGGCAGACAACGCCTGAACCCATTGGTCAAGTTTAATATCATGAAGAGACAACTGGTCATATGTTTCCTGATAAATGCAACAGGAACAAAACATCACTTGTGTAATGTTCTTGCTAAAATAAAAAAATGTTTAACTGAGTCTAATAAGAGGAAATAATCAGAAAAAAAATTCCAGATTGTGGAACATTCTACAAAAAAATGTCAGTGTCATGACACACACACACCACAACCACCACCACCATACCACACACACACACACACACACACACACACACACACAAAGACAAGAACTCTAACCCACTAACGAAAGAGAACAACAACAAATGCCACATGTGATTTGTAAATGGATCCTGGATAAATAAACAAAAGAAGCTATAAACATTTTGGGGACAAATGATAACGTATTTAAAGTTTTATGATGTCTGCAACATATTTTGAAATGGTTCGGCAATCAGAATGTGTATTTACAGAGAAAGAAAGAAAATGTATGGAAACTGTCAACAATTAAAGAATGTTAACAACTGATGTGCATACATGAAGGGGTGTGGATATTCACTGTAATCTTGACTCTTTGAAATTTCCACTTTAAAATTTCTCAAAATAAAAAAAGGCAGTGGATACATGTATCCAACTAAAAAAAAATGGTGTGAAATGAAAGAGAGCCCATCAAGTTAGGAGGCAGAAGCAGAATGTGAGGCTCAGATCCCCTGGTTGCAATAAGATGTACTTAGGATGTAGTCAGGTCAAAGAGATAAAAACTGTTGTGATAATTTTCTTAATTTTCTTTAGAATTGGCTAAAGTTCTGCAGGAGTAAGGAATACTCAGTAATTAAAAAATAGGAGTGGTTTGCCAGAACTTATCCTAGAGGAGTTGATTAATGCAATTAGAAACATAACCAGGAGGAAATTGTGCCAAGAAGTTTAAAAAATACTTTTTAAAAATGGAATGGAAATTTCATATGCACACACAGTTAATAGGAAGTAGCTTTAAAAAGAATTAATAATAAATGTCTTCAGAGTCCAGTATCCTGCTTGATTAGGCGTTGCTGAAATGCAGGAACATAGTCAACTTCTTAATGCAAAAATCCTGTGGTTTTCCATGATGGCAGACCTTCGGGGTTCCTCCTAGGGCGTGGGCTTCGTTGTCATTTCTCTTGTCTCTCTGCCAGAACACTCCCATGAAGTACTTTACAGTGTATTGCATAGGTTGGGAATGGGGGTTCTTATTTCTCTGTTTTCTGGATCCTTAGGACAGTCATATTCTTTCAGCCAAAAATGCCCAGAAGAATCTTTGCCGATCTTGTCCTCTCAGAATTACTTAGGAAGCCAAAAAAAGGGGAGGGGGTCTGTTTGTTGTTGACCAGAGCACAACAATATGGAAAGAGGTAGCAGCATTTGGATTCCATGAGATAACTCTGACAAGATTGGAAGCAAAGGTCAGTTTGCTGGGTGAGGGCAGAGTGCCACAGGGTCCAGACAGTCAGCCCTTTCTCTGGACAAAGAAAGATTTCATGCTCTCTAGGCTCCTGTGGCAGCCACAAACGGCTTTAACACATTACATCCAATGAAACGAAATCAGAGTTTTTTAGTTATTCTTTAATTGGTGTTACATTAAAATATACTAATACATTCTTATCTACTTCCCTCCACCAACTGCTATTTTGTCAGATTCCAAGGATCGCCAGATTATTATCACCCTCCAATCACAGGCTCTCAGGACTACCACCAGTTTCATGAATGAAACAGAGAAGGCAACATTTCTTCAGCTAAGACTCACTTGGGTTTCAAAAGGCAGGACGTAGCACAGAATGCGTTATTCTGTTTACTGGAATAGGAAAACTGGGAAGGAATGGAAGAAGGAAGTTAGCTCCAGTTACACTGTTGCCTTGGCAACTGTGGCACAATCATAGGGGCAGAAATTAATTCTTGCCATAATATAATATGGCCAAGGAGGGGGAGTGCAGAGGAAGAGAAAGAAAACACGGGCTGGATGTAGGAGCTCAGAGGGCCAGCTGGGAAGGCGACAAACCAATGAGCTGGGTGTTTGAGCTATGTGTACCAAATAGCCAATGGCACTTGTTTTATTTTGTTTTGTTTTGTTTTTTTCCACCGAAACTTCAGTATTATGTAGAGACAGCCAGAACTCCCTACCCTCTGCTCAAGAACAAACACTGCGCTAATCTGGCTCAGAGCTTTTGCTGATCATTCTTGGTCATTTATAACTTCCTTTTATTCCTCTCTTCTTGGAAACAGGAAAAAAATTTTGAATAGAAGAGACAAGGAATGGTGTGGCTATAAAAAAAAAAAACACATTCTATTCAGAGTTAACTGGTAACCAGTCAGCTTTATCCTAACAGCCAGACTCTTCCCCATAGTTAAGGTTTGTCTGGGGTCATGGGTGGTCCCTGATAAAACTGCCGAGTAGGGAATTCTCGCTGAGGCTGAAGGGTGGGGGTCTCAGACGTCTTCAAGGCTCCGTGGTCCTGCATGAAGTTAAACCACAGAATCAGATCAGGGTGGAAGCTTTCAAAGACCTGAAAGGAAGACTTGTTATAGACAAACTTGCTGCTCATCCAGAGTTCCAAAATTCACCCGGGATTTAGAAGACACGGTACAGAAAAGTCGGCCAGTTGACAAGACAGGAGTGGGGAAGTACAAGTAAGTGTCTCAGTCTCGAAACCTGAATTCCAGTAAAGCTTAGGCGGCAGGTCACAGGCAGACTGCGACGCGCACGTAAGTGCAGAGGCTTCCTCGGGGCACTTGAGAGCCAGAAGGGAGAGGGGGCAGTCCTTCCTGCACACTGTGGTCAGACAGGTCCACAGGTCGTGGCTAGCAGCACTCAGAGGGTTAAGAGCACACGGGGTGAGTAGGGAACGTCTCTCAGGAATCACTGCTTGTCTCCACCTTGCCTGCTCCTGGAAGCAGGTGCCTGTTCGGCCAGGGGAGGTCTCCCTCCTGCTGGTGCAGGGCTCCAGGAGGGAAGAGCTTTCCTCAGTCTTCCAAAGGGGAGATGGGGCGTTAGTGACACATCCTGCTCGTCATCTCTTTCTGGAAAGCAGGGAGAGAAGGATGGTTAGGAGTGACTAGAAGCAGTGACATGTTGAAGGATTCTAAAAAGAAAGCCCTCACTATCTCTGGAGTCTTTAAACAAGAAATTGCAAACATGGCCCATGGACAAGGCTCAGCATGTGAATGTGTTCCATTTGGCCTGCAGGTTTGGGTTTTGTTTTTTGTCTTTGTTTTTTTTTTTTAATTTTTTTAAATGTTTATTTATTTTTGAGAGAAAGACAGAATGCAAGTGGGTTAGGGGCAGAGAGAGAGGGAGACACAGAATCCGAAGCAGGCTCCAGGCTCTGAGCTGTCAGCACAGAGCCTGACGCGGGGCCCAAATTCATGAGCTATGAGATAATGACCTGAGCTCAACCAAGTGACCCATCCAGGCGCCCCTGTCCTTGTTTTAATCAAAGCATATATATATATATATATATATATATATATATATATATATATAGGCTAACTTGCCAAAACTCTAGGTAGCTCACTTTTTTTTTTAACTGCAATATCTGGAGCCACTGGACAGTTGAGGTTGAAGAAGGGCTGTCCTCCTCAGATGGAGAATATGGTCTCCAGTTGGCCCCAGTCCCAACCACTCCCAGTTGTCTCCCCAGGAGGAGCCAAGTATCATTCCTGATTGATTTGATCATTGGATTTAGGCTGCTACTTTTCTAATAGGAGAGAACAATTTCTTTTTACCTAAGTTTCAGTCAAAGATGGAAAAATGAAGGATAGCATAAGAGGGTATAAGTGAAGGAAGAAAAGTGGGAGGGAGGATTTTTTTTTAATGGGCATGAAGAATATACCAATGTGTCTGACATGCAACCACCTGGCCTTTCACTCATCTCCATCACCTGCTGGTTCTTGTGAGCATTTGCACATCCCTAATGTGCCATCTGCTCTCTGTCTCCGGGCTGCTGCATCTCGCCTCTGCATCGGAGAGACCCTTGCCTGTGCCCTGCTCCTACCACAGCCTGCCCTCTTTACCTCGCTAACGGCCACTCATTTTCCCAACTCAGGCATGATGAGTTTCAAGATGCCTGGGAGACCTTCTGAGACTTCTGCCCCAGCCTCTGTGGCGTTAACCACTCCTTCACCTGTGCCAGCCTGGAGTCTTGCATGCAATGAGCTGGTCTGCACATCAGTGTGTATGCATGTGCTGTGGGCATTCTGTGGGCCCTACTCCACTGTGAGCCACTGTGTGTCAAGAAAAGAAACATTCACGGCATCACCAACGTCTATACATCTTGTATCCCCTGCCCTAACACAGTGCCTGGCACAGGGCAGTCACTTCACTTTCATCTCCAAGAATGGCCTGGACAGGCTGGTAATGAACCTTACACCCTGCAGCATTTGGGAGGACACATTTTACACCACTTTATGTAAATGAATGAGCTGCTTTCAAGTTTCACCTATTGCACAGCTGATGCCAGCTGCTACCTCTCTCACGTGCTGACCCCGGATCACCCCAGCTTATAAAACAGAAAACATCTGAGTGAAAGGAGTTTGGGACCAGGAGTGCCCAGGGGCTTAGAGATTCTATTAGAAAACCACACCAATGTGTTGGTTAAAGAAATGACGGGATATACATGGCATATTCTAGGTACTTTTGCATCCTTGTAATATTATTAAAGACAAGCAATCACATACAGATACATGTATTAAAACACTAAATGACCAATTCCTTATGCTCATGACTTGTGTTATGCACCATGTGCCTGGGAGATGAGGTTGTTGTTCGCAAGGAGCTATGATCTTTCAGAGAGAAAGAAATATAGATCACAAGCTAAAATACAATGACATGAATGCAAATATTTAGAGGAGGAAAGGCCATGAGGCATGGTGGCACCAAATTCCACCCACATTAGAGCTCACTTCTGTCCTTACTATCTACCTGTGTGATCTCCCTGAGTCTTTAGGTCTTAGCAGAAATACCTTTTCTTTAGGGACACCCTCCCTAAGCTCTGAGATAGGGCATTTCCCCATTCTCTGCTTTTCATGGCACCCTCTTCACAACTGGAATAGTCTATCATTTGTTTCTCTCCTGCCTCTTGGATTCATCCCCTGTCAGATCCTGGAAGATCCACAAAGGAAGGGGCTGCTCTATTCCCTGTGTTGGCAACTGATATTCAATACGTATTTGTTTAATGAAGCAATGGATGGGCCCTCAGTCTCCTCAGCTATAAAATGGAACAGTGATACCTACCTGACAAGGTGACTGGGAAGGGTAAAAGTATTAAGATATGACCAGACTCAATATACATTAATTCCCTTCTCTTCAGAAATACACACATAGCAACAATCACTTCCTGTCAGGGCAAGAAGAGGCTTGAAGAAACTTCTCTGATAATATACCCATTTAGGTGGGCCCTCAAATTTATTTATTTATTTTAATGTTTATTTATTTTTGAGAGACAGAGCGTGAGTGGTGGAGGGGCAGAGAGAGAGGGAGACACAGAATCTGAAGCAGGCTCCAGGCTCCGAGCTGTCAGCACAGAGCCCGACGCAGGGCTCGAACCCACAAACTGCGAGATCATGACCTGAGCCGAAGTCAGACACTTGACCGACTGAGCCACCCAGGTGCAGTGGGTGGACCCCACAATTTAAAGGAGTCTGATGAGTTAGGCAGGGAGAAGGGGCTGGAGATCTGAAGGGGGGTGGGAAGAGTGGCCGAGGTGATGACCTCTATGGTCTGGTGGTACCGTGGCTGGAGCAGAGGGGCCGGGCCAGGATGGGACAGTGGGGTGGGGACACAGAAAAATGCACAACTGCTCAAATAAGGACTCATGTACTTGGTGTGAGGAATGGTAATAAATGACAACAATCTTAAAATGAATTTGCTGCTCCTTTGTTAAGCCTCCAAAAGTTCTTGGACTTTTGGTTAACTTCCGATGACAAAGATGGAAAAAATAAGGTGGGAATGCACAGTGTGCACCTGTGTGAGTATCTGAGCTAGCAAGAGAGACAGGTGGCGGGGGAGAGATCATGGGATGAACACAATTTGGCCTTATAACTAATTCTGCAGGTATCTTCAGTGGGTTAATATTTTTGGAAAGAAAGGAACTAGCATTTGTTAAGCACCTGTGAGGTGCCAGATGCTTGGTGGGGATGGAGGAGGTGTTATGTCATTGCATCTGTAAAACCCTAAGAGAAGGAACTCTGGCCCATTTGACAGATGAGGAATCCAGGCCTCTAAGCAGAAGTGATTCACTCAAGCCGAACAAGTAAGCGCAGAGCCTTCCATCAAACAAAGGTCAGCAATCCCCTCGTCCCACTGACCCTGCAGTCATTACATCCCGTAACTCTTACACTAGCCCTGTGAAATAAGATTTGCCATGCTCATTGACACAGGCTCAGAGACAGACAGTAACTTCTCAAAGTCACACAGAAAGTGGCAGGGGTAGGACTTAAACTCAGGTCTACCTGAGTGGAAAGGCCAGCTCTTTGCACTACACCATGTGATTTGTGGTTTAAAGCATCTGAGAATTCCTTATGAAGATGCATTCAGATGATACTGACATATACTAATTGATAGATATTAATTGCAAATGGTTGCAGTCATTCTTGGATTTTCAAAAGGTCAAAGATATTTTTTTCATTACCTGGACTGATGCCAATTACAGGTGCACTGGCTAAATAATAAAAAACAATGATGCCACTAAAATGCCATACACACTAGAAATATGGAAGAATTACACACATACACACATACACACACACACACACACACACACACACACACACACGGGAACGCTTTGATAGAGGATATGGGACTTATCTAAAGCCATTAGTCTATGAAAAGCCAGGCTTTCCTTACTGCAAATGCTTTCTTGACCCCAAAATGAAGGAGAAAAACTGTTTATGGGGATGTCTCCTAACATTTTTATAGGGAAAGAATGATTGAAATAACAGACCAGGAAGTTCCAGATCCATCCCTGAGAAAGAACATCTATCTCAGTTAGATCCACCCTTCAAAGCTGTATTCTAGCACTTCCCCACTGGGTGGAGCAAATGAGCTGGTTAAGAAACAACTGGTTCTTGCCGGAAACCACCCCCCAACCAAAAACCAGCCAAATATTGGGTTCCATAGCTTTCGTCACCATCAAAGCCCTCCTGAAGTCATCTAGCAGAACCAAACACATTCCCTGCTATCACACAGAGTGGCCTAAACAACATTTGCCCAGACTTCTTTAGGAATGAATTTGCCATTGTAGGAGTCATCTATATGCAATGTATATTAAGGCAGACCACTCAAGAACTCCAAAAGGTACTTTAAAAACTTCTGCAGAGGTGATGAGAATTTCCTGAGAAATTTTCATGAAGACTGTATTTGACTTGTATAGGAAGATGTTTTTAAGTACCTGGATTTTTAAAAATCCATCCTTGAGGAAAGAGTAAAGCTGGGTTTTGGTTGTGCTCACTCAGTATTATTTGCTTTAATATAAGGCAGTACTTGATTTTGTAAAGTCCCTGGTTCCCCACTGTCAACAGAACAAATTCCATACTCTATGGCTTGGCAAACAAATCTGTTTATAACAGACTCACCCCCTCTGTTCACCTCCTGTTGAACCCCCGACCCAGTCACACACCACGCCCACCAGGCAACCCAAACTCCTCCCATTTCCAACAGGGCACCATCTATCAAGGTTTCTAGTAGTTTTTCTAGCTCTTTCTTCCATCTGAGAAATACCTTCTGCTCTTCTGTGCCTGGCAAACACTGACATCCTTCAGGATTCAACTGTTAGCTCCCAGAAAGCATTCCTTAGTTTCTTCGGTTTCTTTGGTTCCCCATCACTTTACACACACCTGTCACTTTCTACCAGCATTGGAACTCATCATTTCATTTTTTGCCAGAGTCTGAAAAGACCCTTAAAACTTTGTTATATATTAATGTATGATCAGAAATATTTTGATATATGGTTTGATATAATTATTTTGGGGAAAAGTATAAACAAAATAGGAGTCCAACATGATGAGTAAGCTTATCTCTGGGTGAAGGAAATGATGCATGTTTTCTATTTCTGATATTTGCCCTTTGCATATCTTCTGGATTTTTTAGATATTTTTAATACACATGTAATTTTTTTCTAAGAAAATAAGCTCCAATAATTTAAAACAACAACAAAAATAGAAGTGGACCAAACCTCCAAATTGAAATCATATTTGCTTTTAGAAATAAAGTTAAAATGACTTTTGGCTAGTTTTTGTGTGGAATGGGGGTGGTGGATGAAATCAGCATATCTTCTGCATAAGAAATTCAAGCTCTTCTGTTCTAAACACTTTTAAACTGAAATAGAGATCTTTCCTGGCCATTGGAACAAGAGTTTGATATCTGTAGAACAAACTTGCATGAACTCTAAAAGTCAAAACTTACTCTTATCTCCCAGGGTAGCCATTTTTAGAACGGGCAGTGGAGGGCAGAGAGTACATGGTTGCAAAGAGAAGTGAAATAAGTTAATTGAGGCCACACAAATAATTGCTGATCCAGCTGTGACTACCAGAGCCCAACTGACTCTTTGCTTACCGTACTTACCATCATACATTTCAGCAATTTTTCACATAAAGGGAAAATATTCACATCTACTGGGTGTCAGTCATGTTCACATAGTGATTTTACTAAGTTAGCATTAGAAAACCTAAAACAAGCTCTGAGGGATGCCTGAGTGAATCAGTCGGTTAAGTATCTAACTTGATTTTGGCTCAGGTCATGGTCTCAAGGTTTGTGATATGGAGCCCGGAATATGGTTCTATACTGATAGCACTGCAGAGTCTGCTTGAGGTTCTCTCTCCTTTTCTCTTTGCCCCTCTCCGGCTAGCATTCTCTTTCTCACTGTTTCCCTCTCAAAATAAGTAAACACTAAAAAACAAAACAAAACAAACAAACAAAAACACACCACCAACAAGCTCTACAAAATGGCGGCATGATCACAGAATCATAGCCTACTGTTAAAGCCAGGAGGACTCTTGGGTATTGTCTCAGACCTTCACTTCAGAGACTGAAAACCCAGATGGTGGGAGAGTGGAGACTTGCCTGAGGTGGCACAGATAATTAGCAGCAGGGTTAGCACCCCTGGCTGCGGGCTCTGGGTGCTTGGTGTTTATCTGAGAGAAGGAATCTGTGTAAACGAGGATGTCTTAGAGTTAGCTCAGTGCACTTCAGGTAAAGTCCCTCCCACGTTATTGGCTTCCCCTAACCTACGCTCTAACAGCTGTCCCTGGTTTTCACACTAGTAAGTCCCAACCCTCGTGTTCAATGCTCTTTTTCATCTGGACTCCCAACCTCTCTGCCACCCTGCCACTCCTCAGCTCTCCTTCTCTCCTTTTGAACTCACAGCAACTCTTCCTGAATATAGGCTTTCCTTGTTCCTCTTCTTCCACAACACCCTTCTCCCAACTCCAACATCCTTCAAGGCTCTTGATCAGGGTGGCCTCTTCAGGGACACCTTCTCTTGCCTCCTCCCTCACCCTGTCCCCAAGAAGTGTTCGGTGCTCCTCTTCTGGTTTCCCTTAGCGCCCACAGCACTCTTCACATTGTTCTGTGATAGTTTATTACTTTCCTGGTTCCTGCACGGGGTTGCCACTGAGGAGATGAACCATATCTTGTGTCTGTTTGGACCCTGGTGCCCAAGGCCTGACACATATCAGGTGCTGAAAAAATATGTGTTAATTAGACTAAAATCCAATGAAGAAAAACAATGATTAGGTCTACAGGCCCGTAAAGTGAGTGGTGGTAGGAAATATGTGTTGAGAACCTACTTTGGTAGAGACATTTATATTTATTTTATGGACTTATTTTCAAAACTGTAGAGTACACATTGTTTTCTAACATACAGATGAGGAGACAGAGGCTCAGAGAATGGAGGTAACTTGCTCAAGTTCACAGAGCAAGCGAGGGGAAGAATAAGGATTTGCATCCGGGTTTGGTGTGACTCAAGAACAAAAATAAGCCAACAAACACCAAACATACTGTCTCCATTACTGCGCTGCCATGAGAAATAAAAGAAGAGCAGTGGGGCCTTTGGTTTTTCTAGTGTTTTCTAGTATATTCGGATACGAGGGCATAACAACAGCATTCTGAAGTCTACTGTTTTCACTTCACCAACTCTGCTAATTCTGAGAAATAAGAGGAGAAGGAGAAAGAAATATTGGAAATGAAGACGTGTCCGAGGAAGAAGGGGAGCACAGAGAGATGAAAGGAAGGTGGGTGCAGAAGGCTGGAAGCACGGTAAGGAGAGAACACAGGGCTGAAAACTGTGAAAATGACCTTTATGTAAATAAACGGCCCCTCCCCCCATCAGCCACCATTAAAAACCCAGTGGCTTAAAATGGGGTAGTTTGAATAGACAACCTACTGTTAGATTTGGCCCTAAGAGGGCAGTAAATTGCTTCTCAGTCAACAGAGTGTGTGTGCACACACGCCCTCACCTTCTCCAGGAGTGGAGCATCATCTGACACATTTAAAAGACAGTATGTTAAGGTAATGGTTGCTGAAAAACACCAAAGAAAAACGGTGAGTCCACCAGGAAAAGCAATCAGGTGTGGTGATCTTTTTATAAATTGTCTCCTTGCCCACCGACCTGCAGCACGGCCTCAGCCCCCGCAGTGACGCACCCTCCCCTCACAGGCTCCCCCAAGAGCAGAGCCAGCCCCGCCTCTCATCAGCCCCCAGGCTCCCCTCAGAGAGACTTGGGAACGTGGGTTTGAACTGCAGCCTGAAGTACAGGGGCAACATTTCTGGCTCCAGGGTGAGGGTGTGGCTGACACCAGAGCCCTCTAACGGGGAGAAATTTCATTCCCAGCAGCGAGTTGGGCCTTTTAGGGGTGGTGGCCAGGTTAGAGAGAAAGCTTTCAGTGGTGCCTTTCATCCTACAAATTCCATTTTTTAGACACTTGAAAACCTCCAAGTTGTATCCACATTATCCATTTGTTTCTTTTGTTATTGGATGTTTTTCCCCCTAAAAGTGGGTGCTTTGAAAATGTTAACCATCTTGAAAATTCTTTCTGTCATGGGTCTTGCCCCCTTCCTTCCTCCATTCCAAACGACTATACTGCTGGTGTCCATGCCAAGATTTCACCAGAACCACTGCAGTCCACCTGCCTCTCCAGGGTCCTCGGCTCCTGCCAACACCCATTTCTCTCAGGTCATGTTGCTACACTAGAGGTCAAGCAGATTATTTATTTCTTTATCTCGAGATCTGACCCACTGGTAGCAAAAGCAAGTCCCAGGGGCGAGGAGAGTGAGAACCAAAGTCAGCTAAACTGTGTGGGTCAGGCTGAGGTCAAGGGACAAGGACTCAGTGAAGTTTCTTGGGCACCAGGACACTAAGAGTAAGAATTCCAGGAATGGGCAGGTGTGGCCCTAGGGGCTGTGGATTCAGAAGAGGAAAGTGGTATGTATGGTGATAAGGCATTACATGGTAAGAATCAACATCAGCTGTTGTCTCCTAATCATCCAGTTTGAAGGACTCAGAATTTCCTGCGATCCCACGCTGCCTTATGATTCCAGAGAAGCAGGCGCTCTAATCCCTGCTGGTATCATCAACGGGGCTGGCTGGAAAGGTGCCCTTGAAAATCCACAGGGGCATAAAACTTGCTTCCACTCATCTCCATCTCCTACCTGATAAATCCAGATATCTCAGGATCTGCCCCGTTCTTCTCTCCAGCCTTGCACACACCTTGCTTCTGTCTGCTTCTGTATCTTTGTGTGCTTTCTTCTTCTACCTGGAGAGCCCATTCCCTTCTCCTGCCCAGAACACTCCTGTTCACCCTTTCGTGCTCTGCTTACAGGTCTGTGAGGGTTACAAGCTGCCTCCATGGGACACAGAGAGATTCAGAGAAAGGGACCAGGACTCGGGGAAAGGAAAGAGAGAAGGAGGGTCCCAGTGTCCCTAAAGCTGGTTGCTAAGAATGTAGCCTGGCAGCTAGCTCTCCCTCAGACAGGGGTGCAGAACAATTCTGCTCTGGAGGGCAGTGTCTCTCTTCCAGGGGGAGCCCAGGAAAACCAGGAGGCTGCCTGCTGCAGGGAAATCCCCAGAACAAGAAAAGACGGAAAGAAAAACAAACAAGCAAATACAAAATGCCCCATCTACTTTCCAGCCCAGTCCCTGTGGGAAAGCTGGAGAGTTGACAGTGGAAACAACAGGGTTAGCGGGGGGAGGGGGGGGCGAGGGGCGGTGGGGGGGGCAGCTTCCACCTGCCCTCAGGCCCCAGAGAAGCTGCTATGTCTCAGGACCACAGCCCTTGAGCCCACCTTGCAGAATCTCTGTGGCACCCTCCCCCTGACCTCTCCTGCTCCAGGGACTTGTTTCATCCTCAGGGCTTTTGAAGCCAGGAGGATGCAGTTTCTCTCCAGGGTCCTGTAGGCAGGGAGCTTCTGTTCAGGAGGGCAAACTGACCAGGGAATAGAGAGCAGGTACTTTGTGCAAGGATCAGGCATTGGGCTTAAATGTTTTCTTAAAACTATCTTTTTTACATAGTTGTGTCTCTTTAACGGGACCTGAGAGAAAGCATTCCAGTGGGAGACTGACACCAGACACCTAAAATTATTTTTGGAACAAGGCTTTATACATTATAACTAACTTGATGAATGAATGAGTGAATGAATGAATGAAGTAGTGTCAGGTCACAAAAGATGGAGTGGACAAGTTGGGGCAACGGTGTTAAGAGCCTTTGTGAATCAATAAAAGTCTATTGTGTTCCTAACAGAATAGAACCTATCACTTCCTGTACTTTTTCTATGCCAGATGCTGTGCTCAATGCTGGACATTCATTATTTCATTCAGTCTTTATAGCCGTCTTCTATAGGGAGTGGTGTTATCCTCATTTTACAGATGAGGGAACTGAGGTTAAGAACCTTGGTCAAAGTAACACAGCTATTAGTGAGGGTAGACAATGTGGGAACTTGAAAACCTGTCTTTCCAACCAGTCCACCATGTCCCAAGGCCTTGTGCTGAATAGATCTTCCTTCAGCTGCATTGATCTGAGTCTGCGGGCACACACAGCCAGCACTGGCCTTGGGAACAGGGACGTGGCCAGTGGAATCATTCATGGGAAGCCCACGGTCAGCATCCCAAAGTCTGAATTCTTGTAAGGCAGGCAGGGCAGCCAGACTACAGAATTAAGATTTCTCCCGGTTCAAAGTATACATGGGATCCAACCAGCACACAGGAATTAAGAACGTTCTTTCTGTTTTCTTTTAGGAATGTGGGTGGCAAATAAGCCAAAAGAAATAAAAATAGAAACATGGCAGGCCAGACCTCCCTAAACAGGAAAGAACAATATTTATTTGATTAATTCTGTTCCTAAACAGCAGCCCACATTACTGACACAGAGGGCGTTCCCCAACAGAGGGGTGTGTGTGTGTGTGTGTGTCTGTGTGTGTGTGTGTGTGTGTGAGAATGTGTGTGCATATGTGTACTCCCCCAAGTACATGTATACATATGTATGGATAGATAAACACACAGACCTGCCACCCACAGAGAATATTTATTCATATGATACAAGAATCAAACTGCTCTTCTTTTCCCCAATCCTGCAAGCATTAAAAATAAGTCACTTTATGTAAACATATTCAGTCTCTTGATTTACACTGGTTCTCATAAAGGCAGAGCTGCACATTTTTGAAAACTCTCTCACTTAACCACAGGAGATGGGTTATGGACACCCTCCAGATGGAGACAGGCTGCCTTACCAGGCATCATGAAAGCAAGAGTGTGATTCACAACGTTCCATCACCGCATTTCTCAAGACCTTCTCTCGAAGCCCTGCAGGGCCCGTTCTGACACTCCAGGCATTGTAACGTTCCGACTTACTCTGCAATGGAGCTACCCTGTCCTCCCCATGCCATCCTTCCCGCTGGTGCACTATTAGCTCCTGACCATTAAAGTGCATGCACCCAACCGGATTCCTGCTCAAAGTGATGCGACCTATAACCCAACGAGGCACAGTCTTGGCCTCTCTGGCTGGCAGCCGCCCCTCCCTCCTCCTTCCCATCTCTGCCTGCCTCCCTCCTCCACAGCCTGGAGCCTTGAGCTCCACACAGCTATAAAGTGTCTGACTCCCTCCCTCCCATACCCTGCATGTGTCAGCACAGCCGGACTGCTTTCTGGCACATGCTCCTCAGACCCCTCGTTTGGGGATGAGCAAAGGGTGGCTGAGTGCACTCACTCCCCTAGAGGGAGGTGGCAGGTTTCAAAGTGGCCCAGTGGCCACTTATCAGGTTGCTGCTCTTTGAAGGCTGGATGTGGGAGGGCAGGGTAAGGAATTCTCTGGCTTCCGTCACTTGGCCTTTCCATGAGGGGGGGGGGGAGGGGAGGCACTGGCTGGTGAAGCAGTTCTCAGTCTAGGCCAGGCAGCTGCAGGCACAGACTTTCTTATTCCTAGAGAAGCTTAATGGACCCAACTCTTAATGACATTCAAGAAACGCTGAAGAAACACGACTTGTCATTTTGGGTGTGCTCTGAACTTTCAGGGCATGGGTCCCCGGAGGAAGAATTTACCTCCCCCAGGAAAACAAAGAGTTCATAGAAGTTGTTCAGCCGAGCTGACTGCACCACAGGACAGAGCCTGCCATCACTTAATAAGACCTCTATTGTGTGTCTGATGAAAACACATGGAGATTTGCTTCCTCAGAGAGCCTATAATTTAGGAGGATAGTAGCTTCTCAGCAGTCCCATTCCTTTGGAAGGAACAGAGTGTTAGGTTAATGAAATACATAGACATGAAACAAACGGAATCTTCATTTTAACAAAATAAGATTGCTTGCTCAGGGTTAGACTACAGAAATGAAACATGTTCTCAGGAGCCTCAGAGGTTTAGGCTAGGGGCCGATCTTGGTGTCCCTCTTGGTGGCCCACTTTGTCACTGACCCTCATCTCTATGGGGTGGCCATTACGATTCCCCTACAGAGAAGCTGAAAGTTACAGAGGTTGGTGGCTTGCCCACGGTTACGCGGTTAATACTTGGCAGAGCGAGAATTTGACCTGAGATCTGTCATTTGGGTCAAAGGGCCTCAGAATCACATCTTTCCTTTACATCAGAGAACTGGAAACCACAGCCCACAGGCCAGATCCAGTCCACACCTGTTTTGTATGGCCCATAAACTAAAGATAGTTTTTACACTTTCAAATCATTGGAAACAAAACAAGAAGAATATTCCATGACACACATGCTATGAAGTTCAAATTTCAATGTCCACCAATAAAGTGGTCCTGGGACACAGTCATGCCCATTTGTTTATGCATTGTCTCTGGCTGCTTTCCCACCTGAAAGGCGGAGTCGAGCAGCAGTGACACAGACCATTTAGGGGCCACAAGCTAAAACATGGGAGTGTCTGGACCTTTTCAGAGAAAGTTTGCTGTACCCTGATACCAACTGTAGGCCAGTGTGACTACAGTTTTAAAGACCATGGGATTATAAATGGATCCTCAGGCTGCCAAGCTTGTAAAGTTGACCTGGCCACAAACAGTCCAATATTGCTCCTGCTGTGGGCGGGCAGTGACGGTGCATCAGGAAGAAAACACACATAAAACAAGAATAAACTCTGCATGTGCCTGCAGCCCCTTAGAACCATACTTGTATAGCTTTCAGAGTCTGGGAGGAGGCAAGCCCCTTTCTTTTCTTAGCCTCTGATTCCTAATTAATGAACCATGAAAACAACATGGATTTTACTTAAAGGGGATGTGCTTCAGAGAGCGAAAGCAAGTTTTACTGTTAGGGCTCCTTCCTCACTTGTTCTGCTGATATTTTAGTATGAAGCTGCAATTTTAGACATTGTAGCAATCGGGGCGATTCTGTGCCTACATGGCCACACTGCGTTGCTCTCAGGAGGGAAACTGTCTAATGTATTGAAGGTGGGTAGCTGTTCGGTCTCAGTTAAAGAGAAATAGAAGCAGATATGCTTTTTCTTTGCATACTTTTTTGTTCCCTTTCCTGGCCTCATTTGCACAGCCTGGACTCCTGGCTCGTATGTGAAAACAAAACAAAACAAAACAAAACAAAACACAAAACAAAACCCACATGTATCAAGATGAAAAGAGTTCTGAAGATGGATGGTGGTGTGGATTGCACAACAATGTGAGTGTACTGAATGCTAGTAAACTGTACACTTAAAACAGTTCAGATGGTAAATTTTATGCTATGTGTATTTTACCACAATTTAAAAAAACAAAACAAAACAATACCAATAACAAACACCCCCATAGGTCTCAATTTTGGAAAAAGGATTTCAAAAGCTTCCAGGAAGAGGATTTTTATGTGCAATTTCAGTAACAAAACGGAAAAAAAAATCCACAGAGAAGGGGTTTTGAAAGATCTGAAGCTTTCTCAGAAAAAATGCGTGTGTCTGTGTGTGTGTCTGTGTGTGTGCCTGTGTACCCAAGTGCACATTTGTGTCCAGCCAATTAAATGCCCTCTATTATTGCTGTTCATATTGGAAACAAATGTTCACCAGAATTTTTCCATTTATTTTTTTTTTATTTTTTTGTTTTTTTAAAATTTTTTTTTTCAACGCTTTTTTATTTATTTTTGGGACAGAGAGAGACAGAGCATGAATGGGGGAGGGGCAGAGAGAGAGGGAGACACAGAATCGGAAACAGGCTCCAGGCTCCGAGCCATAAGCCCAGAGCCTGACGCGGGGCTCGAACTCACGGACCGCGAGATCGTGACCTGGCTGAAGTCGGACGCTTAACCGACTGCGCCACCCAGGCGCCCCAGAATTTTTCCATTTAGAATGATCTATTAATACAAAATGCCAAGCACCCTTGCAGCAGCAACAGAAACCAAAATAAAGGGTAACTGTCTGAGAAGCTCTCACAACTCTAACATCTTATGCCAGTGACAGAGGAAAGAACCACACGCACGAGTACCTATCAAGATTCCTCTGTGGTAGAGTACGCACAAAGGCTGCTGTCCCTGTCAAAGAAGGAGAGAGTTCCAAATAAGAGAAAACCACAATAGAAACCTTCTATTAAAAGTGGGATTTAGATATGGATAGGAGTGCCAACTTCATGAAAAATCTACCTCTTCCATCAGCAGGCCATAAAATTAAAACCAACATACGTTGGATGTGGTCAAATATCTTATTTGACTCCTGTCCATTTGCCAATGTTTTTCAAAGATTTATAAGATAAAATCCCTTGAGTGTGTGCTGCGAGGACTCTGGTACTTTCTGCCAGTTTCCCTGAGCAGAGATGGTGCATGGCGGGGCTTCTGAAGGCTCCACTGTTTGGAGCGAATGTATACAATAACAACAGCTGCTTTGCGGCCCTGGGCCTGGCAGCGACGGGGTCAACAATCTCAGTGCCAACTGGCGATGACACTGGTCGTGTCAAGTGAAGCCAACGACAAAGGAACAGATGTGCTCTGTGTCTCTCAGTGCCTCCAGCAATACAGTCACTGCAGACCGGCAACGGTGACGAGCACAGAGCAGCATGGTGTGAAACTGACACGAACTCAATCAAATGGCCACTCTCTTATCTGCTTCATCCAAACCGTGCACACTCCCCCGCCCCCCCCCCCCCCCACACACACACGCACACACACCGATGCTCACTTCATAGGTTTGGAAGTTCTGGGCTTCCAAGATATGAGAAAACTCTAAATGTAACACTTAAGTGCAGGCAAGTGTGAATGTGTTGCCAGACTGTAATAGGTCAGACCCTGCTCTGCCCTGTCCAGAGGCTCTATAAAAGGCAGGAGGGCAAAATGATGGCTCCTAGGTAAAGTGCACTCCTAGAAAGAATTTATTAGGCCTCTAGGGTTATGAATGGAATGGAAGAGAATGGAATGGAATGGAATGGAATGGGATGGAGTGCAATGAAACGAAATGAAATGAAACGAAACGAAACGAAGCGAAACGAAACAAAACGAAACGAAACAAAAAAAATAAATAAATAAAATAAAATAAAATAAAATAAAATAAAATACAAGAACTGCTCTAATAAGTTGCCACCATTTAAAATTCTGAAGAGTTCACCTAAAATGTTGGAGCTTCAATTTCTTCTGATTTGCAAACTCTGGGTCCCTACTCCCCCCAATGAAACCATGAGCTGGAGGTGCATGGTGGTTGCTCCCAGAGCTTCCTTTTTTTTATGGCCTGCCTGTTAATTCGCATTTGCTACCTGCCTGGACTCTGCAGGCTTTGGGTTTGGGTCATCTGGTCTATACACATTACACTTCTGGAGGCAGGTGCCATTCTTTTTAGTTGCTCCAGCACTCAGCGCCAGCTCTTTACACACTGTCATCTCCTTGGAATCATTAAACAATGCACATTCCACGTGCCCAGAGAGTTGACGTGACTTGACCGTGGCCTCACAGCCAGATGATGTTCTATCCAAGGGTCAGAACCTTAGGAAATCACCTGGCTGCTGCAGATTATCAGAAACCGTTTGGGTTAGTGTGCTTCTGAGCAAAACTCTGCCTCAGTGAAGGCCGTGTCTGGGTTTCTGGGTCAGAATGCATATGTTGAACTCCTGACTCCACAGGGCTATGTGACATGGGACAAGTGACTTCGCATCTTGTCCGATTTTCCTCTTCTTTAAAATGGAGATAAAAACAGTATTTATCTCACAGAATTGTGTGCAGATTATATAAGGTAATACAGGGGCACCTGGGTGGCTGAGTCAGTTAAGCGTCTGACTTCGGCTCAGGTCATGATCTCACTCACAGCTTGTGAATTCGAGCCCCACATCAGTCTCTCTGCTGTCAGTGCAGAGCCCTCTTCAGATCCTTTGTCTCCCTCTCTCTGCCCCTCCCTGACAGAGAGCCCCCTAGCTCTCTGTCTTTGAAAAATAAATAAACATTAAAAAACAAATAAATACATACATAATACATAATACATAAATACATAATACATAAATACATAAACACATATCCCACAGCACTTGGTCCATAGCTTTATTTAAAAAATTTCCCTATTATTATATCCTCAGATGCTGAGCATATCAAATTTTAAAAATATATAGTTATTACCGGCCACTTAAAGTTCTTATATGCTGAAATACTTTAATAAGACATAGACATAAATCTCTACTATAAACCTGTTTCAAAATAATTATACTATTATGAATAAATGAAGTAAAAAAAAAAGCCAGTGGACATTTTATTCATTCTGGATCTACACTGTGCCAGAACTGGAAGTATATAGAAATCTCCCCTAATCCAGTGGATTTACAGCTTATTTTAGTTGTAGAAACCATTTCTTCTAATGCAATCTTACACAGAAGCCATTAAGGAAAAAATATAGCAAATCTAGTTGAAGAGGAGGAAGGGTCCCAGATCCCAGCTCTGGCTTCACCCTGCATGGTCACAGAACCTGTTGCTAAGGATCACTGATTTGGGCTATGCCCCCTCATTTTACCCGTGGGAAAACTAAGACCCTTCAGACCTCTCCACAGGTAGGAAGACTCAAGTTAAGGACCAAGACTGACCTGTCACCGTATCCCCAAAGCCTAGCCATATGCCTGGAGCACAGGGTCCTGGAGGTACTATGGTTTGTGTGATGGGGGTTCAACACATGAGGTGCTATGCTGAAATGGTGAGGTCTGGAAGGGATGGGCTTCTAGGGTGTGGTGATGACTAGTGCCATTGGTGGGGGGGGGGGGCGACAAAAACACCATTATGGTTTAGACAGGGTATGGAGTGTAGGTATGGAGTGATTCTGGGGGAAGGGATGGGGTGGAGGAACGTGAGCCTGAACTTAAGCAAACAAAAGTAGTGGGTCTGGGTGCCATCTAAGAAATCAAGATGAGGGGACCATTCTTCAGCCTAGGCATCTTGTTGGATTCCATTTCTGCCCAGAAATTTGGGAATTGATGGTATTAGTTTCTTATTTTTATTTATTTAATTTTTTTTCTTTTTTTATGATTGAGAGAGTGAGAGAGACAAAGCATGAGCAGGGCAGGGGCAGAGAGAGAGGGAGACACAGAATTTGAAGCAGGTTTCAGGCTCTGAGCTGTCAAGCTTGAGCCCCACATGGGGCTTGAACTCACACACCATTAGATCATGACCTGAGCCAAGTCTGAAGCTTAACCGACTGAGCTACCCAGGTGCTCCTTGATGGTATTAGTTTCAAAGTGTGATGCCTGGCCCACCTGCATCAAAATTACTTGGAAGCTTTATTAAAGATGAAGATTTCATGAGTCCTATTCTGGAACTACTGAATCAAAATTTCCAGTAGTAGAACCCATGTATATATCCTCCACAAGCTCCTAGGTGTTCTTGTGTGGCAAAAGTCTGAGAAGCACCATACTCCATCTCCCTGGGGCTCACCTGGTGGCACATGAGAGCCATCTAGAGAGCTTTACTTTGCTCGAGCCCCACCCTTGGAGATTCTAATTTAATAGGCCTGGGATGGAGACTGAGAACCGAAAAGCCTTCTGAAACCTCCCCAGGTGATATACAGCACAACAGTTTACAGGAATGCAGACTGGTGCAGCCGCTCTGGAAAACAGTGTGGAGGTTCCTCAAAGAATTAACTACCCTACGACCCAACAATAGCCTGCTAGGAATTTACCCAAGGGATAAAGGAGTGCTGATGCACAGGGACACATGTACCCCTGTGTTTATAGCAGTGCTTTCAACAATAGCCAAATTATGGAAACAACCATTCTTAACTGGTTGCCAGAGGGAAGGGAGAGCTACTGTCTCTGTGACAGGAATTACTTCTGTTCTTATAACTATATTCTAATTGGCCCTTAGGGATAAGTTGCTACTTTTCCTTTCAGTTTGTCTTGTTAACCACCCAGGCAGCAGGGAGACAAAAGTTTTCAACAAAGACCTGTCAAAACACTGTTTTGGTGAATCCTGACGTTGTTTAAAAAATAAATTGAATGCATTCACCAAGCAAACTTTAAAAATAAAGTGTATCGAGGTAGACGTGGTCTTCTAAAGTGCTTCTATTTAAACGTACAGTTTGATGAATTTTGATATGGATATGCTCCCAGGTAACCACCACATTAAGATATGGAACATTTCTATTACCTCTGAAACCTCCCTCTTGCCCCTTTGCAGTCAAGCCCCTACCCACACCCTTGGTGCCAGACAACGACCAACCTGCTTTCTAACACCGTGGCTTAGTTTAGACTGCTTTAGAATTTGATACAAATGGGATCAAACAGTATGTACTTTTTATGTCTGTTTTCTTTTGCTCAGCACAATGTTTTTGAGATCTGTCTGTAACATGAATTATACTACTTGCTGTTTCTTCTGTTTCAAAGGCAAGCGAACAGGGCTGCAGGGCACTACTTCAAGGGCAAGTTTCTGGAGTGACGGAAGGCAATTACTGACACAACAGGCTTGACTGTCTTATATAAGGAGCTTGGCTAGGAAGGGGAGGAGTTTGCTACCACTCTGAGGTAACAAGTGTTTTCACTGAAGCAGGTGGTTTCTGGAGGAACGAGCGCACTGGGGGAGGCAGCAGACCTGAGCTGCAGGACGTGGGGAATGAAAGAAGAAAGGGCAATGCATGGACCAAAGGCAAACATCACCTGTGAAGTAAATTTGGTCTCTGGTTTAAAAATATATTAGAGGAGGCGCCTGGGTGGCTCATTTGGGTGAACGTTTGATTCTCTATTTGGGCTCAGGTCGTGGAGCCTGCTTAAGATCCTCTCTCTCCCTCTGCCCCTTGCATACACATGCGTGTGCGCTCTGTCTCTCGTTCTCTTTCTCTCAAAAGAATATTAAAATAAAATAAAAACATACTAGAAAATTCTTTGATATTTCTCTCTTCAATAAATAGAGCTTAATTGCCCTCCCCTTAAGTGTGGGCTGGACTGAATGACTCACTTCTAAGGAAAAGAAAATGGTGGAAGGGGGGTCGTTTATCACTTCTGATACTAGCCCTTAACAATATGGTGCCTTCCATCTTGTTTGCCCTCTTTGGGCTCAGCGAGCAGTTAGCACGGACCCAATGTGGTATAGCATGAGGGGAGATCCCTCTGAGGAAGGGACAATAAAACTGCAGCTTTAAACTGCAAACTCTTGATCAGGACTCAAAAGGACATGGTGATCAAGGGCTCACATGGATCTCTGGCCTGGTGGTGAGAAGCCAAGGCCCG
This sequence comes from Panthera uncia, assembly GCF_023721935.1. Lineage (NCBI taxonomy): Eukaryota > Metazoa > Chordata > Mammalia > Carnivora > Felidae > Panthera > Panthera uncia. Next base: position 49,209,416 of record NC_064807.1, read on the forward strand.
TTCAAGGAACTCTAGGAAGTTCCCTTTTGAGTAGTCTGTATTTCTCTCTTTTTTTTTCAATCCAGACCTACCTGTATGCATTTATTTTTTATTTATTGGTCCAGGTACACTCACATTCACAATGTCATAGGAATCTGTTACCACTAACATCATGGAACTAATATTGATTCATAGTATGTTATAGTACTACACTATGGCCTAACTGGCTTTGTTGGTGGCCTATATATATCTGAACTTTATGCATAAAATTATTTCATGGGAAGAGGTGTTCCTAAGACCACACAAGCCCCTAGGATAGGGACTGCCATACTCTTATCCTCATGCTTTTATGGGGTGGATGGAGCAGGTGGGTGGTGAGAGAAGACATACTGTTATATTTCAATAAATAAAACCTTCCCGCATTCAAATACCAATACTCATTTGACATCTTTTGGAGCCAAAGAATCTAGTCTTATCTGGCTGGGAAATTTGAACTAGTCTAGACCACACAGAGCAGCCAAAATTTGGCAGGCTTATCTATGGGCATCAAGCCATACTGACTATTCACATCTTCATATAAACGCTCATGGAGATGAATTAATTCCTACTGTGACTGACATTCTGTAGCAATTTCCAATACCGCAGACACAATGAAGTATAATTATGATTTGGTGCCCCAGAGACCAACAGCAGTCCCGAGGTATGGAGCTGCTCTCTGAGGTGGAGGATCTGACATTGCACCGAGGGAGAAACACTAAACATATGATTTCGAGTTTTATCTATCTTTCATCTGTAAACTAGGTAGGAGAGGAGTGGCGTAGCAAAAAGAGACAGACCATGCAAGGAGCTAAATGCCAATGTCTTACTGAGGCATCCTAGGGACAATTTTAAACATATTTGGCAGCCACTGGTGGTGGGACAGGGTATTAACAGTGTATTGTAGGAAGGAATTCTTGAAGATAAACCCTCTACCTCAGCGGTGTCCAACAGAATGTTCCATGATGATGGAAAGATTTACTATCTGCACTATACAATAGCCACTAGACACATGTGGCTTTTGAGCACTTGAAACGTGGCTAGTAAGATTAAGAAACTAATTTTCATTTTAGTTCAATTTTAATTAATTTAACTTTTAGTAGCCACAAGTAGTTAGTGGCTTCTGTATTGGATGGTACGGCTCTAAGTAATGGATTAAAGGGTAGGATTCTTTAAAAGCATGAGTTTCTTGGGGCCCCTGGGTGGCTCAGTCAGTTAAGCATCTGACTCCTGATTTCAGCTCAGGTCATGATCTCACCATTTGTGAGATCAAGCCCTGAGTCAGGCTCTATGCTGACAGTGTGGAGCCTGCTTGGGATTCCCTCTCTTGTTCTCTCTCTCTGCCCCATTCCCCCTCCCCTTGACACTCTCTCTCTCAAAAAAATAAACTTTAGAAAAATAAAATCATTCTTTAAAATGGAGATGCATCTTATATGACTGGTACTCAGCACAGTGTCTGCGATATAGGTTTTCAAAAAATGTCTATTAACAGACACTCAGCAGCCAGAAGAGAACTGAGCTCATAATACAGAAAGTAGATTACAGAAGACTGAGTAGTTAGTATTTCCCAAAGGGTATCTCAAAGTTTTAGAAACACAAAACTCTCTGTAGCGAGAGGATTCCCTGATCAAATAAATCTGCACATTGTGTGCTTTAGCTGGAAGGTTAGGATTCATGTTAGGGTATTAAGGACCCCAGAACAGCTAGCTAGCTAGCTTCCTTCCTTCCTTTCACATTTATTTATTCTTGAGAGACACACAGAGAGCATGAGCAGGAGAGGTGGAGAGAGAGAGAGAGAGAGAGAGAGAGAGAGAGAGAGAGAGAGAGAGACAGAATCTGAAGCAGGCTTCAGGCTCTGAGCTGTTTGTTAGCACAGAGCTGACGTGGGGCTCGAACCCACGAACCATGAGACCATGACCTGAGCCGAAGTCGGACGCTCAACCGACTGAGCTACCCAGGTGCCCCCCGCCCCAGAACAGCTTTATTAACTCACTGTTTCCCAAGTTATGTGACCATGGAACTCCCTTTCACATAACACCTTCTGACATCCCTTAGAACTAGCAGATTTGGGGAAGAATACTTTGGGATATGTTACACTAATGACAGAGTAGGAGGGAATCTTCCAGTGAACCCCTTCAAAGCAGGGACCCTGATTTTCAGCACATATTCAGCAGGTAATAAGTGTTTACTGAATGGTCTAGAAATGACTCTCTTCCATTAAAACTCAGAGGCAGTCTGTAACCATGCCTACTCAGCCAAGTAAAGAGATGAGCCAGTGTGTGCTCTGTAAGCCTAGGCATTCTTAGGCTGCTGTAGTGGGCATACTTACAGAACTGGAAGATAATCTGACATGTAAGCATGACACAGAAGTATGTAATGGAAAACTGGAACAGGAATAACAACAGCTATGGAAATACATATATTTAAAAACTTTTTAGTAATCTCTATGCCCAACATGGGGTTCAAACTCATCAGAGATCAAGAGTTGTATGTTCTACTAACTAAGCCAGCCAGGTACCCCTGGAAATATACTAATAGCATTTTAAGACTAATTCATTCTGATTGGAATATCAACTTCCATAAAAAAGAATCACACCAGAGATACAGGGTGGTGTAAAACAAGATGGGGCATGGGTTCCTGGGGATAGGAGAAGAGAATGGTCCTGTCTGAGGGGGGCGGGGGAAGATAATACAAGAGTCTGATTGAGACCAGGGTGGTCTTAGTTATTTAGTTACTTCCCTAGTTACTTCTGATTCTAGGCTTTGCTAATATTTTAGTAAGAAGGGTTTGGAATTAACCTTAAGTCCACATGATAATTTCAGCTAAAAATTATTTGTAGTTATTGTACATACACATATGCTTAAGTTTAATAACGTGCATATAGACCATTCCATGGTCTAGATTAATCTCTTTTCAATGAATCCCTTTTGTTATCTTTTATTTTTGTTTATTTTTATTTTATTTTGGAGAGAGAGCAAGCAGGGAAGGGGCAGAGAGAGGGAGACAGAGGATCTCAAGTGGGCCCTGCACTGACAGCAGAGAACCCGTTGTGGGGCTCAAACTCAGGAACTGTGAGATCATGACCTGAGCTGACGTTGGACACTCAACTGACTGAGCCACCCAGGTGCCCCCCGCTTTTGTTCTCTTAAAACTTGAAATTAAAAAAAAAAACCTCAAAAGTCTTTTCAGATCTAGTTGAGTAGAGGAATCTGGATGGAGAAAACTCCAACCAAAACCTTTCATCAAGATCACAGAACTCTGTGCCATGAGGTGCCCGCAGGGCTGGGCGTGTTATATGTGAGTATATCTGCAGCCTTCACCGCAGGCGTGTTATATGTGGGTATATCTGCAGCCTTCACCATGTGCTTTAGATTCACCGAGATCTTTCCCCTTCAAACTGGGGCTTCAAAAGGAAAATGTGTACATAGTGTAAAGATAAACATTACCTCAATGTTTACAAAGATGCTTAACTCCCTACTCCAGGAGGGACCACTCCATCTCCAGGGAAAGCTTAATTGTTTAGTTCAAGGAGACTGTATGTAGTCCACCTTCAACTATAATCACAAAGTGACCTGCACCATCACCAGCTTGCTCCTTCAAGCATCACTGCCATGGCAGTTCTGTGAGGGGGGAGCAGAGGGTATGGCCAGAGAGAGCAGAGAGGACATTCAGAACCCCTGGTCCTGGGCACACAGGCCACCATATGCAGCTTTGGTCTTTGTTGGTAAGGCCTTTGAAAGCAAAAGATTTGATTTTTCTGCTTCTCATAAAAGTGATACATGTTTGTGATAGAAAACTTGAAAAGACCAAATAATTATCTATATATAATCCATATATATAAAATCCACACACACACATATATATATATGAAGCATTACCCATATTTCCACCAAGAGAGAACTACCCTGGACACTTTTTGCCATATTTCCTTCCTCATCTATGATTAGATGCTTCTAAAGGACATACTAATAGATACAGGATTAGAGTGATTTTCCAATACATTTTGAATCTTGTTTTTATTACTCAGTATTACATGCTGACAATTTTCCCATGGGCATCATCTTCAGCTATAATTGATCACATTTTAGGCCCTGAAATAAACCAGAGCACATCTCCCCTGACCCAACCAAAAAAAGAAAAAAAGAAAAAAAAAAAAAAAAGAAAAACCCAAAAAACTAAAACCAGTCATCAGCCCACAGACCAGAAGCAAAACTCTCTGGATATCAGCAAAGGATGAATAAATAGAACTGACAAAGACATGTAGCTGATTTTGCCACATTCCCAGTAACTCAGTACAATGTAGTTCATTGAAATTAGTCCCACATTTCTTTGCTGTTTTTCAAACTGCCACTTTACAGTATGTTTGCCAAGGCTCTTAAAATGTTCTCAGCCTGGCACATCCACTCAGCTCTGGGCATTAAGGTTGCCCTGTACTACCACCACCAGCTGATGCCACAATGGACACACACACATACACACAGCATGTCATCTAAAATGACAAAGTCTCAGGAATGCAAACTCCAGCTGTTCTTTGGGCCGGGTGTACCCCCCTCTGCTGGCATGATGGGCTTTAACTCATGAACGCCCCACTAAGCAAGAAGATGCCAGCCTGGACCAAAGATGACAAGGCTGGGACATGCCATGTCAAAGATCATAATCACCGTACTCAAGCTGGGGGAGACTCTTGATACGGTGTCTTTTACATCTGGGAAAACTGAGGCCCACAGAGATCACATGCCTTGCTCAGGGGCGGACAACTACTGGCGTAGCATTAATAGTGGAAGCATCATTGTAGGGAAGGCCGAACTGCCAGACTCACAGGCTGAAGCTCTCTCTTTCTTCTTCAACGCCTGTGCCCATGTCCAAGCCATTTGGCCTCAAGTCAAGGAAACTGCATGACAAGAAACACCACAGAGGACTTTGCAGAGATGACGTTTCCAAAGAAAAGTTCCTTTCAAAAGCCCACAATGGCTCTTTTGGGGAGCAGCTCTGGCTCATGTGAGAGGTTCTGCTTCTTTTTACAGACCTGATCTCATCTTGCCATGACAGGCCAACCTTGGCTACCGCACTCACCCAGGCATCTCCAAGGGGAGTTTAGGCATGACCTGGCCACCCCTTAGGGGAATATAAGGTCAGCATATACTTGGGCCTACATGGGTTGTGGTGAGGACTTATAGAACAAGGCTTTCCAAATCTTTGGTCTCCAAAGTGCCCTGGTCCTAAATTATCCATTGTTAAATGGGTGGTTTTGGAGCTAAAGCCTAAAATCACTAGGTGCAAGGACCTCAATAATTAGCCAACTGGAGGAGGAATGGGAGACTTGGTGTGACAAAATGGTAGTAATAGCAGTGAGAGACGGAGAGGAATGTAGTTTAGATACGGAGAAACAGATGACCACACTTGTCTGAAGTAAAGGTAACAAGTGTGAGAAGTAGATAAAATAATATACGTAAAGAGCTTAATGGAATATCTGGAATTCAAGAAATGGAGCTACTGTCTATTTCTTGAAAATGCTTGTGTGCCTTGTACATACTAAGAACTCAATGGCAGGTGTGATACAATGATGCAGAAGGACTGAGGGGTGAGAATGAACAGGGCTGGGCTTATTTTCTTTCTCTGAAGCCCTCCCCTAGGATGAGTTTCATTTCCTTCTCATCTTCCTCTTTCCATCTTCTCTCCCTCCTCACCCCATGCAGCAGTGGTGGGTGTGGTAGGGGCCCAGGTGGAGGCAGGGAGGGAAACCTCAAAATCTAGAGACATACCACAAAGATGGAACAGTATTACCCAAAGTTTGCTGCATGGACCATGATCTTTATGTTAACGAGTGATAACAAATGAAAAAAATTTTGCGGGAGTCAAATGTAGTTAAACTGAGTGGGTTACACAAAACTGAACCAGCTTCTTCGCTGCAGGACGTCTCAAGGTCTTTAATCTGCAATTCTACATTGTGGGTCTTCAGGGCTGGAGATGATATAGCATTTTGTAAACTTACTTGATCAAAGGAAAGAAGTCTGTTTTCACTGAGCATTACTCAAGATCAACTTTTTTTTTTTAAATATAGTTGGCACACAATGTCACATTATTTCAGGTATACAACACAGGGATTGCCATGCTTCTTTGTTATGCTATGCTCACTCACCATCCGTCACCATACAGAGCTATTACAGTGTCATTGAGTATATTCCCTATGCCATGCCTTTTATTCCCATGACTTCTTCATTACAGGACTGACATTTTGAGGAATATTCTTGGCCAATACTGATCCTTAGATTTTTCTTCTTTGCTTTACTTTCCCACCTCATTGAGCTAACCTCCAATCCTAGAGAAGACCTGAAGTGCTAAAAATAGTAAATCTCACATCTGAGAGTAATTGTCATGCACAGCCTTGCCGCCAGAGTGTGGTCTGGGAACCAACAGCACGGACATCACCTGGGAGCACAATGTGCACGTTCAAGTCCCCTTCCAGGTGTACTGAATTGGAATCTACAGTTTGGCAGCTTGCCCATGTGATTCACATGCAGAGTAAAGTCTGAGATGCAGACCGAGGGAGCTTGGTAGTAGGCCCTGAGCTCAATAATTCTGATTTGCTGTATCTGTGGCAAGGCCCAGGTATGTGCATTTTAAAACATAACCTCCAGAAGATTCTGATGCGCTGGCATATGGACTCCTATTAAGAAACACTGATTTAATTTAAGAGTTTCTATGGCCCAAGTGCCCTGCCGTAAGGTAAAAGAACAGCCTTGCGACAGTATTTGGCCTCACAGCTGCACCTCTGCAAGGTAGGTTCTTAACAATCACCTTCATTGTTAGAAATAAGGAAATGAAACCCTAGAGGGAGATGGAGAAGGCCCTGGACCAAGGTCACCCAGGGGTCAGCAGGTGCACGAGGGTGAGCAAGCACCCTCCTTCCTCCCCACCTCCACAACCTTCCTCCTCCTCCCTAATCAGCTTTTTATTCACCAGCTACTGCAATGCTAACAGCGCTTTCGGAGTCTGCTTTTGTTTTTAGTGAAAGGCCCACAAAACACTGCTGGTTATTTGTGCTTGCTAATGATAATTCTGATCAGCTCAATTCTGTCAGCTGACTCCCCGGCTGCCAGGGGCCCACAGCAGCCTGCTTATTCAATCAGGGACTGGCCCATTTTCTAATTACCAGCATCATTTGGGCTCGTTTCCTCCAACTGTGAACTTGCTTGAGTTCAAGTCTTCTTCAGCTGTTGCATTTACATGAGAAATGGCTCATCTGTCAAGTCTGTGTCTCTGTTCGCCTCCCTCTCCCTGTTGGAGACCAGATGCAATGGGTTCTCAGGCTGCCGCTGACCAGCAGGTCCCAATGGGAGCCATGAGGCAAGCCCTGTGGGGGGATGCACACACTGGCCTTCCTCACTGGGCTGGCCAGAGTGACCTCTTCCCAGCTTCTGAATTCCAAATTTCACTCCCACTCTGAGGCCAGAGAGGGTCACCAACCGTCCCAGTTTGCCAGGGATCGAGAGTTTTCCCAGGACATGAGACTTTTAGTGCCAAATCTGGGAGGGTTAGTCACCTGGACGCAGTAGTATGAGAGCATTCAACGCTGCCCAGGTGACCTAGCTGGAATCTAAAACAGAAAACTAACTGAAAGTTTGGGTATAGATGATACTAAGACTGATGATACATCCTTTCACTGCTCTGTGCCTAATTTTGCTTTTAAGTTCTATTGCTAATCCAACAGGATGAAGCTTTATTTCCAACAATGAAGAAGTGGAAGTCTGCTGGCATGTTCTGAGATAAAGGTGGCACCAAGGGAGGAATGATTGGTATACAATCTCTGTGGATGGAGGTGCAACACCCTCAAAGTACTCTTCCTAATTCAAAACATATTATGTACTTGGTGTGTACTTGGCAATAGAGGCATGCGAGCATATATCCTGTAGACCCCCAATTCTCAAAGAGTTGACCATTCTATGGGAGACACCAATACAAAGATGATAAACTGCATCTGTTACAAGGATACCTAGGGGATCACTAAGATGGCAAAAGGCCATGGGAGCTGGGAAGGGAGAAATGGGGTATCCTTGCTCACTATATGCCAGGGACTTTATATTCATTATCTCATTTAACAGCCAACATTCCTTAAGCCCTTACCATGCGACTAATCCATTTAATGTCTACAACAATTCAATTATTATACCCATTCTAGGAGTGAGGAAAATGAGGCTTTGAGAAATCAACTACTTGCTGAAGATTGCAAGTTAGTAAATGAAGAGTTTGAACCCAGAGAGACTGAGTCTGGTGTTAGGCACTGAAGTTGAATCTCCTCCCCTGTGGGGTGCTGGACACTCCGTAAACATCAGATGAAAGCTACAGGGTAGTCTCTGGGAACAGACGAGTACAGCTGTCCATGGTGGACTCATGGCAGAGAGGAACCTGAGGTGGGGTCTCTGAGTTCTACACTCATGCAATCCCAAGGCATGATATCGGAAATATCCCACTGGAGATGTGGGAACTCAGAATGCTGGTGTTCTAAAGGAAGCTGGCTGCTTAAATGTTGCCCTTCTGGCCTTTTGCTGCATTAGATCCTAAAGAATGCACACTAGAATGTGAAGCCAAAATGCCTGACTTGCTTATCATTTTGCAAGGGCTGAAGATGAGTGTGTCATTATTTTACATTTTTTAGTTTGTAGCTATAAGTTCTTCAAAGCATACCCTTCTTATGAACATCTGAGTAACTTGTGTTGCACATACAGGGTACCTGATATATGCAAATTAAACAAAAATGTGTTGATCTGACATACTATGACTGATTTTAATATGTTCATTGCTACAGTCAACTTAGAAGTTAGGTGTTCTAGCATTATCAACTACTGAAAGTGTTCCTATCAGTAAAAACAGTCCAAAAGTACAGTATTCTTAGTGGATACTGGACTATGTTAAGTATCCAGAGCCCGATATTATATAATTATAATTATTTTTTTAAAGTTTATTTACTTATTTTGAGACAGAGATCATGGGAGTGGGGGGGGGGCAGAAGGAGGGAGGGAAGGAGAGAGAGGGATTGGGAGAGAGGGAGAGAGGGAGAGAGGGAGAGGGAGAGGGAGAGAGAGAGAGAGAGAGAGAGAGAGACTATCTTAAGCAGGCTCCGTGCTGTCAGTGCAGAGCCTGATGCAGAGCTCAATTCCATGACCCAGAATTCAAGAGTCAGACGCTCAACCCACTGACCCACCCAGGTGCCCCTATAATTACTGTCCTTAGAAACGTTCTCAGTATCTTTTTCTGTTAACTTTATAGGCTTTGGTTTGTGTAAAATGAACACATAATTTCAGACAATTAGGCATGAAAAACATTTGTTAATATGTAAAAGCATTAAAGTTAATTACCCTGCAATTATAATTAAGAAAGCATAAAGGTAGGAAGGATTCTGTTTCAAGCAAGATTTAAAGAAATAAAAGGTTCTATGGGAAAAACTGATAACCCTTCTTCCTCAGTTCCACTGTTAACAATTCCTGGCTAACCCTGAGTCAGTCTTCCCTATGCCTCCAAAGAGGCTCTCGTCTGGAACACTGAGCTGTTCAGAGCCTTTCTGTGACTCTCACTTCAGTCAGCTCCTAGTACTGCCAGGTGTTAGAATCCCTGGGGCTCTTCCTCAGTTACTGAAAATGACTGATAGTTTTTTGATGGCTAAGAAAGGCTGGCTGGAGCTCAGCTTAGTCTTACAACGGCCTTTATGCTTTTGTACGTAAAGAAGAAACTGACTGTTGCTTCTATCCAGCTGTTTCTGCTCCTTTGAGGCAGTGAAACCGACACAATGAGTGCTTTGGGGAGACTCTTCCTTCTGGTGGACCTTTGGGGGAAGGTATTTCCCCTGACGGTTTCTCCACCCTCTTGGTTTCCATGGCCTGGAGTCCCTCTTTCCTTTGTCCTTGACATTTTCTAAATTAGCTTTGTCAACTCTTTCCAGCCTTTTAACTCCCTTGAGCTGTTTGCACACCTTTTCTTCTTGTACTGTTTACCCACAGCTGCCTTAAAGGACAAAGTAGGAGAAGTTCAATCGTGAAGCATTTCAGCTTCTTTCCACACTACTTGCCCAACTGAATTCAGAGACAACCTAGTTCCTGCCCCCAAGAACTTTCTAGAAAACTGTTGTAAAAGAAAATGAAGAAGATGAGCACTTCTGTAGCCAACGATATATCTTATTTGTGTCCAGAAAGTCCTGTTTTTTTCCAGAACTCCCAGTGATGCAAACAAAAATATTTTTTCCCCATGTACTTTCATAGCATGATAATAGATTTCAAGTTGAGAAACTCTAAATGTGATATATCAATTTCTTTTCCAGATACAGATACTGTACCATATTAAACATCTCTCTCTCTCTCTCTCTCTCTCTTTTTGTATTTTTGATTCTTTAACAACAGAGCCTTGTTGACCCCGGAGGGACTGCCCCTCCCAGGGCTAGCCAATTCCTATATGTAGTAAACAACTCACCCTCCAGCTGTTTACTCCCCAACCAATACAAACCAATCAATCCAGAGCCCACAGCCCCAACCACCTCCCCTATGCCTCTCACCCTTAGGGCTACTACTGCCTTCCATAAATCACCCCAGATCCAGGTACCACACAACTAAGGCAGCCCCTAATCCCCAGGGCCTCCTGAAATTATTCAGATTAGTCAATTCTAATCTTGCTTAGCTTGGCTCACCTGTTCTTTCCCAGAGAAACCCCAATAAAGGCTTTTGCCCCCATTTTCTCTGTTTCCCCTGCCTCTAACCAACCCTGGTGGCTCCCCCACCGTGCCTTGCCCTGCCCCCCACCTTGACATGGTGTGTGCCCCTTGCCTTCGATCTGTGAGTGTAACACTCTATCTTTCCAATGGCAGTTGTTTCCTGATCTGTTGGCCTCACCATACATAAATAACAACAAAACCTATACTTAAAAAACATGTACATAAAGAGAAAGGAAGATGGACTAGCAAAAGACCATAGTCTGGGCCCTGTGTTGGTCATTATTCAAATGGACTTGGAAGAAAGTTAGTTGCAAAACTGCCATTTTTAATGTTTTAAGAAGAAAGTGTGATTTTAGTATAAAGCTCTGTATTATATGGGATAAGTACTCAGTAGAGCCAACTAGAAATAGCTGCGATGAGGGCATCCACATTAAGATACTACGTGTTACAAAAGATGTTGAGGATTTCAAGGGTCCTTGACTTCTAAAGCACAGACTGAGTCCAACTATAAAAACACCTTATGAAGAAAACACAAGGAATTCTCATTCACCTAAACAATAACTGTTAAGTTTCTTAAATCAGATGTTCTGGATTTTAATATATTCCATTAAAATGCATCACAGGAGATTCAGTACAAAAAGCAAAGCCCTTCAGACACCGTATTCTCATCTGGAGCTTACTTCTGTCGCCATTTCTGGAGTCCAAGGGCTTACTTCTGTCTCTGTCTCTGGAGTCAAAGTGCTTACTTCTGTCTCTATCTCTGGCATCCAAGCACTGACTTCTGTCTCTGTCTCTGGAGTCCAAGCACTGACTTCTGTCTCTATCTCTGGAGTCAAAGCACTTAGTTCTATCTCTGTCTCTGGTGTCCAAGCACTGACTTCTGTCTCTGACTCTGCAGTCAAAGCGCTGACTTCTGTCTCTGTCTCTGGAGTCAAAGCGCTTAGTTCTGTCTCTAACTCTGGAGTCAAAGCGCTTACTTTTCTGTCTTACTCTTTGGAGTCAAAGCGCTTACTTCCGTCTCACTCTCTGGAGTCAAAGCCACTCGCAGGTAGTTTTGCTTGACTTGGCATGCCTAGCAGCAAACAGTAGGTGCTAAATATGTGTTCACTGATTAAAGGAATGTTTCTGGTTATCTTTGAATGGAGGTATAATGGATAACATGAGAGATCAAAGATGCTCATTTAAGGGAGTAAGTAGATAGGTGGCTGGTTTGGGAGCTGAGAATTAAAGCTACTCCCTCGAGCCCAAACTACTACAATCCTACTACATTCTGCCAGTATAATCCCACTACAAACCACTATGTGGTTTACTACACTGGGTGCTGTGGACATCTTGGCATCTCCTGCTCCTGAAGCTGACCTCTAACTCCTGTCTAATGCTGTAGGCCTCTGGCTGACGGCTCATCATGAATGAGCATTTTGCATGGGTTTGTCAGTGTGCTGGGACAAAAGGCTGAGCTCCTAGAAGTAGCATGGTGACACTTACCAAAGGCTCTAGCTCCTTGCGGTCTATGAGGTTCATCTCTGTGACGAAGTAATAGAAGTGCTTGTAGCAGGTGTTGACATGGGCCTCCGCGCCCATCACAATGACCCGGTCAAAGTGGTGGATGTAGACGTGGACAAAGACTCGGAAAAGGCGGCACAGGATCTTCTTGCAGATCTGAAGGAAGTTCTTTGGGAAGGGAACACCTAGAGAAGTTAAAAAAAAAGAAAAAAAAAAAAAAAGGAGAACAAAGCCATGATGGGAAAGCTCTGATAGCCCAGGAGCACATGTGTGAGGCTGGAGAGCATCCTGGACCTGAGCTCCCTGGGCAGCCTACAGATGCCTGCTCTCTGCGGGTGGCTGTGTCGGATCCTGCCTAAAAAAAGTGGCTGAAATGCTGTTGTATTTAAATGCCAACAATGACCAGGAAGAGACCAAAAAATGAACGAAAAGGGCCAGGTTGGTTTCTTTACCTAAATGTATGGGTGTGTATGTGTGTCTATATCTGTATATATCTGTATATATCTATATATCTATATCTATAGCTATCTGTATATATCTATCATATATCAGTATATATCTGTATATATAATGTGTGCATATACATTGGTTATATTTATATAAAAATATTCATTTTTACATATAAATGTGTGCTCTCCCTTCTTGTGTTTTTCCCCCACTTGATAGAGCACAAGAAAGTTCATCTTCCTCTTACATTAACATAAAGAAAACCAGCAGGAGGAGGGGAATGCTCCAAGGAGACAAGCGCTCCCTGACACATCGTGATGGGGGCGGGGACTTGAGCACTGTAGTAAATTGAAAACACCTTCTCCTCAAAGGGAGCTGCTGTGCCAAAACTCCCGCCAAGGGTGGCCATGTGAGAACTCCTGAGTTTTCAAGATAATTCAGAAATTTGGAGTGCTATGTGAATTTGCTGCATTTTTAAAACATCAGCAGTTAAAGTTTTACAGAAATACCAACGGTCAACACAAGACATCTTTCTAGCTTAATTTCACCTACAGGCTACCAGTGTGCAAATTCTGATCCAAATTTCTCCTGAGATTCACTGTTTCTGAGGTGGGCAAATGCAGCAAACTCCATAGACACTTTGCATTACTTATTACCACTTCATCCCCTTGTGGAAGGTAAGAGTGGGTTATGTGGCCAGAGGAGACACCCAGATTTCCTGTTTGATGACCACTACTGCTGTCTGGTCAGAGCAACACACAGCAGGATCCACAAGCCCACTTCCTTTCCCCCTCTTAAACACTGTTTAAACTCTTGTTATTTACACTGTCCTAAAATGGTGACAAGTCTGTTGTAAGTCCAACAGACTTTGATTTCCTGCTCTGCAACTTTTCTATCTGTATCACCATAGGCAAGATACATAACCTCTCTGAGCTTCAGTTTGGCCATATGTAAGTAAAAGTTGCAACAGTTGTGAGGATTCGATACAGGTAAAATTTCCAGTGGCTGTCAAGAATGAGAAGTGGTACTCATGCAATTTTGGTTTCTCATCTATAAAAGAAGGATCATAATAAAGCCTTCCTTGCATGCGTTGGAGGGTGCTAACATGAGTAAAATCCTTCGACAGTGCCTAGAACAGAGTAAGAGCTCACCAAATGGGAATGGCCCCCTTCTCTCTGCACTACAGTGAGGGTCTGGAGCACCTCGCTGTTGTTATAAGGAATACATTACCTTTCTCAAGAAAAGGTAGACATGGCAACCAGCCTTTCATCAGAATTGGAGAGTGTGCTCAGGACGTGGCCCTGGTCCCTAGGAAGCCTGGAATTTTGTTCTCTGTTCCTCCACAGGGTCCCAGTGGCAGCTGTCTGGTGAGATACTCTGTAATGGGATCACCTGGGACGCCCAGGACACGATGGGAGAGACAGAACATGACTGGCAGCTGGCAGAGGCAAGATCTGTCTCCCTGGGGCCCGGCACTCTTACCTGCTTTTCTTCAAAAACAAAGTGGGACCTATCAAATGAACCCAGGGAGAGACTCAGGCATAGCGTGGCAGCTGTCTGGGCAACAGATGCTGGGATTTAGGGATGGAGGTGAGGTACAGCTGGGAAGGAGGTGGTGGGCAGACCCTCGCAGAAATTATGGGTGGTTTTCTAGGCTGAGGAGAGGCCAGCAGAAAGCACTGCTGCCAGGCTGTGGAAGGTTCTGGAGTCTTCAAAGAAGCTCAAGTCCCAGAGATGATGGAATCCCCTCCAAGTGTGTTCCCATGAGAAGGGGAGCCCTGTAACCCACACAGTGACAATACCAACGGCTGACATATTTTTCCTTTACAACCTATCTGCAAAGTAGGCTTTACTACCTATATGTCATGGATGGCTAACACTGAAGCTCTGAAGCACAGATTGACTTGCCCCAGGCTATTTAGCTAAAAAGTGGCAGGGCTGGGATTTGGACCAAGACCGCTTGATTCTAAACACCAAAAGATCTGGTTAAGTTTGGAGTATAACTCTCTACCAAGGATAGAGGTATAGCTCGACTGCTAAGTGAAACAAGGCATCCAAAGGTTACTCTTTGGTGGTATAGAAATATGACTTAAAAAAAGAAAAGGAGTGGAGAGAGAGAGAGAGAGAAGTTTGAAAGAAGTCCACATCGCTGGCAGCCACAGATTCAAGGGGATAAGAGGAAGGCTAATTAATACACTCTACTGCCTTCAAGGAGAAATGTGTTTTCTCTGCCCATGCCTTGGGACTGGGGATCTGGGACTAACAGTAAAAGCCAACATCAACTGAGCACTTACTGTGTTGTAGGAACTGAGCCAAGAGATTTACACAGATTAGTTGATTAAGTTTGCAGAACAAGACTTGAAGACAGGTACTATTATTATTGTTTCCATCTCAAAGATGAGAAAACAGACTCAGAAAATTAAGTAGCTTCCCAAGGTCACTCAGCTGGCAAACAGTAGAGGAGGGGTCTGGACCCAGGTTTGTCCAATCCTAAAGCCCAGGACCACCCTGAAAACCTGAGATCCTGCTCTGGGGCTCCAACACACACCTGCAGCTCTGTGGCCCTTCATTTCTGGGTGGCCTGAACCCCCTCCAGTGGGTTTACCTTTCACATCCCTGCCTCCAGTCTCTGTGGAGGCTAACCAGCTGCTAGAGAACATGGGGAGTCTTAGCTGTGTCAGTGCATCTGCTTGACTAGCCCCAGGCCCCACACACTGACTCAGAGGTAAAGCCAACTATTGGGCATACTGAGGATGTTCATGGCAATTGCTAGGTGTCTCTAGATGGTCCCCAGTTTGCCATATTCCCCCCATTCCTATTCTGCTTAGTTCTGAATTCCTGGTGCTACCTTCCATTCCATACCTGGTCTCTGGCCTTGCTTTTGTTCTCAAAGTTGGTTTGCCTCTATCTCTCCCTTTTGGGATATGGCTGGAAATTATCTTGAGAATAGCTGAGTTGCTTTGAGAATCTGCAAGGTCTACTTTTAAAGTCCTGGCCCTACAATTTACTAGCTGTATAGGCAGGTTACTTCACTTTTCTGGATTATTAAATAAAAACATTTGCTTTGCAGTGCCCTTGTACTAGTATCTGTACTGTAATGGGTATGTAGTGGGAACTTTTACACTAAGTTCTATTTTTTAATTTCTCACCTGAATTCCTCGGGACTCTAGCGGCTTAGTTGGATCTGACCCTTCCACCATTCCCTCCCTTACATGCAATTCATTCTTCAAAAGTGAACGCTGCAAATGGTTCAAGTCAGGACGTGCTCAGCATGTACCAGTCACCTCAGGCCAACTCTGGAAGCTGACAAGTCCTGGACTGAGAGTTCTAGGGAGCCCAGAAACCCCAGTGAGTTCTCTGCTGCACCAGAGATAAAATTTCAGTTCACAGAGCATGGGATTAAGAGTAAGAAAGCTACACAGCAGTTGGGAAATTCATTCCATAATATCTATGGTTCAGGGGCCACTCCTATAGTTTGTGTAATATTTTAGCTCTTTCCCCCTCTTCTCTTCAGCCTTCCAGGTGTTCAGATTTGTGTGTGTGTGCATATGTACGTATGTGTGTATATTTGTGGATATATGTGTGCATGCGTATATGTATGTATGTGTGTATATGTGTGAGTGTATGTGTGTTACATGTACGAATCTGTGTGTTTATATGTGTGTACGTACATGTATGCATGTGTCTGTGTAGCATGTATGTCTGTGTGTTTTAAATAAGCCTTCAGAAGGTGGGAGGTAGAAGAGACCACTCCCTTTGATGTAGAGAACTGGATGTCTAACCCTTTGGTGGACTCTGCAACTATCTCACCCTGTGTAACTGGCTTCATGGCAGCAAGATAGGGCAAGACTCAGCCCTGCTGATCCACTCCCTTCCTTGACAGGCCCCAGATGGGCCAGATCATGAAAAGTGATCCATCTGAGGGTTTTTGTCTTCATGGGGCTGCTAAGACATATCCAATTTCCAAAGGAGCCAAGGAAAGGGCTCCTTGGCCAAGGAGCCAAAGGAAAGGGATCCTTGGGTGATGCCTGATACATATGTGTGTGAAGTCCTTTAGTCTCAGGGACATCCTGAGCAGTGATATTATTGTTGCAGCTTTGTTTTTAACTGAGGCTTAGCTCAGTGAAAGTATTTGCTCCTAGCCTCATAGCTAAAAGGAGATAATGATTTGGCTCTAAAACTCAGGTCTTTTCTTCTGCATCCTGTTACTGCAGGCTCCTTGGTAGCAGGGAACAGATCACCATTTTATGACCTGCACTTAGCTCAGTACCTGGCTTATGGAAGGAGCTTGGAAAATGTGTGTTTGCTTGCTTTAAATGCATACAGTCCAGCAATAGGAAGAATGAAAGGCTAATGAATCATCACAAACGGATGCTGGGCTTGTTATAATGATGGCTGGCAGCTGAGGGGGCTGTACACTGGCTGGGTCTGGGCAAAGGGCTATGTGGACATGTGGCACCACTGATCCAGCTCAGGACCACATCCAACCTTCTGTCCCTCTGCTTCTCTTGCGTGTGTGAGATATTATGCACCCTTCACTTTAGTATTTCCCAAGCCATGTTTTGAAAATCACTCATCTTGGGAGATCCTTGGTTAAAAAAAGAGGATCATGAGATCAAATGTATTCGCAAAAATGATGCTTTTGGGGTGCCTGGGTGGCTCAGTTGGTTAAATGTCTGACTTATCTCATGGTTCATGAATTCGAGCGCCACGTTGGGCTCTGTGCTGATAGCTCAGAGCTTGGAGCCCTCTTTGGATTCTGTGTCTCCCTCTCTCTCTGCCCCTCCCCCACGCTCTCTTTAAAATAAATATTAAAAGAAATTTTAAATGCTGTTTTCATAGAGGTTTACAATGTATCTCCGCAAAATAAAGGATCTGAGAATTCCTGTAGGAAAAAGTCCTATTTTACTCTAAACTCCTCCCCCCGCCCCATAATATCTACTGGTTTAAAACACAGTCTGTAATCATACTCCCCAGCTTTCATTTCTATGTCACTCTACCTTCTATTCACAAGGTAGTCATGTGCAAAGTTAGTCCCTCTAAGCCTCAGTTTCCCCATCCAGAAAGAAACAGGGATGTTAATGTTGTCTGTAGCTCATGAGGTTGTTGTGAAGGTTAAACACACACACATAAAAAAGGTTTTGCCTAATGCGTTGCAGATAGTAAGCACCCTCTTGTGAACTGTTATTTTTAGTATCCCATAGACCCAAAGTTCTTTGGAAGACACTTTGGCATTAAATTCCTCCTGCATATTTATTTTCATGAGGGCAGTTTGGGCATTAACACATCAGTTCTGAACTTACAAAGAACTCACAGTGGCAAGTACTCAATTAAGCACTGGGTTACATTCTGCCTTATATTATCTTCTGCAAATTTCTCATATTTATGTCTCATATTATTGTAAGCTCCCTGAACAAAGGGATTGTTTTAAATTCTGAGTCTGCTTTTAAAAGTACCTGGCACAGACCTAGGTAGGGAATACTTATCAATCAAAAGTGAATCATAAAAGAGCAGTGATTTTATTTAGTCAAGATGTGACTCTATCATTTCCTATTTGGGGGAGGAAAAAAGCCTACAGCAGAACAACAGTGTTTTGCCAGGGTCTTGACAAGGTCCTGACATGGGAAGCTTCACACTGCCTTTGGTGAAAAGGGAGGAGAACTCTGTGATAAGAACATTTTGATTTCAACAAGGAGGTGGGAAGAAAAAAATCTGAAACTCCTCTTTTCTTATCATTAAAACCTCCCTTATTTGCCTTTCAATGTATTTTTTTCAGGTGCTGATAGTTAATTTTCAGTTACTGTACTCAATTAGAAAGTTAATGCTAGACAATATTAACCAGTAGTCTTAAGTAGATTGCATGTCTGAAGGGTTTGGAGTTAAACTTTGACTAGTCTTATTATAAACCAGATAAGCCATGTGACCATAATCCCAGACAGATATGTACTAATTGATAAAGAAAACAACCTTTGATCAGAAGGTCTCTAAATGATTTGCAATCAGTGATTGAGTCTCAGGGCAATCTCTTTCACCACCCCACCTTGAGCCACATCCCAGGACTCTCAGATTCAAGCTGGGGAATTTCAGACTCTAAGAAGTTATCCCCAAATGAGAAGATGTGTTCAGAAGAGTGTTCTCTACAGAGGTGATACACACACATGCACACACACAACCTTGGACCTGGATGATCTTGGGTCATGTGATGGAGTTGGGTCTCTGCAAATGGGTCAGTACTGAAATGAAGTTGGTGAACCTAAAACAGGGCCAGGCTGAGCCCAGATTCCAGAGGGAGCTGAGGCAAAATGCCTGGGCAGAGGTCAGAATCCCAAGCCAATCACTTGTATGTGCTTCCCTCAGGAATTTGCTCAACAATTAGACTCAAAGCAAGACTGGAGTTTGCTGGATGATCAGGCCAAGGAGGAGGCTGAGCCAGACAGGAGGGATGAAGGCAGAGGGTAAGGTGAGACTGGGGGGCCTGGACTCTCCTGAAGGCCTGACAGGCAGCCCCCAGCCCTGCCTCTGCTGCTCAGGAAGATGTGGTGCTCGGCAGGGAACCAGCATCTGACAGAGTCCTGCAGAGTTTATGAATGTGCCTAACCACAACTTTCTGATCTCCAAACCACAGTCAGTATGAGAGCTAAATCGAGCATGGAATATAATAATTTCTCTGGGGCCCCATGTGGATTTGCCTTTTATCTCGGACTTAGTAAATCTCCTTTCTCCCAAACAAAATTTAATAAAAAATTCCAGTAATTTCTGAGCTTCAATCCATTTTCTTCCTTCCTCCCCCCTCCTCTCCCTTCCCTTGCACTGTTAAGCAGATGCCCCAGTCAATCCTTCCTTTTAGAAAACCCCTGAAAGAAAATAAACTATCTAAATTAAATGGCCTATGTTTTCTCTTTTGTTCTGTTATGGAAGCTGCAAAAGAAGAGTCCCTCAGAGAATGCAGAAATGCTTTGGATAACAGAGCCACAGATTGAAGACAAAGGTCCCAAACTCAAGACCCAGGTGAAAGCTTCTGTGCTAGCTATAGCACATTCCTGTTCTGTTTTCTATCTTTTTTTTTTTTTAAGGTTTATTTATTTTTGAGACAGAGAGAGACAGAGCATGAATGGGGGAGGGTCAGAGAGAGAGGAAGACACAGAATCTGAAACAGGCTCCAGGCTCTGAGCAGTCAGCACAGAGCCTGACGTGGGGCTTGAACTCACGGACCGCGAGATCACGACCTGAGCCGAAGTCAGACGCTTAACCGACTGAGCTACCCAAGCGCCCCTGTTTTTTATCTTTTAAGAGAATGTCCAATGCTTGGGGAGGAGACTCTGGTCCATGATCACACTGGGTTGGACCCGGACTATGGAGATGTAGCAAGTAAGGGCTAAGAGGTTGTCTCCAGGGACAGCAGAGAACTTTCCTCAAACATCCCAGGTTCCATAAGTAATTGGCAGATATTCCAGCCTGTCATTTATTTTGTTAATGCCTCTACTTCCTAAGAGCTCAGCTCAAAGACTTCCATCATCTCCAGCCTCAGGTTGTCTGCCATCTGCTGAACCTTCCTGAGCACAGATCCCACATGGTAATTTCATACTTCTCTGTGGACCCTGACTCAGGTCTGCCTTCTCTCCTAGACTGTACCCTCCCTGAGGGTCCTTGCAGCCGATCCTCGGTGCCTGGCAGGGAGCCTGGAGTGGGCTCACCATGTAACCAATAGTTGCCAAGTGCTGGACCCAGAGCTGAGCTCTCAAGCCACATGCTGACCCTGAAATCAAAGCTCAGAAAGGTGAGGGGACTGACTGGTTGGGATTTCAAACTAGGCTGTGATGAAAAGGGGTCTGAAGTCCAGCCTCTGATTCTGGAGCCTGTGCTCTTTCCACTCGGCCAGGACACTCAATGGGGTGTTCTCACAGCTCCTTTCATCTCTTTCATCCAACTGGAGAAACTGGAGAGGCAAAGCTTGTTAAAAGACGAAGGTGGAAGGCGGAGGTTTGGCTCTTACTTCTCCAAATGCATGTGTCGTCCAGCATTAAGAACAGTGGCTAAGGTATCTGGTTCTGGTGCCCATCAGACTTGGGTTCACATTCTAGCTGGGAAACTTCCGGGCTGCTTGCTCTTGAGCAAGTTTGCGAATGAAAAGGCTCATTTCCTCATCCGAGAAACGGGGATAATTAGACCTAGGTGTCTGTGAGATTGTGAGGGTTAAACAGGGAGCACAGTGCCAGCAGGCACTCAGGAGCACCCAGTAACTAACAGAACTAACAGCCGGCGTTAACAGCTGTTAGGAAACTTTGGCTCTTCCTCATCAAAGCCCAGGGTGCCGGGGAAGGACAAATGAAACAGGACAGACGAAGTTACCTTTTCTTCAAAGGGCAAACTCTCCTGGAAAGTGGATCTGGGGAACATCCTGTGAGTTGTCTAAGGAGTTTCCACATGGCACAAGATGAAACCTAATGTTCTGGCCCATCCTTTTGGGACCCCTGATAGCACACGAATGACAACAACCAGAAATGCCCACAACTCCCCTTAAAACCGTCACTCACGTCTGAGGGCATTTGTGCTGTCCTTTTTGTCTTTGGGGTCCAGTAACCGAAGAGTGCATGGATGAAAATCCCTGCACAAGCCATAGAATTCCCTCATTCTCAATAGTTTCTGAAGAAAAACAACATCCCACACACGTGGGAAAAGAAAACAGACCTCCTCTGGCAGCGTGGCCGAGAACATACCATTTCCCAAACACTTGCAAAACAAAATGCAATTGGATCACGAGGAAAACAAACAGAGAAAAAAACCTCATAACACAGATCTGTTTCTTACAAATACACATCCTCCTCCTCTTAGCTTCCGCCCCGCTGCCTGCCCATTGCATCACCGTTCTCCCGCTTCCTAAATGTATCTACATATTGATCTAAAGAAGCCTCATGTGCTCGGGCTCAGGCTGATGAAAAGTCAGCTGCAGAGGACTGACTCCTTGAAGCAGATGTTTTGTGTTATCTCTGTGCGTTCCTCAAGAAAGTGTCTGTTCGTCATGCCAAGCAAAACAATCCCGTGTAGCAAGACTTTGTTCCTCTGCCTTAAAAAAAATAAAGTCCCCAAACAAGCTGACAGCTGCAAATGGTTAGAAATAAACTGGCTACTACCCTGTTCCCCAACTCCCTTTGCCCTTCCCCAGTGCCCCCTGTGTTGCCCTCTGACCTACCACCACAGTGGTTGGACCAAAGGAAAATAGACTAGCATGTGATTATATGTTCTAAACAGATCGTTAATTCTTTCAGACATGCCATTTTGCCAGGCAGAGGAAGTGCTGTTTCAGCCACCCAAAGGAGCGACTGTAAATACAATGTGCCTGCCTCCCACACTTCCCTCTTCTCTCCATGTCACTTCCCTACTGCCAGAGGCTGTTCCTTATCTGCCCATTCATCTCCAGGATGTCTGCCTTCACCCTCTGCCATCGCAGCATGGAGGTGGAAGTAGACTGAGAAAGACCCAGGAAATCCTGAGGAAGATGCTCATTCACTGCAGAAAGGCAATAAAAGCCGTAAAAAACAAACTGTAGCTAGTTCAGATGTGCTGAATTTGCTGAAAATCAAATGGGGCCAAATGGGGTGGAGTGAGAACAAGATGATAATCAACTTCATTAGTACTAGAAAGACAGAAGTACCTGCACTTTGATCATGAGCGCCAGTTGGAATCTGAAAATGACTCTGCCTTCTTGTCATGGATGATGTACTATGAGCATCATCACAAATAACACTTTCCTTTATTCACCAGCAGACTCATTTTTCCATGATGTGATGAAGGGCAATTAATCCCAAATCTTGTCTGAAGAGTTCTCCCTCCACCTCTACCACCACTTCTCTAGCTCAAGCCACCATCATTTCCTGCCTGGTTTGCTGGAGCTTCTCCTCTCTACTCTTGGATTTTTTCTAATCTCCCACTGGGCAGGCAGATAATCTTCCTACTATGCAAATCTAACCAAGCCATCCACCTTTTTGCATTAAACTCTAAAGCAGCTTCCTACTGCTTTAAGGTAACATCAGAGCTATTTAACACAGCAAGCAAGACCCTCTACGGTTTCAACTTTGTTTATCTCTCCATCATCACTTCCGGAGCCTCCTAATTTGTATATAATACTCCAGTCTTCTGGAGCTAAGATCCTATTCTGCTCACTCTGGGAGTTGCCTCATACTGAAGAGTTGGCAGCTGGAAACCCTCTTCTTCAACTTCCCCTTCTCATCTGGCTAACTCCCATTTGTTATTCAAAGCTCAACTCCATCATCACTTCCTCTAGGATATCCTCCTTGTCCACCTAACCCAGTCAAGTCAGGCATATCATGACGCCCTGTACTTCTCCTATGACAATACTTGCTACATTATAATTGTCCATTTTTTAAGTCTCCCCCTGGACTGAAAATTTTGTACTGTCAGGGAATGTACTTTTACCTTTCTTGTTCACAGTTATCCCTGGCATCAAATGCATACCAGAACATGGTGGTCTCAGTGAGTATCTGTAGAGTGAATACATGAACAAATGACCATGTAAAGTGTGGGTGGTGAAAACTTCTGCTTGGGTTGCCTTTGCTTTTCCCATCCCCAAGCAGTGGCCTTGAGTTACTGCCTGAAAACTCTTGCTCTGTGGAAAGTTTCCCCGGGGGAATTGAAAAACAGGCCCATGTTTAACCTTGTCATGTCTGAAGTTATAAGGCTTCAGTGAAAGTTGATACTTGTATCTCTTCATACTTGGCAGATCACAGAGAGAAATGCATTTTTCTATCAGGTTTTCACTCATAAAGAGAAAGAAGCAACCCCTCAAACCGTATTGTATATTTGTACTGAAGTGCGTATTTTCATATAAATAGAAAAGTGCCAGACAGGTAGTTTTCCAAATTTAGCAAAGTCAGAAATAAGCCAGGATTGACTGACAAATACTCCTGATACATGACGGGGGTAAGCAGGGGACAGGGAGAAGACAGCAAAGCAACAGATCCTTTTTGCAAAGGGTGGGCAGATCCAGAAAGAATGATGACTGGAACCCAATTTAAGGAGTGCTTTGCAGAGCCACAAGGCAACAGTGACCAGGAAGAAATTAATCTGAGGTAGGGGTGTGACTGTTGGGGGATCTTCTCCAGACAGAAAGAGTCTAAGAAAAGGACACTTGGCCAAAGACATTCAGGGCAGACCCTGCCTGCAAAGACCCTTGAAGCCTGAAGCTGAGGGGAAAATGCCAAGTGGACGCAGACGACTCTTTACACCTGAGCTGGAGGGGTGAAGGCAGGGACTGAGCAAGAAATGGTGAGTCACTGTATTTGCATGTAAGAGCCAATGAGGGTGAACCAGTAATAGAGGGGTCAAACCAGAAATAGAGCTCTGATACTTGATCTCTGGGATCCAAGTTCAGCTAAAATCACGGACTAAGCTGTGTATCTGTAAATTACCTACTTGAATACAGTCTGAACCAGGAATCACAAAATCGAATGCCTTCAAGGGTCAGAAAGAAAAAAAAGAAGAGTATAGTCGGCTGGGTGTAATAAGATAGTGAGCAGTGTGTACAGTGACAACCCGAGAGGGCTTTAGGCAGGAAAGGACAAGAGCCCTTCTGCCTCAGCTGACTGCTGTTGAGGGGGTATATGGGTCTAGGACTGCCAGATCTTCTAGGAGCCTAGATTCCAATGTGGAATCTGTTTATAGTTAAATGTTGGTGGTTAATTCAGAAACATTAAAAATGTTAACATTTAATTTATTAATGTTATTTATTTTTACATAGTTAGCTTGGAAAAGCTGACTTTCTATAAGATGACAGCTTAATTTTTAAAGATTTACACTAAAAAATGTAAAATGCTCTGGTAGTAATGAGCTACAGCAATGAGCACACAACACCCATATCTTAGCTTCTTTTTTTTTAAGTTTATTTATTTTTGAGAGAGAGAGTGTGTGCACACAGGTTGGGGAGGGGTAGAGAAAGGGAGAGAGAGAATCCAAGGCAGGCTCTGCACTATCAGCTCAGAGCCTGATGTGGGGCTTGAACTCATGAGCCATGAGATCATAACCCAAGCCAAAGTCGGATGCCCATCCAACTGAGCCACCCAGGTGCCCTCCAGATCTTAGCTTCTAATACCATTCTTGAATAAAAGGAATCAGGGCTCCTTGGAGAAACGGCTGATTCTAGGGCTGCAGAAGGAAATGTAAAAGACAGCCTGGCACCTTGTAGTGCCAGAAAGAAAGGATGTCTTCAATAAAATCACAACCTTAGGGGCATGTCCAAGGGACACTGGAGGCAACCTGAAAGAGCTCGTGAACCACCAAAGCTGGAATGGGAGCAACAAAATAAATGGAAGAGTACTGGATTGTAACCCAAAGTATAAAATAAATATCCACAAGTCCCGACTGATAGACGGTTGAATAAATGAATGGAAAATTGACAAATGTCCCATGGAGGGGAATTCCAGGTAACTTATGTAGATACTTCCCCCTGAAGGAGGTGGAGGCCCCCTCCCCGCCACTGATTGTGGGGTACACTAGGTGACTTTCTTCCAAAGAGTAAGTATGGAAAGAGTTAATGGAGAAACCTGGCAAGCACTACATTGGCCAGGTGATCAAGGTTAATATCAATGACAAGTCATGTGCATGGCATAGATCTTTGATATGATGTGATGAAAATGTCACTTCATATCTGTAGTCTTCCTCTCAAGAACTTATAGCCCCTGTCTAACCATGAGAAAAACATCAGGGAAACCCAAACTGAGGGGACATTCTATAAAATATTTGACAAGTAGTGCTCAAAATTGTCGAAGTCATCAAAAACAAGAAATGTCTGAGAAAAACATCATAGCCCAGAGGAGCCTAAACAGATTTGATGGCTAATGTAATGCAGTGTCCTGGATGGAATCCAGGAACAGGAAAGGGGCATTAGGGAAAGATTCATAAAATGTGAATACTGTGTGGAGTTTATAGTACTGTTGTTAGTTCCTTAGTTATGACACATGTATTATAGATATAAATGTAATGTAAGATGTTACCAACATGAGAAACTGTGTGAGGGATATATGGGTTCTCTCTGTACTACCTTTAAACTTTTGGATAAATCTAAAACTATTCTAACTAAAAATTTTATTTAGATAAAAAATACCACTCTGTGGACCACAAATATTTGATTAGGCCCTGGAACCATAATTTTTTCCCTTTGGTTCATGCACTGACATTTCTATGTTTACTGATGAAACTCTGATCAGGATGGCTACATAATTTGCAGAGCCCCTAGTTCACAAATTATTAAGAATTTCAAGATGATGACAGCAGAGTATTCAACCGAGCACAGGGCTCTCCTGAGGGCAGGCTCCATGTGACTGTACATGACCCGTGGCTGGGAAGCAGACAGTCTCTGATACATAGCATGGTCTGAACAGAGCTG
>NC_064807.1:49235489-49254188 GCF_023721935.1 Panthera uncia
TTGGGAAGCAGACAGTCTCTGATACATAGCATGGTCTGAACAGAGCTCCTAGTTATTCTTGCCAGATAAAACTCCCACCTACGCTCTTTATTTGTTCACTAACCAATTTACATAACTAACAAACATTTATTTATTTGGTGGTGTGCTAGATACCAGAGATTCAGCAGTGAGCAAGAGTTAAAATGGACTGATAAATCATAAGGTCACCTTATATGTAACTGAATTTGGGCACTGACCCTAGGACCTCCCCCAGGCAGACACCCCTCAGGTTCATCCCCTCAACCTCTTGATTTTCCCCTTTTCTCCCATCTCAACTGCAACACTACTTCCTACAATGGGATTTCTTGTATGTGTATGTATTTAAGTTTATTTTACTTATTTTGAGAGAGAGAGAGAGAGGGCACCCGCAGGGAGGGGCAGAGAGAGGGGGAGAGAGATGGAATCCCAAGCAGGCTCCATGCTGTCAGCCTGTCAGCACAGAGCCCAATGTGGGGCTCAGACTCATGAACTGAGAGATCACGACCTGAGCCGAAATCAAGAGTCAGTTGCTTAAATGACTGAGCCACCCAGGCATTCCTACAATGGGATACCTGAAGAAAGTGGATTTTAAAAATTCTAATATTAAATATGTAAATGCTTTATGAGGCTATTTTGTAACATTTGCAATTGAAAGTTTCAGTTACTTTGGCTCCTAAGAGAAACTTTATACTTCCTGAGCACCTAATGGCATCAGATATTAACATTCGTTAATACTGATTACCCTAAACAAACCAATAAACCCATGAGTTGTTTCCCCCCCCCCCCCCCCCCCCTTTTGCAGATGAGATAATGAGAAGCTTGAGAGGCTGAGTCACTTGCCCCGAGAGATACAAATGACAGGTGGTAAAGCTGGAATTTCAACCCAAACCGGCCTCACTCGGAAGCACACATTTCTCAAATAAAACACGATTTACCCCTCAAAATCCAGGGCGGTTCCTTTAAAATTATTTTTTAAATTAACTTCATTTTCCAGAAAATACCTCTGTATAGCTCGTTTTAAAAATCCTCAACTGAAATAAATTACTGTGAGGCCATTAGCCAGTTTTAAGGTCCTTAATAAAGCATGACATTTGAGGAGGACAGTTCAGGAATTCGTCACTTGGAATTTGGTGGGGGTAGGTGGGAAGAGAGGTAAGAAGACAAGGGGACTCCAGCAACTGCCTCTTTAGCATCTGAGATTCTAAAGCAGAGGGAAGAGGCTGATGCTGCAGGCCAAAACCAGCCAACAGGCATGTTTTCTTTGGACCACACAGTATTTTGCAATGCTGCCAACATTTAGAAATTGGGAACTATAGTACAAAGATCAAGAATTCTGGCTTCTTTTGGAAAAACTCAGAAGACCTGTCACAGCTGGCCTGAAATTCCCTCATGGCAACAGCTAAGTGATACCTGCTTCCTGTAATTGGGAGATGCTCCATTCCCCTGGGCAGCCCCATTCAATTCATTCATTCACTTTGTCAGCTTGGACCCTTTAAAGAAAACATTGCACATGGTTGCAAATGTGACTGCAGTAAATGGTAGGCACTTCTGGCTGGATGCCCTTCCTTGGGATGAGTCTTCTGCCCTTCAGGCAGAAGGGGCTCTTTCCACCAAGGGGCCACCCCAGAATGGTGCCCACTGCCTGCCACCTGCTACTCTAACTTGGGTCACCAGTCCCAGCTGTTGTAGAAGCAGGTGGTTTTGTTTTGTGTGGCCAGGTGAGGCTTGGTTGCAGAGAAAATGTCTACTGGCTATACTGGAAAATTATTACCCTAGTGACACTGCCCCCGAGTATGTAATATTTTCAGATTCCTTCTTCCCAGGCCTCTCTGAGCACTGACTGGCACCATCCTCTTTCTAGTCCTCTGACACAAATGTGCAGAGGGCACCATTTGCTTGTTTGAAGGCAACTCCAAGAGGAGCATCAACAGACAGGCATCTGGATTAATGAAGGCAATGGGCTTGGTGTTTTGCAACACAGGAGTGTCCTCCCTATGTCTTTTCTTTGTTAACATTTACATAGACTTGATTTTCTTACTGCCTGCATATTTGCATGATACACATAGACATTGCTAAACTCCCCTTCTGGCATATTTGGTCTATTCTACACTAACTACGGTGATGCTTTGGTGATGTCACACAGAAGCACCGTCAGCCAGCTTACTCACTGGAGAGGACTGTGCACCTTGAGAGCCTCCTAGGAGTCCCAAGGAAACCACCTTGCAGGGCACGTGTCTCCTTGCCCAGTACTACCTCTCCTAAGTTCTCATGAAGTTCTTACTTTCCTGGGCTGAAATGCATTAGCACCCTTTGAAATAGTAATTAGCAATTTTAAATGTTTTCTAGTTTGGTGAAAAAACTTCTTATAAATCCATGGTTTATATTTTCAGACAGGTATTTCGGAATATGTACTTATAAAGATAAGTCATTGCCTAAATTCTTTTGGTCTAATCACAAAAGTAATATTGTTAAAAAATCAGAAAATGCTGGTCAAGTATAAATATTATTATCACCCATAATCCTACCATGAAATAACCACTGATAGTATTTTGGTGTGTTAACTTCCAATCTTTTATCTTTGAATATATATATATACATATACATGTATATATATGTATATATATGTATGTAAATGGTATATTGTTTTTAAAAATAAGATTAAAATCATATAATACATTGTATCCTCTTTTTTACACTTAATATTATATCATGAGTACATATAAATATTCTTTGAGCAATGGATTGTCACAGATTCAGCAATGACGAGGACAAAATAATATGTTTGAGTGACTCTCCTTGAGTATATCTTCAGCAATTAGTCTCTGACAATGTTCCTTGGTTAGATTCTTAGGAATGGGTTGAATCTCATAGATTGTATTAGCAGTTCATGCACATTTTGCACTTTACTCCACAGTAGATCCATTTGTCTTATAGAAATTATTAACTTTTCTGTAAACCTTGAAATAAAATGAATGGGCTCTATTTATCCTGCAGGATAGTATTGGTATTCCCTGGCATACCAGTGGGTTCCCTGTCATTGTGAACACCTTTGCAAGAGAAGCCCTGACATAGGACTGAAGAACTAAGGCTGTAGAAAGCAGTTAATAGTCTTCCTTTGAGTATAGCAGTGGTTCTCTCAACCCTGGCTGCACATTAGAATCATTTGGGAAGCATATTACACACACGCACTCACACACACGCACACACACACAGACACACACACACACACACAAGAATGGCAATGTCCCACACTAAAAAAATTGAATCTGAAATTCTCCAGATGATTCTAGTGTGTAGCACTGGTTGAGAAACACTGGCCTAGAGCCGTGATCTTAAAGTGTGGTCCTTCAAACAGCAGCACCAGCAATATGTGGAACTCACTAGAAATGCAAATTCCCAGACTCCAAGCTAGAGGCACTGAATCTGACTCTTTGGGACCAGGGCACAGCAATCAGTGCATTTTAAGATGCTTTCCAGATAATCCTGATCCATGCTAAAATTTAAGACCACTGGCCTAGGGTATTCCTTGTCCATGTTCCTGGTCCAGAGATATAGCATACCTAACCAAGCAAGGGAGTTTACTGAAGATTCATAGAATCTGCTACCAGACAGATTGAGTTCAAGTCTCTTGTCTGCCACTGACTAGCCAAATGACTTCAGGCAAGTGAATTAGCTCCTCTAAGGCTCAGTTTCACCATACAGGATATGGGGATAATATTAACAATACACCTACCTCATTTGGTTATTATGAGAATTAAATGGAAAAAAAATAATGAAAGGTATTTTGCAACATGGGAAGAGCTCGAAAAATATTTGCTATTATCATTACCCATCCAAGATACCATTATTAGTGGTCAGGAGGCTGGAAGGAAGCTTCAAAGGTGGAAGAAACCAACTGATCTGATGGTTTTAACATCCCAAACAAATGCTTGTTCCCTGACTGTTGTCTAGCACAGGCTTGGATTTAGATTACACCTCCCAGTGGCAAGAACAGATGAGTCTCCCAGGATAAGACATCAATCATTCTCTCAGGAGCTATCTTCAAATTGTGGAAGCACTGAGGGGCGCCTGGGTGGCTCGGTTGGTTAAGCATGTGACTTCAACTCAGGTCATGATATCACAGTTAGTGGGTTCGAGCCCCTCGTCGGACTCTGTGCTGACAGCTCAGAGCCTGGAGCCTGCTTCGGATTCTGTGTCTCCCTCTCTCTCTGCCACTCACCCACTCACACTCTGTCTCTCTCTGCCTCTTGAAAATAAATAAATGTTAAAAAAAATTAAAAAATTGTGGAAGCACTGAAAATATATGGCTAAAGACACAGGCTTGGTCACAGGCTTGGTCACCTGGATGTGAAAACTGCCAGGGGTGGGAGGAGGGGGAGAAGGAAGGACCCCATATTATCTAGAACAATGTTCTCAAATGGGGGCCTTAAGAAGCACTTGGAGGGCTCACTAAAACACAGATTGCTAGGCTGCACCCCAGAGTTTCTGCATGTTCGGGGTGGGATCCAGGCTTTATACTTCCATCAAGCTCCCAGGTGATGCTCACATAGCTGGTCAGACCACATTTTCCATGCTAAATTGAAACTTCATGAAACTGAAAGGCCACAATGAATGGTGACCTATAAAAGCTTAAGAAAGGAAGAAATATTCTCCAAGACATTGACATTTCCTCTGTAAAATTCAAATTCCTTTTGATGTGCTACTTAGATTTGCCTCAAACAGGACTGGCCAACTGGACAGATGTGCTGATAGTCACATTTTCATTTGAAGCCCAGGTCCTGTGCTGGGAGAGATGGAGTGATGGGCGGTTGCAGCCCCCAGGCTGCTTTCACAGGTGGTGGTGGTGGGGTGGGATACCAGCCATTCCCAGCTGCACCTCTTCCTCCCAAGAAGCCAACCCACACCAATCACTTAGTATGTCCTAAGCATTTGCTTTTTAAAAAATTGTTTAATGTTACTTATTTTTGAGAGAGAGAGAGAGAGAGAGAGAGAGAGAGAGAGCGCACACGCAAGCGGGGAGGGGCAGAGAAAGAGGGAAACAATCCGAAGCAGGATCCAGGCTCCAAGCTGACTGCACAGAGCCCAACGTGGGGCTTGAACTCACGAATCTCGAGATCATTACCTGAGCTGAAGTTGGATGCTTAACCAACTAATTGAGCCACCCAGGTGCCCCTGTACTAAGCATCTGTATACACAATGTCATTTAATCCTTCTTGTGATCTTATGAGGTAGGTAGTACTTGTATCCCAATTTTACAGATGAAGGAACTGAGCTCAAAGAGGTTAAACAAGTTTTCTGAAGACATGTGACTAGTAATAAAGATCTTCAGAAATCAGACCTCAAAATATTCCTTTCTCTTTCTGACCCACACAATGGGTAGAGGAGTCCTAGTTTGTAGACTGAAAAGACCATGTGCATGGCTGAGGACGAACCAGGCATTGTTGGTATATGGACACCCTGTATCTGAGCCATCATGGGGCTAAGAGAATGGAAGGGACTCAGCATTTGGGTGTAAGTAGTAGGGTCACAGCCCATATTCCTGTTTTCCTGCGCTCCAGCAAGCTCTGGTCTCACCATTTGGACCAACTGAACAGGAGGCAGAGTTGGCCTCACCCCATCCAGTTCCTTGATAACCAACTTCAAGGATGTGGCCAGTATGATGACATCTATCCCCAGTCCCAGCTCCAAAGGGACATGGTCAAGGTGTAGACTCAGAAGCATTTGACCTGGAGGTCAGCTCTGCTGAATGACCATAGGGATGAGGGCTGGGGATTTCTGTGGCTGTCTATTCATGTCTCTGGCTCACTCTTTGGTTTATGGTCCACTCACCCAGCCCCTGCCAGCTCTGCATCATTTCCTGACCCAGAACCACACCTGGGGAACTATATGCATCTTTGGGTATAAAATGACTGACTAGGCAAAGGCAGAGCCTGGGCATGTGATTGAAGTGATAAGAGAAACTGAGGTCTTATCATATAGGGAGGCTAAGAGAAGACTGGAAAGATAGGGTTCAAATGCTGGAAGATTGTCACTGGAAAGACAAATGGGAAAAGAAAATTTTCCCAGGGCCACAGAGCTAATAAGCACTGGAGTGGAATTCAAGCCCATTTCTTTCTGACTTCAAAGTCTGTTCTCTTTTCACTATTATATTCCACCTCCTTAAAGCCAGAGGCAGTCCCTCCCTTCTTCAGGTCAATGCAAAGACATAACTTCGTATCACCAGAAGTGCCGAAAAGTGGGGATGCACTGCTTCAGGTGATGGTACAAGCCTCCTGTGCAAGGAGGTGTTCAAACAGAGGCTACGTGCTAGTGTTGTTGGGGAGGCAATTCAGGTAAGAGAAGGTGGTTTCCATTACTGGCTATACATGACAATCACCTACATTTGTTTACAGGACAGATTCCCAACCCCTCTTCTGATCTTCCCCAAGAACAGGGAATTTTTCAAAGCATCTTCAGGGATTCTAAAGCAACCTTTGGTAACTGTTAGGGTGTCTTTTACCTCTGAGATCTTATGGGTATGGAGATTCTGGTGTAAGAGAAGGCCAGCTATGGGGTGTCAGTGCTGATGTTAACAGTAACAACACCAGTTAACTGCTGAGTGTTTACCCTGGGCCAGAGTAAGACCTCAATTTCTCTTATCACTTCAATCACATGCCCAGTCAGTCATTTTATACCCAAAGATGCATATAGTTCCCCAGGTGTGGTTCTGGGTCAGGGAATGATGCAGAGCTGGCAGGGGCTGGGTGAGTGGACCAGAAACCAAAGAGTGAGCCAGAGGCATGAAAAGACTGCCATAAAAGTCCCCAGCCCTCATCCCTATGGTCGTTCAGCTGAGCTGACCTCCAGTTCTGTGCATTACATCACTAAGTCCACACAATCATCTCACTGGACAGACACTACTGTCGTCTACTTCCCAGATGAGGAACTGGGCAGAGGCAGATTGAGTTCTCTGCCCAAAGTCACACCACAAGGAGTTGGAGGAGCCAGACTGTGAGTCCAAGCAGGCTCTAGATTTTTACTCCTAACTGTAGGACCTGATCCAAAGCCATCCAGTCCAGGGAAGGTTCTAAATGAAACCTACCAGTGGTTAACCTCCCAATTAACAAAAACTGCACAGTAAAGGAAGCACCAGGAGTGAAACAGACTCAGACCTTGAAATAAGTATAAGAACTGAGTTGCAAAGCTCACAAGGTAAAGTCTAGACATTGCTTTATTCTAAATATATCATACTGGGTTCTTAAAATTTTAAACTTTTAAACATAGCACAAAGGGCATCCAAGTAATTCATACTGCCATTCTTTCACTTAAAAACAAAACAATACTTAAGCTACTTGGACGGCTCCGTTGGTTGAGCCTCTCTGACTTTGGCTCAAGCCATGACTCATGGTTGGTGAGTTTGAGCCCCAAATTGGGCTCTGTGCTAACAGCTTCAGATTCTTTGTCCCCCTCTCTCTGCCCCTCCCCCACTTGTGTGCACATATTCTCTCTCTCTCAAAAATAATTAAACATTTAAAAAAAATACATAGGGGCACCTGGGTGGCTCAGTCAGTTAAGCATCTGACTTCGGCTCAGGTCATGATCTCGCAGTTTGTGAGTTTGAGCCTCGCA
This sequence comes from Panthera uncia, assembly GCF_023721935.1. NCBI lineage: Eukaryota > Metazoa > Chordata > Mammalia > Carnivora > Felidae > Panthera > Panthera uncia. Next base: position 49,243,116 of record NC_064807.1, read on the forward strand.
TAGGGTTCTGTGCTGACAGCTTGGAGCCTGGAGTCTGCTTCAGATTCTGTGTCTCCCCTCTCTCTTCCCCTCCCTTGCTCATGTTCTCTCTCTCTCTCTCTCTCTCTCTCTCTCTCTCAAAAATAAATGTTAAAAAAATAATATATATATATATATATATATATATATATATATAAACACAAAACAAAGCTTGCTTACTTAAAAGTGGTTTTATTCTGTCAGAGAATGTTCAGACAAAATGGTATAAATGTACTGGCACAATGGTTAAAACATTAATCCCAGTGAAATTCCTGATGTGCTAATTCAACAGAACCTGCCCATGCCTTTCTGGGAAGAGTTGGGTCACCTCTGCTTGCAGGGTGTGTACAAATCCTCACCCACTACAGGTCTAGAGACCACCACCAGGAGTGAAGCTTTATTTCTGAGCCTTTCTCAACCAAGTATGTTCTTATTTCTTCTTTCTGGGCCAATCTCAAGGTCTCAGGAGGGCTGAGTACAAAAATAGGTGGGATTTTTATACTCCGATTCCTGAACTCACTGGGGACTTTCCAGGTACATGCCCTATTAAACTAATCCTCTTGGAAAGTGGATTTTGGGCAAGATGGTTGGAGGAGTGAAGTTGGTCCATCTTCTTACTGTCACTCCTTCTTCCCTCTGGCATTGCGAATCACCCTTGTTCTTGGTTCTGGCCCAGGGCTCTTAAACTATTCTTGCTGTTTAATAATCCTCTCTCCCAAAGTTGTTAACCCCCTGTGAGATTGGCTAAAATTCGCAGGAGAGAGTTGGATTAGCCTGAATGGGATGTCTGAGCTTTTTCCCGCAGCTGAGAGAAGTTCAGTTGAAGCTGTGGCTGGCAGGAGGTAAAGCCAATGTCACCGTTTTAAACCTAGAAATCATCCGGGGAATCCTGATTCACAACACCTCTCACCAGATGAAGATCCGGGTGGCCTCTGGAGGAACTCAACTAATCTCTGTAGGGTTTCAGGCTCTCGGCTCTAGAGTTAGATAAAACACTTCACATGACAAGAGGTTTGACTGAGCTCAGCCTGTCTCAAACTCTTTACCTAGGGCACTGAGGCACTTCCAGGCTGGCGGGAGGAACAAGGGGATCTCTTCTTCCACCTGCCAATCCATTGTGACATTCGTGTTCTGTGTAGGATTTCACTTGACAAAATTAAAGTTTGAAAATTCCTGGCCTAGGTGATTTCTAAGGTTCCTTCCAGACCTAACATTCTATGGTTCTGAGATGCAATTATCCACAGAAACAATGCTGTCTTCTCTTGGTGTTACCACCTCAACCCATGCTGATTGGAGATTGTTTGAGGGTTAATACCTCTTCCCTGGAATTCTCAGGGCTACAAACCTGTCTCTGCCAAACTACTGGGAAGCTGCCTCCATTTTCTGCACATCCTCTGATCAGACGGGATTCCCTCAGTGTCCCTGGAAATCTGCCAAGTGCCTATGCAAACCAAGCCGGCTGCAGGCAGCAGGGGTCTGGGATGAATGGCCACTTTGGACACCCCAGGCCAGGCCGCTCATGGCACTGCCTGCTTTGTGATGGAATTAAAGACCGTTTCCTTTCAGGTGTCACCCTAGAATTTCCAAGTCTGTGAGAAGGTAACATTAAATTGGCGAGGGGTAGGCATAACCTGATAGGAGTAGGTGTTCCCAATCTGAAGTCTTGGTGCCAAAAAACCCTGGATTCATAATTCTGACTTCCCTTCATTCTGGCTTATTTCATCTTTCTGAGCCTCAGCTTTTTCATAGGTCAAACAGGTGAGGAAGTGACAATGTGTGTGTTGACAGGTTGGCACAGCGTCTGGAACTGTACATGTTATTATCTGTTATTGCTGCCACTTTGTACTCAGTGAACACCTGGACTGCCTTAAAACGTGATGAGTAATAAAAGGAGCTCCCCAAATGAAGGGGCTCAAAGTTACCCAGCTGTACGGATACCCATTGCTTTAGATAGCAAAGCAGTTCTCTTTCTACAAGGGCTCCTCTGCCTGAAGTCTCAGGCTCCCCATATTCGAGTGTTCCTAGTTATTGCCAAGCTCTGAGTCATCCTTTGTGCCTAGAAGCTGGCAAGTGTGAGCACTGTTCAGAAGATCAAGGCCAACTGTCCCCTAGCTCCTCCACACCCCACCACCCCCACTCTCATGGCTTGGGGTGGAGAAAACCACCTCATAAATCAAGGTACATGATGAGTTCCTTCATGTTGATTCACGCAAATAGCTCCTCAGCTCCTACCTGGGCTGAGAAAAGGCAAGACCAAGAATTCTAGGGACTGTGCCTTCTCAGGACTTAATAAAAACCTGGTACGTGTGAACTTGTAGAGATATATGGTACTCCAGGACACCATGAGAGATGAAGGGACACTCAGGGGCCACTCAGAATGTTACTCACTACAGAGCGGGACTGGCAGAAACAGGTTCTGGCAGCTCTCCCACAGGTGTGAAAGTAGCAGTTTCCCTCTCCAGTCCTGCTGAAAGCCCCACAGCAATATCACGAACTTCCAGGGCTTGGTGCTATGTGACCTTTATGTACTAAACATGTAAACAATTAAACAAGTAAAATCTCAGTAAGCAAGAAGGTACTGGGGAAGGGGAGAACAAACTGATTGAGAAGACGGAATACGGGCGCCTGGGTGGCTCTGTCGGTTAAATGTCTGACTCTTGGTTTTGGCTTAGGTCATGATCTCACGGTTCATGAGTTCGAGCCCTGCATCGGGCTCCATGCTGACAGAGGAGAGCCTGTTTGGGATTCTCTCTCTCCTCTCATTCTGCTTTTACCCTGCTCACACACACACACTCTCTCTCTCTCTCAAAATAAATAAACTTAAAAAATAATTTTTAGAAAAGAAGAGAGAACAGATGTGGAGGGAGAAGGAAATGTTCATCAATATAGACCTACTCCATGCCATGCACTATTCAAGTTCTTTATAAGAAAGATAGAAAGGTGAAGTAGCAAGAGCGTGGATTTGGAACCCGGCCTTCCAGCATTCACATCCTGGCACATGGGCACTTGGACAAGTTACATCGTCTCTCTGCGTCTTGAAGTGCTCACTCACAGCACTCCATTAGGATGACACAAATTCCTATGTGTTGGTGCTTGTGCAACACAGCCTGGTCCATAGGAAATGCTACAGAACTTGCTCTTACTCACAAGGTTTCTCATTTAATCTCTCCAACTTATTTTGATCTTGGTAAGGCAGGCAGGGTCCAAGCTTTACAGTTGAAGGAACCTGGACACAATTTATCTAGGGTCACATGGATAATAAGTGGAAGTTTGGGAATTCAGACTCCGCCTCAAATGACTCCAAGTCTGTTAGATAAATAAACACTGATTCATGAAGGTCCCATGAGAGAGGGCCAGAAGACTTGTCAAAGGAGCTGACAGAATAGGTTGTGGGGTGGATCCTGAGTCAAGTCTAGAAGGACAGGCAAGCTGTTTATATGTGGGTGTGGGTGTAGAAGGATACCTATCTGTAGAAACATATTATTTTCATTTTAAATCAGGACAGAGAAACTCTGTGAACCCAGTAAGCCAGTGCCTTTAAAGAGTGTTTGGGAATTACGTACGTACATACATTTCCTGGTAAGGTGCCGGCAGACTGCATTCTTAATTTGTGATTTATACTGTCCTCTACCCAAAACATAGTGGGCATCTAGTAAAGGGTTGTGATTACCCTTAATTACTATTATATGTTGGCATGAAGTTAAATTTACATGCATTATCTAGCAGTCCTCAAAGCTTGTTCTCATGGCTAGATGTTCCTTTAAAAAGAAATTAAAAGGGGAGCCTGCGTGGATCAGTCTGTTAAGCGTCAGACTTCGGCTCAGGTCCTAATGTTGCAGTTCTTGAGTTTGAGCCCCACATGGGGCTCTGTGCTGACAGCTCAGACCCTGGAGCCCACCTTAGATCCTCTGTCTCCCTCTTTCTCTCCACCCCTCCCCCATTCACATTCAGTCTCTTTCTCTCTCAAAAAATGAATAAACATTAAAAAAATTTTTTTAATTAAAAAATATCAGAGTTAGATAAAACGCTTTTTACTAGCTCTTTCCTGGAAATTTCCTGGTATACATAAGCCTCATAAAGATTCAGAGAAATTCTACAGTAAAGAAACCTGCTTACTTTTAATGCAGGATTTCCTAAGCCTCCTTAGCCACAGAGTGCTTTTCTATGTAATAGAAACTTAGGGGAATGTTGAAATTAACTGATTAAATTTTGACTTCCCTGCGAGCAAGGTATAATTATCCCCATTTTTGAGGTAAGAAAAGAGAAACTCATCCAGTAGGTGGTGGAGCCACCGCGAGATGCCCAGGCTCTGCCTCCAAAATAACAATGCTCACATTTCCAAAGCACTGAGCTATAAAAGCCACCATCACAGGCATCACATCGTTTGCTTTTCAATGTAAAATTTTAGGTAAAACTAAATGTTAGTAGAATTAAATGGCTTGAACAAAATCACAGAGCTCCTTAAGACTGGAGAGAGGACTAGGCTGAAGTTCACTAGGCTTTCAAAATCTGTAAATGAAGAAATAAACTACCATCGTTTGTCATGAATGGTCTGAGTGCACAGCGGCCTGAGCCAAGAGCCTGCCCAACAGCTGACTTCTGATGGCACTGGGGGTGAGTTGCAGGAACGCAACTGGGGAGCTCCTATTATTTTAGAGCTCAATAGCTCAAACAACCTCAGTCTGTTCCCACTGGCAACTAGCTGGCACACCCCTCAGTGAACTGATGAAAACAGAAATCTGGCCACTTGGCGATGATAATCACTCTTATTTAAAACACATGTTCTCAGGGGCGCCTGGGTGGCTCAGTCGGTTAAGCATGATCAGACTCCTGGTTTCAGCTCAGGTCATGATCTCACAGTTCGTGAGTTTGAGCCCTGCGTTGGGCCCTGCACTGCCAGTGCAGAGCCTGCTTGGGATTCTCTCTCTCTCTCTCTCTCTCTCTCTCTCTCTCTCTGCCCCACCCCCCCATTTGCTATCTCTTTCAGAAAAAAAAAAACTTGAAAAAAATTAAAAACATATGTTTTGCAGCAACTCCTGTTCTTCCAGAGGAAACAGCAGTGGAGGAGAATGTGCTTTAGGATCGGGACACACCCACTTCAATGTTGTCTCCATCAGGAGCCCCCTCCAGCATTTCTCTGGCACATGTGAGTGGACAGAAGCACCCCAAAGGCTTGCCAAGTGCCTCCCAGTGCAGCCCACCCTGCTGTTCTGCCAGTAAGTAGCATCTGATAGGGAGGCGAGTCCTCCTGGCTACATGGCACAGCCAGTACCTGGGAAGGTGTGCCTGCTTCCCAGCCAGCAGCCCACAGCCCCCGTCCCAGGAGCCCAGATGTGTCTCACCAATTACAGAGGTTGCTCAGTGAGTCCCTGTCAAAGAGAAGTGGGATGAGCATCTAGAGACCATTAAGGGATGGAGAAAGTCTTCTTGCCCTACAAATCAACATCAAGCCACAACTGTGTAATTACTGCCACACAGCCTGCTACAGGGCAGGAAGCAGGACCACCAGAAGAGGAGAAGGGAGGAAAAGAAAAGTCTGTAGAGTATGTTTTCCCTGAACATGTTTTTTAGTTGACTTTCCTCTGTGAGGTTTAACATGCTCCTCTGAATTCTTATACTAACAATAACTTCTATTTTTTTATTTTTTAAAATGTTTTTTGTATTTATTTTTGAGAGCGAGAGAGACAGAGCACAAGCAGGAGAGGGGCAGAGAGAGAAGAGAGGGAGACAAAGAATCTGAAGCAGGCTCCAGGCTCTGAGCTGTCAGCACAGAGTCCATTGTGGGGCTTGAACTCAAGAACCATGAGATCATGACCTGGGCCGAAGTCAGACACTCAACCGACTGAGCCACCCAGGCACCCCACTACTAACAATAAATTTTAAAACAAAGCAGGGCATACAAAAAGAACAGTGACTATTTTTTCCCAATTCATGTCAACTCAGTAAAAAAAATGTATTCAGCACTCCCAGAGGGTCAGACCCTATGCTAGGCATCGTGAGACCATGACAGAGTGACAAGGAGATTAAAGAAGGTAGGGCAGGACCGACCAGTGGCTTTGAAATTGTATTGTGCAGGTATTAAGACGGTGTCTGAGGGGGTGCAATGGGGGGGGGGTTGACAGGCTGAAAGCACCGGGATTTCTCCTGCTCACTGCACTCTTCCTCATCCACCTTCTCTCCAGCAACCTCCACAGCTCCACTATGACCTGCTCTGTCTCTTCGCAGGGACAGCTGTTGAGAGACTTAATTTCTTGATATTTATAAATCCCTCAACAATATCTGAAGGTACTTTCTGCAGGCCTGGCCCAGGAACAGAATTCTTACTGAGCATGCAAAGACATGTGCTGATATTGACTGCCCTAATGGGTTCTGGCAGAGGAAACACCCTCACAGTGAATTGCTTGCTGAGGGCTTTAGAGCGTGCTCCAGCACTGGCCAGGCAGCATGGCCGCAAGCATCGACTTGCTCCCTTTGACAGTTGGCTGAGGCAGCTGCTGAATTAAGCCCCAGGGCACCCTGAGCTCTGGATGCTTCTGGTGCCAACCATCATGGTGAATGGTGTCTCCATGCCTCATGAACAGGAATGAAGAAGGTTCTCAGACACTTTCCCCACAGACATGTTTGGGGAGGTTTCCAACCTTGTAAGTTCCGGACACCTAGACAGCTGCACAGAGATATGCAAGAGGAACATCTGTGACTGTGTCTCCTTGGGGATATATTCTTCACAGGCGGGAGGCAGTACGTAAAAGACACTGGGTGTCCAGGAATGTGTGCAAAGTTCAAGTCTTGACCCCACTGCTGCCTCACTCATGACCTGGGGCAGGCAAGTCACCCTTGTCTTTAAGCCTGCATTTTCTCATCTGTGGATCAGGGGGCAGTACTGTTCCTATCTCATTGGCTTGAGGGGTTAAATCAGTCACATGGAGTGATGAGCACATTAGGTACGTACCCAATATGTCTCAGCCATTTTTAGTATGATTAACATTATTACTGACACATCTGAGAGGAACAAGGAAAGTCCAAGGACATGTCCTGTCACAGCATGTGATGGTCTGGATCTGGAAGTAAGGCTAGTCAAAAAAAAAAAAAATCACAAAACATAAAACAAACAACCCCACAACAATAACAAAACAAAAACAAAACCACTAAAGCAGGTCGAAGGAACTGCTATGTTGATGGCAATTTTTTATTTTTTCAAGAACAGCATGAAGAATTTTTTTTTTTTCCAGATGCTGGAACGTCTAAGTGCAAGAAACCTCTCTCCTTAGAGAAATACACCAGATGGAAGCTCTTTTCGAAGGAATTTCAAAATCTATAAATGTAGCACAAACAGGGTCAGGTGTAACCCTGTATCAGTTGTCATCACATTCTTGACGGCCCTCAAGGCCCCATCAGCCTGAGGTCCAGTGATATTTTATTAAGCTACAGGAATTGCATTTCAGAACATGGTTTGAAGGAAAATGTCATGAGCTTATCTTTCCAAGGGCCAAGGAAACAATCAAGGAATCAGCTCATGACTCATGTTATATCCCTCATGCAAGCACACTTCCCTCTGCCATCTCCTTGCTGTCGGGGGAGTTTTGGGGAAGGCGCGAGCATTCATCCCTATTAAATCACGTGAACTCAGCACACCTCTAATTCCACAGCTGTCTGCCGTTGCCACAGTAATAGACATTCTGTTTGCATTGGCTTCTCCATGCAATCTGGAAATAGCAGCAAAATGTGGCAGAGTTGCTTCTGGGTACCAAAAATAATGTTACAAACCTCTGAAAATGAATACCTATGACTTAATGAAACCTGTGGTCTTAATAGTGTTTGCTTAGAAAATTAAACTTAGATGCCTCCTTTAAACAGAATGAAAGGGAGGAAGTGGATGAATAAATGAATGACTGTTTACTGAAAATAGGTGTCATCAATGGGATTCACAATTTATAAAATACTTTCAATGCTGGGAATTTGTTACTGAAGAGACTTGGCAGACTTAGAACCATGGCTGAGGATTAAAGGTGATACATCTTAGCAGGCAGATCGTTCTACCCTCCTTTGCAAACCCAGTAAAGTTAGGAGGATGGAAGTCGAGGGGCAGACTGCCTGGGTCTGAACCCAGTTGTTACTAAATGGTGTGACCTTGGATAAGAATCTACAACTCCATTTCCCCATCCGTAAAATGAGGATGATAATACCATCAAAGTCATGGTGCTGCTGTGAGGACTGAGTTAATATTTTTGAAATATTTAAATCTGTGTTATCACACATTTCTATATAAATATTAGCAGCTGCTATTGTTGTTACTATTACTACCATTATCATTATAGTGATTCTCATCAGATTCTCCCATTTTTCCTCCTACAGGCTGCCCTAAAGTTCCTTACTTGAGCAAATTTAACAGAAACATTTTAAGGCCAGAGATGCTCTCTACAAAATCATTATAGCATCTCCTTAACCACTGACCTGTATTTACATTTCAGCCTGATTGAAAGTCTCCTTGATTTTTTTTAATGTTTATTTAGTTTTGATAGAGAGAGGGATAGCACAAGCTGGGAGGGGCAGAGAGACAGGGAGACACAGAATCTGAAGCAGGCTCCAGGCTTTGAGCTGTCAGCACAGAGCCCGATGTGGGGCTTGAACTCATGAACTGCAAGATCATGACCTGAGCCAAAGGTGGATGCTTAACTGACTGAGCCACTGAGGCGCCCCTGAAAGTCTCCTTGAAAGGGAGTCCTGAGAGGCTGGGATAGAAAGAAGGAATATTAAATGAGGAATAGTTTGTCTTGTGGCAAGGGGTACCATGGGGGATTCACATGCTATGCTATTTTGCTTCCCGGGGTACGTGTGGCAATGTCAGAAGGTATCTTGGGGTGTCACAGTTAGGAGGCAGAAGGGCTACTGGCATCTGATAGGTAGAGGCCAGAAATGCTGCTAAATATTTTATAAGGTTCAGGACAGCGTCCCTGCCTGCCCCCAGCAGAGAATCATCCAAACCAAATGTCAACAGTGCCAAAGGTTAGAAACCTTGTTAGAATAGACCTTGGAAAGAAAAGCATGCTGGCCCCACAGGATCTTCCACTTTAGAATGGATACAATGGGTTTTTTTTAAATGTTTATTTATTTATTTTTGAAAGAGAGAGAGCGTGTGTTTGTGCGTGTGTGCGCATGCGCGTGCTTGTATATGCACCCTCGAGTGGATGAGGGGCAGAGAGAGAGAGAGAGAGAGAGAGAGAGAGAGAATCCCAAGCAGGCTCTGCACTGTTGTTGCAGAGCCTGACACGGGGCTTGATCTCATGAACCATGAGATTGTGACCTGAGCAGAAATCAAGAATCAGACACTTAACTGACTGAGGCACTCAGGTGCCCCTAGGATGGATTATAGTGTTAACTCCCAGCAATCCAAGAGTTAATCTAGTTTCCAAAGGTGCTGGCCTACTTTAAGGTGACATGGGGGGGGGGGTGCTACTACACTAGTAGCAGTATTCATTTATTCCGGGGCATTCCCGGTTCCCGAGAAAGGAAACCAAGGAGCTGGTCCTCCAGCACCCATATAGTTTTCATTTTAGCACTGAAGAGGCTGCCTTCCATATTTTCAATTCGTGCATTGAACATCTGTACATGCTAGTTCTGAGCCTTGAGATGGTTCTTCAAATCTAACGTGTCTAAAACATGCCCAGCCAATTCCTTTCCTCTTCTTCCTGAACATGCCCACCTTTCCTATCTCAATAAACACTTTGACCATCTTCCCTGTTTCTCAAGCCTGAGAGCCAGGCAACATCCTCCCCTCCCTTTTTCCCTCATGCTCACATTCAGTCCTCAGGCAGATTCTTTTTGCTCCTGCCTCCTGAGTACATCTTGAATGCTTCTTTCCTTCCTTCTCTACTGCCACTGCCCTGGCCTGACCACTGTGACTAACATCCTAAATTGCCTCCCCATTGTTATTCTTGATAATTTCTAATTAATTCTCCACATAGTGATCTAAGTCATCATTAAAAAAAAATAATTAAAGGCTATGGCTTTTTACATCCTTTGTTGGCTTCTCACTAATGCTTCAACTAAAATTCAAACCCTTTCCTATGGCCTGAAAAAGTCTTATATCAGGGGGTCTCAAAGAGTGGTCCCAGACCTGCAGCATCAGTGTCATGGCTGTGTCACCAGGAACTTGTGTGCAAATTCCCAGCATTGCCCACCACCCCTGCCCCAGACCTACTGGATCAGAAACATCAGGGGTGAGGGCCAGGAATCTGGATGTTAACAAGCTCTTGGGGTAATGGTGATGCATGCACTTGGAGAACCACTGCTTTATGTGATCTGATTCTCCTCTCTTCCCAGTACACTCAAGTCAAAGGGGCTTCCTTGCAATTCCTTGACCATCCCAAGGTCTCTTCTACTTCAGGTCCTTACATGGTCTGCTCTTGCTGCCTGTAACACACTTCCCATCTCTCTTCTCCTCTCCCTTCCTAGATACTTCCTCTGACCACTCCTCATGCAGACTTCTGCCTACACCTGAAATTCTTAGTTTTCTTCACAGCACTCCCTATCACTAGTTCTTTTCTATCTTCTTCTTCTTCTTCTTTTTTTTTTTTTTCTGGTTTACTTGTTACTATCTGGCTCCTCCACTATTCCATAACCTCCACTAGGCCCGGCCATGTCTTGTTTGTTAATGTATGTACAATGAATATTACAGTGCTTGGTATGTAGCAGATGATCAATACAGAGGGCCTGGATGTATTATCACTCTATGGTACTTCTAGTAGAGCACAGGGAGACAAAATGTGTGGCATCTGCAGCCACTCCACATCTGAATTAGGCAGACATAGCTATTTGACACCCACAGTCCCTCCTCCTTGTACCTAGCTCTGCTTCAGAATTTGTCATGACGCTTCATTCCAGGGAAGGGGGAAGGGAGAAAGGGGAAGGGGGAAGCAAGGGGGAAGAGGGGGAAGGGAAGGGAAGGGTAAAGGGAAAAGGGGAAGGGGAAGGGGAAGGGGAAGGGGAAGGGGAAGAGAAGGGAAGGGAAGGGAAGGGAAGGGAAGGGAAGGGAAGGGAAGGGAAGGGAAGGGAAGG
>NC_064807.1:49254198-49264013 GCF_023721935.1 Panthera uncia
GAAAGGAGAGGAGCGAAAGAAGGAGAGGAACAAAGGAAGGAAGGAGAAGAAGGAGAGGAAGCAGAGGGAGGAAGGAGAGGGAGGAAGGAAAGAAGGAAGGAAGGAAGAGGGAGGGAGGGTGAGTGAGAGAGAGACACAGTTGGGGGGAAGGAAGGAAGGAAGGAAGGAAGGAAGGAAGGAAAGAAGGAAGGAAGGAAGGAAGGAAGGAAAGAAGGAAGGATGCAAGGAAGGAAGGAAGGGAGGAAAGAAGGAAGGAAGGAATCAAAGTTGTTACTTGCAGTGGAGATGAAAGAAATACACTCAATAACTGAAATGCTAGTATTATTTATGTGCCCAACAGTGTGCTTATATTTCACAAGAATTATCTTATTTAACAGTCATGTGGAAGAAGCAATAACTATTCTCTAGCCCAGGTGGAGGTGCCAGAGGGAATCCTGGAGGAGTTTTGAGGAATGGGTGAATCAAAAGCACAAAAACCAAAGAAACAGGGAAGCAGAGGCATGAACCCTTTACTCACACCTACTTTCTTAAGAGAGGTCTTATTTGGGAAGAGGAAAGCTTTGGTAAAATGACTTTTGGCCAAGCATTATTCTATTCAGAGGTTATACTGCTGGCTGCTCTTGTCTCCGCCAATTCTTCAATGGTAATCTTCTTTTTGAATATTGGCAGCATAACTGATCTCTGTGAAGTTTATTGGTATAAATGAATGCTGGAGTGTCATGGCAGTGCTTAAAAGATCTCCGGAGAAAGGACTTCCAAGTTATACACAGGCCCCAGCTAATCTGATTCGTGTCTCCTGGGCCAGTAATCCCTGCCTGTGATGAGTTAGGTTATTGTTGGAAGCGTACTGTCGTGTGAAAAATGTGATGGCAGAAAATGTTTGGAAACCATAAACTATTAAAGTATTTTAATAAAACTAAGTGTTTATACTAAATATCCTCTCTGAGTGTGATCCAAAAGAAAAAAAAAGTGTTTCTCACTTGATTTGCAATAAATGGAGATCTGCAGAGAGATGGGAATTATAGCACAGCCTTCACTTCCATGGCAATGGACTGATGTCACATAGGGGATGGAGAATTTCCTGATGGGGCCAGGATTTGGCATGGAGGTATTGATTACATGTTTAGTCAGTGTAAAACTGATACCAAATTTAGGAAATTTTTTTAAATATTTAATTTTACTTAAATTGATTTTGGAAGGAAGCACTTACAGCAAATCAAGGGGTCATTTTCCAATACTTTAACCAGAAATGGATGTAGAAATCTCATATAATTCAGAAAATTGAGCTTGACGTGATGCCATGCCTCCATGGAAAGGACAAAGAATTCTCAGTGCGGGGAAGGAAGATCATTTCATGTGAGATCCAATGCCTTTATATGAGAGTCTCTGGAAGTATCATTCCCAGATGAGCAGTGCCCAGCATCCCCTCCACGGGGTCCTAAAAACTCAAATCTGAGGACTTGCCCAGAACTACTGAATCAGTCTCTGAGGGCAGGGCTCTGGAATCTGAAGTTTTAGTGTTTCCCAGAGAATTTTTAATTGAAACCATTTTTTTGGTAGAATGTGAACAAAGTAACAAGGAAATGTTCCTTTATTATATCTAGGTAATTCTCGAACATCATTACAGCTTAATGAAAAATATAGACCATAAACACATACTAGGCCCACCGGTTATGAGGGGTATCATAGAGTGCAAACATGGGCAATTAAGACATTTGCAGGTATTTTGAGGGAAGCAAAACAGTGTCATATAACAATACTAGACTTCCGGGTTTCAAAATTCAGCACAATTTTAAAAACTGGGTAAAGGGATCAACACAAGTTGTCTCCTTTACTTTGCCAACTAAGGCACATAAAAATGCCTCACCAGCTCTACCATTTCATAAAAGAAATAGCATTTTTTTTAAAGAAATGATATTTTTAATGCCAAAAAAAAATAAGCAGGAAAGAATCTCAGAATAAAAAAACAGACCTTACCCAGAATACACTTTAAAGTACAAAGCATTTGATACAATGTCTTTATTTTCCTCATTTTCATTTTGTCCCAGGGAGTGCTGACTCCAGCACTGATGTTTGGGAACCTTTCATGCAGTGGAGAGACCAGGGTTTTTAGAAAGTCCAAAGTCTATGCTAAGCTTTGCCCCTTGCTGGCTGTATGACTTGTGCATCACCTGCAAGACTGATGCACCTTGGCTTCCTCATCTATAAAATAAGGATAATTGTCATTGTAACCATGGATTGGTCAGTTGCCACACTGAATACACTCAAAAGATGTCCTCCTTCCCTGGTTTTCTCTTCTTAGGGCTCTACAATCTACTAAGAACCTTGTTGGATGTGAGATAAAGACTTGCTTCCAACCAAGAGGAGGAAAAGACTCTGCTTAACTAATTGCTCCCAGCTTGTTTTTTTTTTTTTTTTTTTTTTTAAGCTTCTTTCCTCTTTCTTTAGATTCTGATGGAATTTCACATGAGGCAGATCCTGGGTACTTGGTTGTTACCAACTATCTGAAATAGCACTCCCCTGCCTAGTTTGTCATAAAAGAATGGGTACGAGTAAATTCCTGCCATACATGTTTAAAATGCTGTCTAGGTCTTGTTTGCTTTTTCTATTATAACTATTCATGAGTAACTTATGTCCGCAAAGTAAGAGTGGGCCAGGTGATTATTTGTGTGTGTGTGTGTGTGTGTGTGTGTGTGTGTGTGTGAGAGAGAGAGAGAGAGAGAGAGAGAGAGAGAGAGAGAGACAGAGAGAGAGACAGAGAGAGAGCAGAATGGAGGGAACAGAGCTGCTGGCACAGCTCCAGAGCACCATGCACACAGCAGTCTATGTGATTGGGGTCCCATCACCAACTGTGCCTCAACGAGTCATACAAAATGATGGACCTGGGTGGAGGGAGGCACACAGATGAATACTGTTCCACAAACAGAGCCTATGCATGGGCCTCCAAACAACTTAAGATAATTTTGTAGCTAGTATTTTTTCAGTCTTCTGTGTCAAGCATTATGCTAAGCACTTTATATGCATTGTCATATTTTATCTCTCACAATAACCCTACAATAATTATCCCCACTTTTGATATGAAGAAACCAAGAATTAAGTGGTCACTTGCTCAAGACTGCCCAGCTGGTCAACAGGAAGAGGCAGAATCTGAATCTAGATCTGTGGAAATGCACAGCCTAAACTCTATACCTGTTGGCTAAACCACCCCTCCACGTAGAAGAAAGTAGAGAACAGAGATCTTGTTTAACACATGAACTTTTAAGGAGGGTTCGTTTCTCTTCTTTCCTCTGAAAAAAGGCAGCTGACCAGCTCTGGCTTATGTTTCACCTCTGTGAAGGCAGAAAACAAAAACTTTTTGGAATAACTTACTCCTCAATCCCTAGAACAATGATATTTCTGTTTTCCTGGGGATAGGAGGCTCTCATATTTGGGGCTCTCGCCGAATAAGTTGGTGGTTGTATTTCCTAAAGGGATGACCTCCCTTTCTTCAAGCAGTAATCACTCATGCCCTGCTGAACTGGACAGAAAGTGGTAGCCAAATATCCTGTCGTTAAGCCTCCTCCAAGGCAACTCTGGTGAGTGGTTATTTTGGAAGTGGCTCTAATCTGTCACGTTATGCAGCTTTGCTAAGACTCACTTTATTAGCTACCACCAAGAGCTAATAAAACATGTCAGGAAGTCTCTGTAAGCTGTAAAAACATTTCCAAAGGTCACTGCCGACACTCCGGACTTCAATGAGTTTTTAAAGGAAAAGAAAACAGAGGCAGAGGCCCAGAGTTTCAGAAGACAGAACTACCAAAAGCAGTGGCCCCAAATGGGTTGTAAAGGGCGGCAACTCCATATTACACCAGCTATTGAATAAACTCTGTCTAGAGGATGTCTTGAAGAAAAGGTCCAAAAGCCACAAAAGGGTGGTGGGGATGGTGACGAGGAAGAAAAGCAGGACATCCGAGGTTTGATCTCATATGAGGATACTTTATTTCTCTTGGTTATTTAAATTTGGTGTGTGGGGCATCGAACGGTCACACTTATTTACAACAGACTCCTTTATAAACAACGGTGTGGGTGGCAGAGAAGTGATTAATTTTAGATTACCTACTGCATGAGGCATTTTTCTTAATATAGCACTTTTTTTTCTATTACAAAAGTAAGCACACTTTTTAATAAATAGTAGTAAAACATGAAAAAGAAGTATTCATGTCACCTTAAAAGCAGGGAACAGAGTTTCACGCTTTGTGTTTCAGGAGCCATACTTTAACATTTGGGCTGTCTTATGACAGGTGACTAGGGTGCGTGGTTCTACTAGCTTGAAAATATTAATAATCACTGGGATTTCCATTCACCACTGATAGACAGAGTAACAACAATCCTGGCTTAGGATAAAAATTTTAGATTTGAAATCTGAACTTTGGGGGAAAAAAGGTCATCCACGGAGTCAGTCAGTCAGGATGTCATGTTGTAGGAGCTCAGTGAGAAAAGACCATTGACAAATTGGTGCGCTCCAGACTGAGAGAGGCAAGTTTGGTCCTGCCCTGGAACAGCTGCCAGGTAGCTCTAGTGCACAGACTGTGCATGTCTGTCCTTAAAATTTATCACAGGCTGCCGTAGGGGGTGAACGTGATTCAATTCCTGAGGGCTGTAATGCCCAGTGAACTAGTCACTAACTGGAGATACAGTAGGGTTGAACTGAGTCAGATGAATTCCTTTGGTCTTACTGTTTTATTTTTCCTCCTCTATTTGCTAAGACAGTCAACATAAAGTGGCAACGAGAGCCCTAGACCTTGGAGCTGAAGTGAGCAGGGCTCTGAGTCCCTGCTCTGCCCTGCTTGCTTCTAATTTCAGGCTAGTTCTCCGGCTCCCACAGCAGCTCAACACTGAAGATAACAATAGGACCAGCCTCAAAGAACACTAGGAGGACCAAATGAGCTCCTAAAGCTCTCAGCAGAAAGCTTGGCACCTAGTGGGCATACGGTACGTGAGGAATTCACAACAATGTGTTGCTTGCAAGACTGGAGGCTCTTTGAGGACTGGGTTATGTCTCCTTCAGGTACTGAGCGAGATGAGCCTGGGAACAACCCAGGGAGGTGGGGATCTCTAAATATGCTCAAGAATAAAGGAATTTGGCTTAATTTATTTCACTTTCCTTTCTTGGTACATTTTCCCTATTTTTTGTTTCTTCTCCAAAATGGTGAACCACATTTTTTCTTGCTTCAAACAGATGTATCATCGTTAGCAGGTTAAGGCTATCCAATCCTCTTCTTCTTCTTCTTTTCTTTTTTTTTTTTTTTTACTTGTTCTAGAAATATTTATCTTTCTTGTATTATTCTTGATAGTCAGTTTTTCTTTCTACCTTCTTCTTTCATAGCTTTCCTCCCTAGGAAAACTGCTTTCCCTTTAGTTACTGAGGTTCTGGTGAGTTTGTCAGTCTGTTATCCTTGCCACCTTATCCCTAACCACCCCAATTCACATATACCCAGAATTCTCATTTGACTCTCAGATCACCTACTCTGTAAGAAATCATTTTTACCACTCAGGTTAGTCAGAGTCTGTTTCTGTTGTTTGAGACCAAAGAGCGATAGCTGATACCTACTGATTTTTGCTTCCTTTCTAGTGATGCTTCCTTCCTACTTTGTGGGTGGTTTTCCCATATGTCTCCTTGACTAGCCACCACCAATCTCCTTCTTCACCAAACATGGCAGATTTTGTTCTGTGAGTAAAGATGAGCCACCACTCTACTCACAGGTCAGCCCTCCTCTTAAACTAGCACAGTGGCTCCATGAAATTCAGTTACCTTCAAGGCAACCTGATATTCTGCTGAACAAAATGTTAATGTCAGCATCCTACGTGCCCTGAGACTTGGCTATCACAGTCTTAAAGTGGTAATGCATGAGGAGAAGTAGATACCATCTGCTTTAACTCTATTCATTGACAGTGTGGAAAAAGGAGGAGAGACTTTTAATGACTTGTGTAAGTCCAAACGGGTAGACAGAGGACAGATTAAAATGCAGTCTCCTTACACTTGGGTAAAGTGCTTTTGCCATCTGATTGGGCAACTTACAAGGAAATACTATTTTGGACCCAATCCAAGCAAATTTTCTTTGTGAGGTAGAAAAGTCTTTGTCATAGGATGCTAACATCTACAAGACAGTCTCATAATAAAGAGATCTAATAATTGTTCAAAATCAAAAAAGAAGTCAGGGAAGAAAGAAATGCACCAAGAAGGGAGAGAGGTGTTAAGGAAAAATGCCTGATATTTCTTCTACAGGGAGGTGCAGGGATCCTCCAAAATGAAACCATTCCAAGTCCTTTGCTAGCCAACACATATTGAACATAACACATATTGAACATAACACATACTGCACATAAAAATGTGCAGTGAACTGTTTTAAATTTGAGGGTTCCCCACAAAAAATAAGCATTGGATAACTGACCCAAAGCAATGAACCAATAAAAGAGTTCTTTATTTTAAATTCATATAAAAATATTTAATTTTCTTTTGTCCCCAAGGAACAAAACATCATAGTCTCTTAAAACTCCCTGAGTGATTGAATGAAGGCAATGGGAAGGGGGATATGTAGGTTTTGGAAATGCATTGCATAATACATGTATAGTTCTCCAAAATTTTTTGTTAGATAACACTATATAAATAATCGTATCTCCAAGTATGAACACCAAAGGCATATGGCAATGATATGTATCTTTAAAATTCTCTGATCTAAAAATCTGTTTTACAGCAGATATTTTCTAGACAGAGGTGTTGGTTGTCATACCATCTGGCATATTACATTAGCTTTAAAAATGAATGAAATTAGATCTGCACACTTGACTTTAACCACGTAATTAAATGTCTATGTAAGGCAGTTGTAATTGACAAAAGGTGGGCAGATACAGCTTTCTGATTTTTTTTTAACAGATTCTCTAACTCAGAGAACTTTTAAATGAAGGGCTTTAAGAGATACTGCTTAACTGTTAAACACATAAAGCAGGGTGGTCAAATATACGGGTTACATGTCACCATGCTCCTTACCATACTTCCAAAGCAGATGTTGCTAATTCACCACAAGTGCTCTTTTTAACTTGGGCTGAAGAGTCTCAGAATCTTCTCAACACAGTACAACAAACAGCCATAACCAACAGATCAACATAAAGAAACCCGCTTACCATTCCTCTATTCTGGTACTATCCTGGTACTCATGCTACTTATTCAATGACTGGAATTTCCAGAGTTCTGTGAGTTGGCAAGTTGATTAATTATGTGGTCTTCCATAATGAAAAATCAGTTATCAGTTACAAATTGGTCTAAAAATGTGCAGAATGCATGGGTCATTCATTTCCCCTGGCTCTCAAGAACATATAGATGGGCGCCGAGTGTCCCTGTACACTTCAATGATCTACTGTAGCACTTTCCATAACATCTCACTCAACTCCACCTCTGTAACTGAAGTAAAAATATCCTCAACTATGACAGAGGAGTATTTTTTTTTCACATTTTCCAGATCAAAAATGGATTTCTTTTCTTCCATTCAAGACACAGGCCCTGGCCTCTTCAATTTCATATCCTCCCCAAAGTAGAAATAAAACACATAGGCAGGCCTAGGATGAGACCTGGTTTTACAGAAGTGCCTCCCAACCTCACCACTGCAAAAAAGGTCAAGACTGATAATACAGTTAACCCTTGAATAACAGATTTGAACTCTAGAAGTCTACTTACATGTGGATTTTTTTCGATAAATACAGTACTGTAAATGTATTTTCCCTTCCTTATGGTTTTTTAAATAACATTTTCTTTTCTCTGGCTTATTTTATTACAAGAATACAGTATATAATACACATATAAAATACATGTTAATTGGCTGTTTATGTTTTCAGTAAGGCTTCTGGTCAACAGTAGGCCGTTAGTAGTTAAGTTTTGGGGGAGTTAAAAGTTACATGAGGATTTTCTACTGTGTGTGGTAAGGGGGCAGGAACAGCACACTTAGCCCCCACATTGTTCAAGAGTCAACTGTATTAAGCATCTCATTTAACTCAAGGCTTTTCTTCCATTGAACCACAGCCTTTTTAGAGCTAATACTTACATTAGAAAGTAATGACCAAATAAATGCAAATCAATAGTGTCTCCACTGATTAACATGAAAAGCAATACATTACAAGGGAATAAACCAAATAGTGACTCAGTATTTTGAAGTTATCACTAATTCTGAGTGATTACTTCCTCTCCTTGCTCTGATGAGTGTAAGTCTGTGAAAATGGACTATTGTCTCTTTCCTTATTACAATATTCTTTTTAAAAAGTTCATAGTGGGGTGCCTGAGTGGACTCAGTCAATTGAGCATCTGACTCTAGATTTTGGCTCACGTCATGATCTCATGGTTCATGAGACACGAGGCTCTGCATCGGCAGTGTGGGCCTGCTTGGGATCCTCTCTCTCTCCCTCTCTCTTTTCCCCTCTCCTGTTCATACTCTCTTTAAAAAATAAAACAAAAAACTTCATAGAATACTCAGGAATTGATAATTAACAATAATAATTGAATTCCCTCCTAAGAATTGCTTTTATGGCTAGACATTTTGTAATTTATAATTACAATAACTTTTCATGTGCGAATAAGTACTTCCAAAATACTTGGGATTTCATGAAGTTAACTTGCTCATTTAGAGCAGTTGGACTGTTTTCCCAGCAAGTGCATTTTATTTTATTTATTATTATTATTATTTTTAATGTTTATTTATTTTTGAGAGGGACAGAGACAGAATGTGAGTGAGTTAGGGGCAGAGAGAGAAGGAGACACAGAATCCGAAGGAGGCTCCAGGCTCCGAGCTGTTAGCACAGAGCCCGACACAGGGCTCGAACTCACGAGCTGTGAGATCATGAAATGAGCTGAAGTCAGATGCTCAATGGACTGAGCCCCCCAGGAGCCCCCCCAGCAAGTGCATTTTAGACCAGAGTTTCTCAGCCTCAACACCATTCACATTTGGGGCTGGGTACTTGTAGTGAGAGGCTGTCCGGTGCATTGTAGGATATTTGGAAGTATCTACCTGATAGATTCTAGGAGCACCTTCCCACATGTGACAACTAAAAAATGTCTGTAGACACTGCCGCATGTCTAGAGTCACCTGTGTACAGTATCACTCTCATGTGACAGCTCCTACTTCAGGTCACTCATTTCCTGCTTACTAGCCACTCCCCTCTACTGACAAATGAAGCAAAGATAAAGTTTGTGGCATACCTCCTCCCTACTGAGAAGGTCACCCTTCTAAGCTGAGTAGAAATTAAAGCAACTTTACCTTTAATCACATAGCATCCCTGCAAGGAGCTCCGATTCATTGTTGAGAAACAGAATCCAATACCACAGAGTAAACAGAGATACAGTGTGTCTCCTGAGAGATATCTCCTTCTCATTCCCCCCTCCCAAGCTGGGCAGAGATATAGATATAACTTCACCTCTTGCCTTCTTCCCTCCGGGAGATCAACTTAGCACTAGAGGGTTTCAGAGCTCAGAGCAATAACTAACCAACAGCAACCATCTCCTAGGTAATTCTGTGCAAGTTATCTCATCTCTTAGAGCCTCAGTTTTCCTCTTCATGAAAACCAAGATAATTCCCACTTCTTAAAGTTGTTGGTTGGTCTACGACCCAGAAATTGCACTACTAGGTATTTATCCAAGGGATACAGGTATGCTGTTTTGAAGGGGCACATGACCCCCAATGTTTATAGCAGCACTATCAACAATAGCCAAACTATGGAAAGAGCGCAAATGTCCATTGATGGATGAATGGATAAAGATGTGGTGTGTGTGTGTGTGTATATATATATATATA
>NC_064807.1:49264113-49291613 GCF_023721935.1 Panthera uncia
AGTATGTGTGTATATATATATATATATATATATATATATATATATATATATACATACACACGCAATGGAGTATTACTTGGCAATCAAAAGAATGAAATCTTGCCATTTGCAACTATGTGGATGGAACTAAAGGGTATTATGCTAAGCGAAATTAGTCAAAGACGAATATCATATGACTTCACTCACTCACATGAGGACTTTAAGACACAGAACAGATGAACACAAGGGAAGGGAAGGAAAAATAATATAAAAACAGGCAGGGGGACGAAACATAAGAGACTCTTAAATATGGAGAACAGACAGAGGGTTACTGAACGGGTTGTGGGAGGGGAGATGGGCTAAATGGGTAAGGGGCACTAAGGAATCTACTCCTGAAATCATTGTTGCACTATATGCTAACTAACTTGGATGTAAATTAAAAAAAAAAAAAGTTGTTGGTTGGAACTGAAGAGTATATATATAAAGCATTTAGCACAGAGTTTAGTATACAGCAGATGTACATAATGAGAATTATGAGTCTTTCAGTCCCTCTACAATGACCCCCAAACCAGGGCCACCTCACAGTCTAATTTGCAAGTCACGATGGAGACCAGAAGAGCCACGGGGAAAAGCAAGCACACATGTACCCCTACCATGATCTGGATGAACAAGAAAGGTCAACATATCTGAGAGGCAGAAAACACCTTTGAAACAGAAATATTCACTCTGTAATACTGCCAAGTCTATCTACAAATACATGGTTACATATAATTAAATGCCTTGATGACTTTTTAAAGTCACGTGTGATCTGAACTAATGAAAAGAAACACCCGTAGCTGTTGTGACACATTATGCACACAATACATAACATTTCCCTTGCTTTCACCCCACCATCCACATCCCCTGCTGCTAGTAGGCTGAACCACATGAAACTGCTGATATGTGACTATTTTTCACCTGTGAAATGGCAATTTCTTGGGGGCCAATTTCACCTTTGGGGGAAAACAGACTCTTTCAAATATCTAAAATGTTAGGTTCTCAAGTAGAGATCAAATAAATTATTCTTGGTTACATGTGGAAAATTCTGAGGAAGCCAAGCCCAGGTGAGGTATACTCAGTGTGGGTGAAAATTCTATTCTTTCCCATCTTTTTTTCATCAACTCAAGAAGCAAATTTACAATGCTCCCAAAAGACTCTAGCAAAAGAGGCAGGTGCTTGATCCTAAATCCCAACAGAGCTCTGAATTAATAATAGCAGGGAAAGGGAACTATCTATCTGAAACTGCTCATAGGTTATTAACTAAGAGAGAGGCATATGTATGTCACATGAGGGCAGGACAAGGAAAAAGGACCCTGCAGCACAAAATGGCAGATGGAAAAGCAGTTGAGGCTATTATAGATTTGGGCATCCCACCCCTAGCTCACTCTGGCCTAGGAGCATCCCACTCCTGGCTCATCCCTAGGGAGCAAGCACTAAGCAGTAGAGAGGCAGAGCTCCAGGGACTTGGCTGAGAGAGACAAGCCCCTGGATGGATGTTTTAGAGAGTACTACACACACCAACTGGACGTGACTGCTGTGGCCTGGACACCCTCCCATTAACACAAATCTTGAAAACGGTCTCGCACACCCCTCTGAACCCTTCCACTGGTCACAAGGACAGAGGGATCAAAACTCCCAAATCTGTCTATTCATTCCTAATTCCTTTCCCAAGCTCAGACTCCCCACTGACTGCCAACAAATCTCCACCTTGATCTCTTCTTAGATCTTAAACTTCATATGCTCCCTAAATGAAATCACGTCCTTCTGCCCATTCCTGTTCCTCAGTCATCTCTCTCAGTTAGTGCAATCACTATTGACCCCCCCTCTGAAAAGGAAATCCTTCAAATGCAAGGTTCAAGGTTCTTTTTCATTCTCCTTCCACGTATTTAAATAATTTTGCTTCAGAAGTGGGTCTCGGGCCCAACTTCTCCTAGGGAGGCTGCAACTGTTGCCCTGGATCAGGTACTTGCTTCTCACTTGGACTTAGAGCTGCCGCCCGCCCGCCTTCCCTTGTTCCTCATCTTCCCTCAGAGCAGTCTCTCCTCCAAACTGCCTCCAGAGCCCTCATCCTGAAAAACTAGCTTTAAAACCTTTCCGTTGGTTGAACATTGACCACAACACATTTCTTTGGCATTTAACTAAATGAGAACATATATATGAATGGATTACTTTGGCCCTGGCAGAGAATAATGAATAATACTTACTGAAATTATTAATTGCATTGTTAATTGTATATTCAGCTCTTCAAAATGTGGCCCCAACCTAACCTTATTCCTACTGCTCACCCAAAACACCCGCTTTTTCAACTGTGCTTTCTCCTGGCTCCCTGAACTCCTCAGGACATTTTAGAATCCCCTGCCTTTGCATACTCTGTTCCCTCTGCCTGGAGTACCTGCCTCCCTCCTTCATTCCCCAACTGCCAGGCAGATTTTGGCCAAAAATCGCCTCCTGGGTGAAACCTTCTCCAATATACTCAGGTGAAAATAGTCATTCCCTTCTCAAAGGAACATTTTTATATCTCTGCTATTGTAGCACCCATATTTTATGGTGATTTATTTGTTTGCTGTTCTCTCCATGTTACCCTGTGAACACCTCAAGAACAGGTACTCTGTCACTTACTTTCATCTACTCAGTACCTAGCTCAGAGCCTGAATTAGAGAAGGCCTGTGTAACGGTGGGTGAAAGGGGTGGCCAGTGGCTGGAGTACAATAATGGTTCTGGTGTTACATTAAATGTACAAAGATAATTACTTAGGGGTGCCTGGGTGGCTCGGTCACTTAAGTATCCAACTCTTGATTTCGGCTCGCGTCATGATCTCACGGTTCATGAGCTCGAGCTCCACACTGGGCTCTGTGCTGATGGCATGGAGCCTGCTTGGGATTTTCTCTCTCTCTGCCCCTCCCCACTCACTCTCTTCCTCAAAATAAATAAATTAATTTAAAAAAAAGATAATTACTTAAATAGGGCAGTTTGCTTATATGCTCTCTTTCTTTTAGTGTTTCTTTTAGGAGAAAATGATATGAAGTATCTAGCTTAGCCTTCTGTGGAGAGGGCAGAAGTATCTGAGACCCAGAAGCAGGACATCGAGGGTTCCTCTGTTCCTTTTCAAATAGCTGTTCTCTTTCAAATTGCTTCACCTGCTTTGAGAACTTGTGTTTTTATCTATCCATTGCAAAGAACAGAAGCCTCCTGAAGCTATTTAAATAGTGAGAGATTTACTGTGTTAAACATGGCCCCCAAGAGCAGGCAATGGAGCACAACAGGGGAACTGGATGAGGAAACCGAAGCCTGGGGACTGATGCCCCTCCTCTCTGATGGGCCTTGTGGCCTCATTTCTTTGGCTGGCACTACCACCTGGAGTCACTCTCTTCTTTTTAATCTCTGCCGAGACTTTACTCTTTCTTCATCTGACACATGTGTAAGCCCCAAATGGCAGCCTCAGCCTGGCCCCCAAGACTTTTCAACTCAAGGGCTCTAACAATTTCCCTCTGAGCCTTAGTACTATTAAATCAGTTCAACAAGGAGGCTATTAGACTGAGGTGCCTCTAATTCCTCAGAAGCCTATGCAAGCAAACAAAAACCTAAGTCTGAAATGCCTGAAGGTTAGGAAATCAAACGTAAGGACAAACAATCACGTGTGGCCAACTAAGCTTTCCTAAATAAGGCAAATGCTTAAGCTATAACCAATCAAAAAATTTTCTTGCTTTGTTTCCACCTTTTCTCCATGAAAATCTTTCCCCTTGCACCAGACAGTGGAGAGCTTCTAACCACCTCCAGTTTGGTGCTGCCTGATTTGAATTGATTTTTGTTCATAAACTCTCAAAAATTTTAACATGCCTCAGTTTATCTTTTTTCAAAAATTTTTTAATGCTTTTGTTTTTGAGAGAGAGAGGAAGAGAGAGAGAGAGAGAGAGAGAGAGAGAGAGCAGGGGAGGGGCAGAGAGAGAGGGAGACACAGAATCTGAAGCAGGCTCCAGGCTCCGAGCTACCAGTACAGAGCCCAAAGCAGGGCTCAAACTCAGGAACTGTGAGATCATGACCTGAGATGAAGTTGGACGCTTAACCAACTGAGCCACCCAGGTGCCCCTCTGTTTATCGTTAAGAGTAAAAAGATCATAAGACAGGAGCTCTAGTTGGTCAGCTCCCTTGTAGATGGCACAAGAGTCACACGGCACAGGCCACCCTATTGGTGGACTTGGCACACATAAGGTGTCCACCCTGGTCCAGTCACCTGTGTCAAGGAGGGGTGGGATCACATGGACAGATGCCTTCTTATCTGGGGCTGTGAGCAAGAATTGGTGATGGGAGAAGGGTCACAGGCAGTATAGTCAGCTACAAGGGTATATTTCCACTTCTAAACCCCCACCTGCCAACCTCCAAGACTTGTCCTATAACTTTCTGTCTCACCCTTCATCCCTGACAACTATGCTAGCCTGCCAACATCAATACTATCGGAAAGGGCACATCTAGATGCCAAAAGTTAAATCCTTTTAATACAGTAATGAGGCATTAAAAGCATTAAAGGAACATCAAAGCAAGGAAAGCAAAAGAAAAACATACAGGTAAGCCAAAAATTAAAAACATATGGTAAATTTTGCAATCTATCTCCTATCTCAGAGCATATTTTAAAATACAGCAACCACAATTCCAGAGGCGAAACTTCATTTCAGCCACTATTCCATGTAATGGGTGAGCTCTATGCTCTACCAATTTCCTCTGCTCCTGTCCAATGGCCTGACACGCAGGTGCAGATGCTTCTGTACTACAGAGAACACAGCACAGAAGCTGGGGTCAGACAGAGTTCTGCCACTTAGTATTTGTTACCGAGAGAATTTCATCCAACCTCTTTTTATCTCAGTTTCCTCATCTATCAAATGTTAATAATAAACTCCCTTTGCAGGGTTCTTGTGTATGTTAATCGTGATAGTCACAAAACACATCTTTTTATGCCTACTATGTAGGGAGCAGTCAATGAGCAGTACTGGGTTGTACCAGATGAAGTTGACCCTTTGGTAGGTCCACTGATTTCATATGCTTCCCCTGTCAGAGAACTTATCACTTTTTATGATTATCTTGTATGTGTATGTTTCCACCATTAAATTATGCCTTCCTGTTTCCCTCATGAGGCCTGTCAGCACTTGGCAGACAGTAGGTATTTCATCCGTATTTTTTGAATGAATGAATGTTAACAACGACGGTGATGGTGGTGATGATGAAGCTACCTCTTCTGGACAGCCTACCGGGACAATATGGTCCTTGATTCCATTGCTGGGCATACAGTAGGGACACAATAAATGTTTATTAAAGAAATGAATGAGTGAACAAGTGAATAAATTTGAGGCCTATGTATACAAATTCCAGAGAGTATCAAGTCCATAAAAACTGCTACAAATCTGGATATTGGTCATTGCCATCACAAAACATACAGTGGCTTGCCTTCATTATCACATTTTCAGCGGGTTCTTTGGTATTACATGGACCCTATCAGCATTCATGTGGCTCCATAGGCCTCCCAGGGAAATGAGAAAGGCAAAGTGCTGAACTGCAGCCTGACAAGGCAGAAAAGGTTAGGACTGTTGTGTATAGCTCCCCGAAGCCTGCTGGCTTTAGTCTTCCCTAAAACAGCCAGCAGCTTGCAATTGTACCATAAGTCTTTGGATGGAACAAGACCTTCCCAAGGCACTGTGTGGAGCTCATGCTACTTAATGTAGCTTTTGTCCAAAGAGCCCACTGAGTTGATTCCCTATATCTCTGATCAAATGTTCAGTCTTCCCTAGAGAAAGAAGGTTGGAATGGAGAATAGTCCTAGAAAAAAGAAGGAGGAGGAGGAGGAGGAGGAGGAGGAGGAGGAGGAGAAGAAGAAGAAGAAGAAGAACAAGAAGAACAAGAACAACAAGAACAACAAGAAGAAAGAAAGAAAGAAAGAACGAAAGAAGAAGGGAGAAGAAGAGGAAGAAGAAGAAAGAAAGGAGAAGGGAGAAGAAGAAGAGGAAAAAGAGGAAGAAGTAATAGAATTTCTGGTATCTGGCCCTGGTGACCACCAGAACTGGAGAGGGGCTGGATTGATGAAGAAGATAGGAAGAAAAAGATCCAGAAAAAAGGAAGACTTCATTCAGCCATAAATGTATCTTTAAAATTTCAAACAGTGACCAGTTTATGTGTCTGGATTTTAAAATGAAGTCACTTTTAGAGGAGAGGAATGTTCTTTCTTGTCTTGACAACAAATAAAGGAGAAACAAAGTATGAAAGGTAGAATGTAAATTACATTTAAGAGAAAATCAGTGACTTTCAATTATTTAGCCTTCAGGAAACCACAAATATGCAAGTATGGGAAGAAGAGAAGAAGAAAAGAATGGCTGAGGTTCACAGAGACAAACATACCAATGTTATCCTCAGAGATCTTCTACATTGCTTACCGCCTGGCCCCCTCTTTGTGTTATCTGGCTGGTCTGGGGAAGGCAGAAGTGCCCTGTATTTCACCATGTGAATTTAGAAAAAATACTCAAGAGCAGAACATCAGGGAACCATTCCCAGACAAGCATAAGGAGTCTTGCCATTTCTCACCAACGATTCGGGAGCTGGTCTTTTCAACTCAAGCTGCTGTTTACAGAAGCGTTACCACAGGATTATAATTACAGGTTTTGTTTAGTTATAAAGAGAGTCTGAATCCTCCATCAAAGGAAGAGGAAACAACTCACTGAGAGGTGTGGAGTGAATCTTTCACACTCACTGTTGGATGGAATGCCAGTGGTCTGCATGGATTCGGGCCAAAGCATGAGCCCTTGAGGTATGGGGAGCTCTGAGCTCATGGTGGGCAGGAGAGTCAGTGCTCTACCCCACGTTTCCTTCTTCTTGGAGAAGTGCTGGAAGTAAGGGAGGCATGAAAGGCCTGTGCTCCCATGGGCCGGCTCCCATCCAGCCAGACTTCCCTCTGCTCCAAAAACTGGTTGTTCTCATTTCTCCTGCCCAGATGCACGGAGGGGTGCTGTTCTGGCAATGAGAATGTGGGGCAAGGTCTCAGGGGCTGTCTCTGGCCAGACAATGGGATCCCTGGAATGCCCATTTGCTCCCAATATTGCTTCCTCTCAACTTTTCTGGTCTTTTCTCTCATCTTTGGCCCTGATCCTAAAACTTGGACTGAATTCACATTCTTTGACAACCCATCACATCACTGGCTCTGAAGACCTAAGCCCTGGTCCTGCCTGCCCCACGTGGTATCTTCCCTCAATCCTCACAGGTCTCTCCGTTTCTAGAGGTTATTTCTGTGCACTGAGCTGGGTACTGGGAGCACCTATAGCTCTCCAGTGCCCCAGGGTATCCTGTTGATCTTGACCAGGACGTACACAGCAGGCTTGAGTCTGATCCTCGGAAAAAATGTGCTATGCACAGAGGAGGGTCTGTTGACCTTCCACCCCATGACAGCTGTACAGATTAATATATTGGTGACTCAGCTGCTGGAATAATGCATGTGCTACTTCTGAAATGTCCCAGCAGGCTCTGTCAAGTTGATAAAACAGGCAAGCCACACTGGGGGTAAAAGTAAAAATTACCCTCCTCCTAGGAGAAATCTATTTGACACAAGCCAGCCATTCACCAGACACATAACAGACCAAACTGGGATTTAGTCTTCAGCCTGCCCGAATTCTCAAGAATCTTCACTTCTGCACTTCTGCACACTGCACTTCTTCTGCACTTCTGCACTTCTGCACACAGATGGGAGGTGCATTTTCTATTAACAAGAGCAAGGAGGGAAACTCCCGGCTTTCCTCTCCTTTAATCTACTTTCTCCTGGATGCTGGGCATTAGCATTCCATTAACATTTGGTTACATGGAGCTTCATTTTCCCAGTGCATTAGTATGTATCTTGAAGGAACATGGTAGCTGTAGCTATAAGACCCACCATCAATCAATCACTGGGCATGAATCTCCACTGAGTGTTGCTCATGCTGCAGTCTCACTGTGCCTGTTCTGGTTTAAGGTCCTGCTGACTGGGCCCATTGACAGCATGCCTCCCGGCTCTCCTCCTTGGGCTTCTGGTCCCCTGGTATCATTGCCAGGGAGTGCATTTGCTCTGGGGAGTTCTGAGCTTTATGGATTTTGCAGCACTTCCCTTTTCTTCCTGTTACAAAGCTCTGGCTTAGCATGAAAGCCACCTGGCAGAGGGCACTATCTTTTTTCCCATGTTATGGTTGAGGAAATGGAGGCAAGTTATCAACTTAAGTCAGGCCACATAGCTAGTAAGTGCTGGAGCTAGAATTCATCCATTTGACAGATAATGTTAGGTTCTTATTATGAGCCAGTCACTGTCTTAGGGATTGGGGATTCCATGTTAGTAAACAAAACAGCCTAAAATTCCTTCCTTCCTACCTTCCTTCATTTCCTACTGGGGTTTAAACTCAAAGCTGTTTGACCCCAGAGTCGGAGTCCAACAATGGTTAAATTACATGACACTAGTTCAGAGGTGGTCACAACCACATGGGAAGACTTGCTTTAAAATGTTTGACTGTAACCACAATGAGATATCACTTCACACCCATTAGGATCGCTTGTATCAAAGAAATAGAAAATAACAAGTGTTGGCGAGGCTGTGAAGAAATCAGAATTGTGTGCCGTTGGTGAAAATGTGAAATGATGCCATCACTGTGGATGAGAGTTTGGCAGTTACTCAACAAGCTACACATAGAATTATAATCTGATCCAGCAATACCATTTCTAGGTACACATACAAAGGAATTGAAAGCAGGGACTTGAACAACAACCTGTACACAAGTGTTCACAGCAGCATTGTTCACAATAGCCAAAAGGTGGAGAAACCCAAATTTCCATCAACAAATGAATGAATAAACACACAATGAAGTATTGTTCAGCTTTAAACATTATTCAGATTCTGATTATTATCTCATTATTGAGATTCTGATACCGGCTACAACATGGATGAAACTTCAAAACATTATACCAGTGAAATAAGCCAGATACAACAGAACAAATATTGTATAATTTTACTCACACAAAGTACCTAGAATAGGTAAGTTCATAGAGTCACAGAATAGAATAGAAGTTACCAGGGGCTGGGGGAAAGGTAGAAAGGGGAATTAGTGTTTAATGGGTGCACAGGACATTTGGAGTGATCAAAAGTTCTGGAAATAGACAGTGGTAATGGTTGAACAATACCGTGAAAGCACAACATAGTAAATTCACTGAATGTAACACTTAAAAACAGTGACAATGGTGAATTTTATGTTATGTGTACTTTACCACACTACAAGAAATAGCATTTTGTTTTGTTTTGTTTTGTTTTGTTGATCATAAAGGAAATCAGCCCCAGAATAAGAAGTCAGCAGATAATTATTGAGGTTCTCTCAGGGTCTGGAGTACCTGCTTGATCATTCTGTCATTTTTTTAAAAAGTTTATTTATTCTGAGAGAGAGAGAGAGAGGCGGCGGGGGGGTGGAGGGCAAAGAGAAAGGGAGAGAGAGAATTGCATGCACTGTCAGCACAGAGCTCGATGTGAGGCTCAAGCTCACAAACGGGGAGATCAAGACCTGAGCAGAAACCAAGAGGTGGGTACTGAACCAAACAAACCATCCAGACGCCCTGAGACACTGTGGGAAGAAAAGATGCCAGCTTTCTACAAGTCCTCACTCAGCTCCTTTATCCACTGGCGTCGTTTATCCCCAAACGCACAGCCAGTATGGGACAAATGTACTGAGTATAGTCTGATAAAGATCACGGCAGGGCAGTACTGCGAAGTGGCAAATCTGAGTCACCAAATACAAGAGTTTCTACATGCATCTGGCTAGGAAATTGCTTAGAAAAGAGGATTTATTATACCTTGAGTTTCTGGAAATTCTTTTAAGAGCATAGTTGCTCTGGGATAAAGATATATTTTGTATCTTTCTGGAATTAAGCACAGGCAAAATTAACCATAGGGCCTTGCATCTAGCAGGTGGGGGTCTTCCCTAAATAGTAGTGGCTTCTTTCCTGGTAGATATTTCTCTTCCGAGTAAAAAGGCACCTTGCTCTCTCAGTATGAAACCTGGAAGGAAAGTCCTGGGATTAGGGGAGAGGGATACTATTGCAGTAGAGGAATCCAGCTCTCTCCTGGTCCCAGAGAATGTTCAAAATTTCTAGGGAGGAGCATCAAAATGGTGAATTGTGGCCCTCTAATTTCCACCAAAAGGCTTGCAGATTTGTACCAACCTTTTGGGATTATAGTGTGGGGATCAGAAGCCAGCGTGAGGCCTCAGATGGGCAAGGCGGCCTGGAGGAGAGGGACAGCCATCATCAGAACCCACGCTCCGCCTAGTTTTAGACTTTTAAAAAGTCTGTATGTATTTCTTTGTTGATCTTTCTCAGGATCTGGCAGAGCTTGAAAATTTGAAGCAGGCCAATTCGACCAAATGAGGCAACAAAGGAGAGTTTTAGTTCACACCTGAGGCATGACAAATGTAAATAAGTAAGTAAATAAAGACATAAAGGGGAGTGATGAAATGGCAAAGTACAGGGTAGTTTTAGGGCAGTGAAACCATTCCGTATGGTATGGTGGATTTGTGATAGTATGCATTTGTCAAAACCCATAGAACCATAACACAAAGTGAGCCCTAATGTGATCTATGGACGTCAGTTAATAATAATGAATCAATTTCGGCCCATCAATTATAGCAAATGTACCACACTGGCCTAAGATGTGAACAACAGGAAAGGCTATGAGAGGAAAAGGGACATAGGAGAAGTCTGTATTACCTGCTTAAGTTCCTGCTTAAAACCTAAAACTGCTCTAAAACAATAAAGCCTATTAATTCAGGAAAAAAGAGGATGGCTATTGGTCCCAAATAGTTTATTACTCATGCTGTTTTCTTGCAGCCTAAGAAAGATGAAACAGTTCAGGTAGAATGTGGCAGGATAATAATGGCACACAGCTTATTAAAAATAAAAAAAGTCAACTTTGTCTTGAAATCTGTCCTTACAATAAAAAAAAATTGAAAAATTAAATAAAAACAAGGAGGAGCAGCATTCCTATCCATGTCCAGGGCAGTGTTTGAGAGGTAGCTTGAAATTCCAGGGGGTGGAGACAGGCTGCCTGACCAGGCTCCTTTCCTCACCTGGAGAGTCTTTTCCAAAGCAGTCGTCTTAAAAACTCCTGGTTGAAGGTGCCTGGGTGGCTCAGTTGGTTGAGCATCTGACTCTTGATTTCAGCTCAGGTCATGATCTCATGGTTCGTGAGTTCAAGTCCTGCATTGGGCTCTGCGTTGACAGCATGGAGCCTGCTTTAGATTCTCTCTCTGTCCCTGTCTCTTTGCCCCTCCCTGGATCTCTCTCAAAATAAAAAAAAAAAACAACAATTTTTTTTTTTTTTTTTTAAAGAAAAAGATGGAACAGGAGTGGAATCCTGCCATATTTCCATTGCTCTACTCCCCTGAGGCAGACAGCTCAATTGTAAATCTTAGCACCATAAAGAAGTGGGTGGCAGGGGTAGGAGGAGGAGTCTTCCCTTTGGAATGTTATCATCAACTTGGATTGGATTCATTCTCTTCACTGAATTGGGGCTTTTATGTGATTTGAAGCAATGTACAATTGTTACTACCTAAGAGAGACTGGAATGGCCTGAGACAATGGCCTAGGAACAAAGGGAAGGCCACCACATTGAACGCATTTTTTTAAAGGGAGACTAGGAGACAAAGCACAAAGTTACATTCTGGCTGCAACACCAGGCATATCCAGGAATGGACCAGTTATGTACATCACTAGGTTTGTTTTAAAAGTTTTCCCTTGGCTATTCTGAAGAGAATGAATTGGAGAGGGGGCAAGAATAAAGTTGGAAGACTTAAGATTGGAGATGCTGTGGTATTCTGGTGGAGAGAGGATTACAGAAAGGACAATGACAGAAAGGGAGAAGTTTGACATGCATTAGAGCGTACGAGCACTAGTATCTAAGGCTAGATTGAAAATTCAGGTAATGGAGAAAGAAGCAAGGATTTTTCTAGGTTTCTGGCTTGAGCAATTGGGTAGGAGATCATGGATGAATTGTGGGCTGGAGAGCCCTGAGGAGAAGCATGGAGGGGTCTGGGGTGGAGGGGAGGCTAATAAATCCAAGCTTAGCAAGTTCCTGAGGCTATTTTAAAACAGTCTTCCAAAGAGCTCTGGTTTCTTTGAGGTATCTCAATGAACAGAAGGCAAATGCTGGAATCTGGGATGAATTCTGAAAACTGACATATGCATTGGCTGGAGTCAAGCTTTCATTTAGCTTGGGAGCAACAAAGTATCCTGTGACATCTCCACACAGTGCCTAGCCCTATAAATCTGGAGTGGGTTCTGATGGAGAAATACATATGATCTCTCATTGCTGCTTCCCAAGGGGAAGACTTGCTTTTTAAAGCACCAAATGTTTGCCTATTCTCGTCAACAGATGCCAACTTCTACAGGTACCATTAAACGGCTTCAGAAGACCTCAAAGTATGACTGCGAATAACCACCGTCCCTGGCAACGTGCAGCAAAACTGCACATTCATTTCCCAGTGTTCAGAGCAGAAACATCTGTCTAAAGCCACAAGGCCTTGGTGGACGCAGGCAGCAGCAGACCCGTGGGGCCCATTCATCTTGACACCAGATTGTTACAGATGTTTGCAGCCGCTGAGAGCCTGTTCTGAAACTCATGGCCTCCATTCAACTAGGGCTGGGCAGTGGGATGACCCTGAGGTTCCCCACATGAGGCAAGACCCACCTCCTGCCTCAGCAAAAGCTAATATGGGGATTAGGTTTAAAATGTCCAAGTGTTGAACAAAAGGCAGTTTTTCTTGGCTCCTGCTACTGAGGTTATACTCCCTTTGGCCCTGGATTTGGTGATAAAGAACCAGTAACACATGGTGTAATTTTCAAAGTGCTG
The DNA here is from genome assembly GCF_023721935.1 of Panthera uncia. Lineage (NCBI taxonomy): Eukaryota > Metazoa > Chordata > Mammalia > Carnivora > Felidae > Panthera > Panthera uncia. Next base: position 49,277,015 of record NC_064807.1, read on the forward strand.
CCTCACTACTTAAATCAGCAACATAAACATGAAATGACTCGGTCACAAGTTCTTTTCCCCCAGTAAGTCAAATGCATGTCGGCCTTCCAAGCAGCTGTTGGTAAGAATTGCTATTCAGATCTTCAAAATTTTTTTACCGAAGTGAGGAAGAAATCCTTCAAGAGGGCTTAGCCAAACTGTAACTATGGTTTTAAGGTCCTTTGGAATGAAGGAATTTTTATAAGAGGGCTTTATGTGTGTGCACAATCTGTAAAGACAAAATACCAAATTTTTCCTCAAGTATAGGCTAAAGGTGCAATTTCACTATATGTTTTCAGAAAAGTTATTAAAAATGACGACTTAATGCCCATTTCCTAGGTTTGAAAACTGCCCTAAGGCTATGTTAACATTAGGAGAAGCCAGGTGAATAATGGGAATTCCAAGCACTGTATCTGCAGCTTACCTCTCAGTCTAAAATTATTTCAAATTATAAAATAAAAATCTTAAAAATGATGACAGGATTCTATGGTCTTTGGGTTTTCCCATCGATGACTTCTCTCACCAAGAGCATTATTCCACACTGATGAAAAATCTTATCTGATCAATTTTGGATGGGATCATGACACAATAAGTGAGGTGGATGCTTGCATTTTCTATCAGTCTAAACTTGGCAATCATTGACCCAACATGCTAGCAAAGCACCACCAGCCAAAAGTATGAAAAAGGGCCTCATTCTTCCATTTCAAATGGAAAAGGTCCTGGCTGATTCAAATGGATTTGGCTCTAGATCTGAAAACCACTGTGTCATCCAGGGACGACCAAACAGATGTCTGTCTACTTTCCTGTAAGTGATGCCTTGCTGAGGAAAACACAATTTCATCACACATAGTCCTAAACTGCAGCAAGAGTGGATTCTATCACTCATATACATTTTAATGTGGGGTTTTATGCACTTCTTTTTTTTTTAATTTTTAAAATGTTTATTTTTTGAGAGAGAGACAGAGAGACAGAGAGAGAGAGAGAGAAAGAGAGAGTAGAGGAGGAGCAGAGAGAGAGGGAGACATGGAATCCAAAGCAGGCTCCAGGCTCTGAGCTTTCAGCACAGAGCCTGACATGGGGCTCTAACTCACAAACTGTGAGATCATGACCTGAGCCGAAGTTGGACGCTTAACCAACTGAGCCACCCAGGCACCCCTGCAATTATTTCTTTAGCTAACTCATGTAGACAATAGGATTAGATACACTTTTCATATGCTGTCATTTCTGAGTCATGTACATTCAAGCTCTGTCAATATTTGGACTTGTAATTATGTTTTTATCCTCTTATGACAAAAAGGTATTTTGGCTAATGGACTATCCTAATTGATAAAACTATTATGTAGCATATACTAGTATTGTTGAATTCTGAATAATTAGAATTTAATAAACTACACTTGTGGGGAAAAAATTAAGTATCTCTATTAAGCAGTAAGCTCTCCCTTCATGATTCTGAAGGACTGCAAGATTTTATTAGGCTTAAAGACCAGTTGAAAAGAGAAATCCAATAAGTTGCTTATCAAAGAAAAAGTGTTTTTCTTGAATTTGAACATGAGAAGATTTGGTGAAACAGCAACAATAGAGGGACCTCAGAGAACATCTGGTCTAGTTACCATGTTTCAGGATTTTAGGAAGTTTAAAATGACTGGTGCTTAATTTGGGGTTGGGGTGGGCTGCTAGTCTACTTGGACAATCTGATAAAGCTGTAGAGATCCTACCTAGAAAATGCAATATGAAATACTTTAGGTATAATTTGAAGGGTCTGGTAGAACCCCTGGAGGTTTCTTTTCTTTATTTTTGTAAAACAAAACAGAAGAGAGGCACCACCATAAATCTGCAAACGTGTTTACGGTCGTTAGAACAGACCAGGGAAAGACTAAAAGAAAGATATACACTGATTTGTTATCTTTACTTACATCTGGAGTTTGGCATTGTGGTGAGTTGGAGGGGGGGTGGACCCTCTTAATTTTATTGAGACTTGAGACACTTGGTATTACTTAAATTATTAGTGCCAGGATGTATTAATATAAGAGCCAGAAAAGAAATGAGAGAGAGAGAGAGAGAGGGAGAGAGAGAGAGAGAGAGAGAGAGAGAGAGAGAGAGGGAAGCAGGGTGAAGAGAGACAGAGGGAGACAGAAATTCCACCTTTAAATGACATGGTCAAGTTGGGTTTGGGCAACATGACTGCAACTTGTCTTCTCCTAGCCCCCTGGGCCTGGCTCCAGGAGTCAATAGTTGTCTTCCCTGGGATTTTTTATTTTTATTTTTTTTAACGTTTATTCATCTTTGAGAGACAGAGCAAGAGGAAGGGGCAGAGAGAGGGAGACACAGAATCCGAAGCAGGCTTCAGGCTCTGAGCTGTCAGCACAGAACCCGACATGGGGCTCTCATTCACGAATCGCAAGATCATGACCTGAGCGGAAGTCAGATGCTCAACTGACTGAGCCACCCAGGAGCCCCTTTCCTGGGATTTTTAAGAGCACCCTCTAAGCCTCTAAACTCCTGCTCAGTGTCCCTAGATGAGAAGAAAGAAGACAATAGTTGGGACTATACCAGTAAAGGGATGGTAAAGGGAGCCAATGCTTACTGAGCCCCTGCCAAGAACTTTACATACATGATCTCCTGTGAGCCTTGTACACAAACCTCTGGGGTGAGGAAATAGGAAGGCCGACAATATGCATCACCGACCCAGAGCCTGACACCAGTAATGATTTTATCTGTGCTGTGAGCCTTCAGCATACATGCGGGAATACTTCACACCCAACCCTTCCTCACAGGAAAGAGAGGTACTCTCACCTCCATTGTACAGATGAGGGGTGGAGGCTTGCAGTCAAAGAGCTACCTGAGAGTAGCAGAAATCAACTCGAATCTTCTCACTCACATCAAGTACTCCTCTCAAACCACGGTGTTCTCTAACACAGCAGTTGGAATGATTCTCTTAGAAATCAAAGGAGAGGGGCGCCTGGGTGGTTCAGTCGGTTGTGCATCCAGCTTCGGCTCAGGTCATGATCTCGCGGCTTGTGAGTTCGAGCCCCGCGTTGGGCTCTGTGCTGATAGCTCGGACCCTGGAGCCTGCTTTGGATTCTGTGTCTCCCTCTCTCTCTCCCCCTCCCCTGCTTGTGCTCTGTCTCTCTCTATCCCTCAAAAATGAATAAACGTAAAAAAAAAAAAAAACTAAAAAAAAAAAAAAAAAGAAACCAAGGGAGATTACTTCATGTCTCTGCTCACAAGCCTTCACTGGCTCCCCATCTCCCTCAGAATAAAATGCAAAAACCTTACTGTGGCCTTAGAGAATGTAACTTCCTTCAACTGTCCCCATTTTCCCACTGTAGTCCCACTGGCCTCCCTGCTGTTCCTCGAGCATCCAAACACAGTCCTTTTTCAGGTCCTTCGCACCTCCCAGCCCTACTTGGAGCATGCTTTCCCCAGATGGCCAGGGATGCCATCTCTCAGGCCACTCAGATGTTGCTCCAATATCACTTTCTCACAGTGGTTCTTCTGTCCTCTTGGTATGAAGCAGTACTTCGTCACCCCCCCGTTACTTTTCTCACTTATCACCTGCTGACATCTTATACATTTGATTCTAGTCTGCCTTCCTCTTCCACTCAGAAGCCCAGTGAAAGTGGGGACTTAGTCTTTATTGTTCTCTGTTGTATCCCCCTTAAGAGACAAAACTTGATAGGAGCTCAATCGATATTTGCTGAGTGAGGGAACGAATAAATGCAGGAAAAAGTGAATGTATGCTACTTTCCCTCAGGGCACTAAGTTACAAATGGAAAATAATGAGGACTTCATATTGAGTGTGGCTTACAAATCTAGGGCTGATCCTGCTTTCCAAAGACTGGCTGGCTGAGCAATTTACGCTTGAGCTTTCATTTCCCAGCATTTCCTGAGTTCATTCATTCAATCTTCTCTGCATGAAAATAAATCAAGCACCGGTCACTTCATGCATAAATTAAATTCAGTCCAACTTTATTACCTACTTTCAGAGGAAACTTTCACAACAGAGGCATTTAGTGAATGTGAAATATGCTGAACACCTATACTGGTGTCATTTCTTTAAGCCTGCTGATGTAGTCTGACCTAGGTTAACGTTCGGCATCTGTAGAAATGAAAGCTATTAGTGGAATGTAACCAAGGCATCATATTTAATAAAGACAGCTGAAGCCAGATTTTTATTGCTCTGTTTTCACACCTTTGCAATATGTAGTTTTATGCTTTACCAAAAGTTTCACAGGAGTGATGTACTTCATAAGCTTTTTGTAAGACAATCCTTGTGAGATCAGCCTCTAATGATTATTAATGGCTTTGAAAAGATTGTATCTGGAAGAGATAATTCTAGGACTGGTGAGGCATGCGTACCACTAATTCTGCTTTGCCTATAAATTACAGATACAGAAACAATTTGTCAGGAAACACTGTATTGTAATGTTTAAAAATTATTAAAATGTCACTTATAAAATTTTAAAAGGTATGCCTTGAAAATCAGTTTTCTATGTCCTGACTTTGCAAACAGAAAAATGATGGAGATGTACAGATGTCAGGTCTTAATAGGGTCAGGAAAAAAGTGCTGCCAATGATTACCTTCAGAGAAGTAGTATAAATCATCCTAATAATACTAATTAAGCACAAAACTGAAAAACACTCAAGTTGAGGTTTTGCTTGTGTTCTGCACTGAGAACCAGAAAGAGCAGGACACAGGGAGTCAGGATGCCCGGATGCCATGCCATCCAACAAACACTAGAGGGGCTGATTATGTTTCAGGCACTGACCATGCCTATGACGTGGGGTCATTTTTCTATTCTGGGCTTCAGTTTTCTCATCTGTACATCGGGCATAAATCCTGCCCTGCTGACTTTACATCACAGTTGTGAAAATCAAGGATGAAGAATGAAGTACTAAGCATTACAACTCTTCTGGTTATTATTGCAAATAAATGCAAAAATTTTACTTGTTCTGTAGATACCTTTGGCGCCACATATATGATAGTAATAACATTAAAAAAAAAAAAAAACGTATCCATAATTTAAATCATTCCTTGTCCCAAGCAAGCAACTATTGGTATAACTGGTATTCTAAGACATCCTCACTCATCTGCTTACACTTGGATCATTGGAAAATTTATGAACTATTTCGCAGGAGTATTGAAAGAGAAAAGACAGTGGAGTTGGATTTACTATTATCTGGTTTCTGATCTTCTCTTTAGAAAGCTTGCACCATCCCATATGTAATAACTTGTTTACTATCTGTCTTTACCACAAGACTAGAAGATACATGAATTGTTCACCTGTTCAAACACAGTGCCTTCACATGGTAGACACAAAATACCCGCAAATAAGTATCTATTTAATGAATGAGTAAGAGTCTAACTCAGACTCAGCGCTTGTAAGAGGAAAGTATCAAATGTTTATCCAGAACTACTTATATGCCAGGTACTTTCTAAGTGATTTTGCATATATTAGCTCATCTAATCATCAAACCACTATGGAAAATAGGTGCGGGGAGGCTGACTTTACAGGTGAAAGAATGAGGACACAGTCAGGTTAAGCAGCTTTCCAGAGGTTACGTAGCTAGTAAGTGGTAGAACTAGGACATGAATCTGGAAGGCTGGCTCCAGAGTCTGCTCTCTTTAATCCCTGCACTAATCAGGGTGAATGTCTGTGCACACTGTGTATGTGTCCAACGCTCCAGCTTCCTGACAATCATCACTCAGATTGACTGAGCCCCTTGACATCCCCCATGCTCATGTACGACGCTGTAAGATAAGAGAAGGAAGATGGGAAAGGACACTTAAAGAAGTTTCTGTGGCTTCTTAAAGACACTAAGACTAAAGATAATGTGCTCAGAAAAAGTGATTTGGCTGCTTTTAGAGGCTCATCCAAATAGTCATGACCAAGTGAAGCCAGGTTCCAAGGCCCATGGGCCTGGGACAGAGAGCTAATGCACATGGAGCTCAAAGTAAAGATCCGAAGAAATACTGAGGAACAGGGTAGCTTGCCTCATTTCACATCAGGGTGGCTTTTTGTTATCCTTCTCCCATTTTGCTTCATTTCTCATATATTTGTATGTAAATTAAGCCCCACAACTGTAGGGAAGATCAACTCTGACTGATTCCTGCCATTGCCAAACCCCATGAAGGAACCACTGGGGGCTAATCGCAAGCTGCACAGGGACCACTGGCTGTGCAGCCCAGCAGAGCCATGAAAGACCACTGTAAAGAGACACTACAAAAGGAAATTCTGATAGTGGCTTAATAGAAAAGTGCAATGTGTGTTGGCCACCACGCAAGTAATATATCAGACTGGAGAGCCAATCTGTGAACTGACACATACACATTACATTCCTACCTGCCACAGGTTGGGGCTCCAGGATATAACTGGTACATCAATGGCAGCCACCCTCTAAAGATCCAGACCTTCTGAGATCTCCCAGGCCTGCTTCCATCCCCTTCTCAAGGCAGCTGCCCTTATGCCCTGGGTTCTGTAAGATATGCCTATAATCCTTGAAATAAATTTCTTGCCCAGCACCCCCCAAGTTAGTGTTTGTTTGCTTACACTACTTTCGCATTAGCTTTTGTCAAAGAAAAACCCTATTCAAAGTCTCTGGGGACAGATTTACTACTATAATTTAAGGATCTTTCAGAATTTAGAATAGCAATATAATGGTATATATGCTGCTTATTACATACACTCCCCCCCCCCCCCCAAGCAGGGCCAGGAGCAACACCCTGGAATCAAACACATTAATGTATCTTTGTGGCAAAATATAAGAATGTTCATAGTAAGTTTAAGGAATATAAATAGCCTCATGCCAGAGGAGAACACTTGTAGCTTTTAGACCTTTTCTGGACTCTGAAATGGCTAATGAGGGATTACAGACCCATTTTCATAACCTGAAGTTCAATATGGTGGGCCTTACAAAACTGGAAGTGCTCAGGGTGGGATGGAAGACAGGGTTCAGTGGGTTCATCAGAAAGTCTGAGGGCCCCTCCACCAGTCCTCTCCTCCCTTCATTCCTCTTTTCCTGGTACTCCCTCCTCCAAGGTGTTTCCAAACTTCATGTATTTCAAGCATACATTATACCGCGTGCTCATCAATCGAATCAGAGGGGCTCAAAATGTGAGGCTAGAAAAGGCACAGAAAAAGTAAGACCAACTGCTAAGTGGCTTGTCCATTAGAGAACACAGTGCTGATTCACCGAGTAGAAGGAGAAGGGCAATCTGTTTCTCTATGAAAAGCAAAAAGAAACAGTCCGATATTTATTCAATACTTCCCATAGCAAAAGACGAGGCTAAGCCTTCTAACAGAAGGTCTTGTTCCCTCCTCTCAGTAAATTTTAGGAGATAGGTGCTATTATTACCCCCACCTTATCTATGAGGACACGAAGGCTTAGTAAGGTTAAGTAACTTGCCAGTAAGTAACAACACTATAACTGTGTTGATACCAGAGAACACACTCTTGATCTGTTTAACTTGGTGTTAACTTGGAGAACACACTGAGTGATACTGAAACCCAATTTTCTCAGTTATAAGCATCACTTAGGAAGGAAAGAAGGGCGGTATGCTTTGTTGTTCTGTTTTCATTTTTGCCGGGCATGAGCAGGACAGGAAGGTGCTTGTGTTGAGAGGTGGGGAGCAGTCTTGGGGAGTACAGATTTTTAAGCCCTTATTGGTTGAGATACCACATATATTGGCAGAGCTCATGCACACAAAGGTCCAGGCAGGTGACAAAGCTGCTTTGAAGCAGATCTCTTATTTGGGCACTAATTCCATTCCCTTGGGGATTTGTGAAGCTGACTTGAGAATGTCAATGCCATTGTGTGTCACGGAGCTCTAGCTCATGTCTAGGCAGCAGCCGCTGCTTCTACACAAGAAGTCCAGGCTCAGCTGAATTCTGATCTCAGAGTAACACAGGACCACTCTCCCCCTCAAGTCTGAATTCAAGGGGGAAATGAGCTGTTCCACGCTCCCCAGGACTCATTTTCCCAGCTTGCACGATTTCCTTTTCTGCAGCCTCCTACTGCCCAGACAGGGAGGCCTGGCTTCCATCAGAACACTCTCCCCTCCCCCATGAGTGCTTTGAAAGCAAGCTCTCAGAGTTCATTACAAGCACAGAGAGGTGGAAGAGAATGGAATGGGCAAGGACACTTGATTTTTCTTGCAGAACCCCATGCTTGTGTAGGCAAGACAGAATTTGCAAGCACACACTAGATTATCCCAGGTGCCAAATTCAGCAGAGGGCATCCAAGTTTGCCAAAAGCAAAGGCAGAGTGAGTGCTACATGCTCCCCTAAAAGCAGATGCAGACATTCCAGGGCAAGAACTGCAGAAAGCCTCCAAGGCTTAACTTCTTACCCATCTGCAGCAGAGTCTGGGGCCCCTTGATGCAGCCCTAAGACAGTGCTGCTTTCATTCCCCCCACCAGCCCCCCCCCTCCGACCCTAGATCCCGTGCTAAGCCTCCTTGATACAATCCATACAGATTATGTTCTACAAAAGAGAAATTTCAGTAACTGATATGGCACCAATGTGCAAGCATCCCAAAAGAGTATCTGGTTATCTCCTAGGGAAAAGGAAATGCCAGTAAGAGTGAAGCACTTCACCTGCAGACAGTTCCCATGTGGCCAACATCAAACATTCCTTTGGAGTGACCAGTTTGAAGAGAAATGTCTGCACACACAAGCATAATCTTTTCATAGCCAGCCACCTCTCTGCCCTGGTTACTCTAATGGTGGCTTCATGTCAAACCAGCTGGCCATGTCTTTGCAGTAAGTAGGTGTGTAAAACCTGCCATCAAAATCTCAGATTCCTAACTTGAGACATGGATTTAATCCATTTTTTTGGCTCTTCTCCCCCCCCCCCCTTAAGTTCAAATGCATAAAAGGAATGAATAGAACAACAGAGATTCTGTTCATATTTTGTACCTTGTCTTTGATCTAGCTGGAATCTACGCTTCAATACTGGGTGGGAAATGAATGCCATTGGAATTTCAGTCTACTTGTCCAAACTTATTTCCCATCATGTCCTTCAGAAACCCTTCCAAGGTTGCCCTACCCACTCTTCTTTACTTCAGTCTTTGCTCCTCTTCCTCTTGGGTAGGCTCTCCTATAGGCTCTCCAACTCAGCCCACCTGGTCCCACCTGGCCTATTGAGTTGGTTATGATACCTGTGGTTCTGGCTATATAACTTGACCTGAGCCCACCATTTCTGACTAGACTGAGTGGTATCCCAACCTACCTCCTCCATCTCCAGCTTGGTCCAGTATAGTAACTCCCAGGGCACACTTGAGGCACAATTCCTCTTCTAATAGCAGCCACTGCAAACTAAGTGTTTGGTCTATATCATTATTATAGGCTCTTCATGCATTCAGTAGCTATTTACTGAGGGGCTGTCATGAAGTAGGCACTGTGAAAGGGGATATGGAGGTGAAAACAAGTAATGTCCTCATGGTCAAGAAGCTCAGGATCAAGTAAGTCTGTGCTTCTCACACTTTGATGTGCATATGGGCCATCTGGGAATGTTGTTAAAACAAAGATTCTATTCTGGCAATCTGATCCTGGGTGGGGCCTGAGATTCTGCATTTTTTACAATTTCCCATGCAATCCAGTTGTAAATCATACTTGGAGTCAATGTAGTAGGAAAGTGGATGGGCAGGTAGAGGGGATGCCCACATGAGCACCTCTAACTTGGTCAGCAATTATCACAGCTAAGACCCAGAGGATGAGTAAGAGTTGGCCAGAAGAAGATGGGTTTGGTCTGTGAGGAAAAATGAGTGGTAGCAGAGGCAGAAGGTAAAATAAAGTGAAAATGTTGAATTTCTGTCAGTGAAGTTCTCAAAGCCTGAACAGCAGGAAGAGTTTGAAGATAATGTATTGATGACTCATTGGTGAGGGAAACGGCAGCCTATCAAAGGCGACAGCATTAGGGTGTATCTAAAACATAAGATGGCAGGTACGAGGGCTCCCAACTCTGCCAAAGATTCCTGTGCTCCAAGACTGGCACAGATGCAGCACTCCAGGGGACCACGCAGGGTGGGACAATGGGCATCTCAGTGGTAACCGGTGTAGATAAAGGACTGACTAAGCTGGCTTTGGCACTGAGTCAAGTCCAAGAAGCTTTGCCAAACTCTAGGGAGGGACAGAAAGCCTCAACAATGTCTGGGGCTGGGTTCCCCACCACCTGGTAGAAAAAGGACTGTACTCAGAAGTTAAATTAAGGAAAATAAATGTGACATTCCATTCACACTCAGGCTTGTGTTCTTGATTTGTACATACTTCAGAAGCTTAAAGAATTCAAACTGGTTTGATCTGCAGGTGACACTCATAGGAAGATACCCTGGCTTTCGATCCACGCTGTGGATGCCAGGGCACCAAGGGAAAGCACCCAGTAACACTTGGAGTGCTTCTCACCAACTCTAGGAACACGTTGTTACCCTCACTTCAACGAACAGGTCTTGGTTGAGTTTAGGACTTCAGAATAATGTTGTAAGATGGACCACTTGGAAAGCCCAATTAGATACAGCAGTCAGTATACCAATGATCTGCATAGCCCCACAATGAAATGCGTGATCTTTGGAAATACCCCCATGGAAGGAGATGGTGTACGCAGAGTGAGTAACTGTGTCTCAGCAGCTATCAGCTGAAATCTGATCACAGAAAAGGAAAATGTTGGGGAGGGGCATCTCTCCTAAAAGTATTCTAATCCCATTCAGAACAATTTCGCAGAGACCAGGAAACAGTTAAGAGAAAAATCTATCTTAAAACCACTAAAATAAGCAAAGGAAAAACTCCTGGGAGCTAGAACAGGATTTGTTTTCTCAGTTTGCTATGGCAGTTGGTTAACAGCAAAAAAGAGGAGGCTGGGCCAGGCACTAGAGAATTAGGAACCCAGGAAAAGGAGTACGCAGATGGATGCTGTGGCTGATGCATGGATGAGAAGCTTGGGCCAGCCCACCCATGGTGGAGGGTTACCCAGTTTCAGGGTGACAGTTCAAGGTAATGAGTATGAAGTTTCATAACCTCAAGGAATAAGCACCATCACCAGGTAAAAGCACCCATGACACCTCTAATGGTAACTATGAGAGCAGGTATCAGGAGGAGTAAGAATGTGTTAAGGCTTAAGAATCTAAGATAGTGTCAACAGTAAAATCAGTGTTTACAGCTCAGAATTGACTGCAACAAAGCTCTCTGGGACCCTGTGCAGCAAGAGAGTTCCCTGATGGGCCCCAAGGGTGTCAACTGCTTTGCAGTAGCTTCCCAGAGTACTTCCTTCAACTATGCTGCCTGATGAACCTTGCTGAATTTAAGGGGACATTGCTACTCCCTGACCAGGTACTTTCACCATCCACCTCTCTGGCCAGGCACACCTTCTCAGGGTAAGTGGGGAAGGTTGGAGAAGTTGCTGGGACCATCAGAGGCTGGCACTTGAGTCCCCAACCTCTTCCTTTTTAAGCAGCCTCTCTCAGGTCTGTGACTCCTTCCTAACTTTCAACAAGAAGAAAGGCGGGCCCCCAGGGAAAACTGTTAAGTGACAAAGGCTTATGAAGCAATGGTTTGCAAACTATGTTCCTTGAAGCTTTAGGGTTCCATTTTATGAGTGAGGGAGGTACTTTGCCTTAAGTGGTGGTGGGTGGGGGGAACTCTCAGCCTTTCATCCACCACTGTAGCCAATGCAGATCCAATTTTACTCATTTTGTTCCAGGTTCTGTATCTTTTTGTTGTTATTGGTTTGAAAAACATAAAGAAAGGTTTAAAACAGGTAAAATGGTGTGTCTGTAGCTATAACATCATACCATATTTTTGTAAAGTTAAAACAACTGAAGGGTTGAGGCCAAAAGCAGAGTGTGGCCAGGTGGAATTCAAAGGGGACAGGAAATTCCTAAAAGAGGTCATCATAAAACACAAAAGCTCATGGGCCAATTATTAACTGAGGGTTTCTGTGGTAGTTGTTTTTAAGTATTTTCTGTGAAGGGAGGCACAACAAGGCCTGGCTCTTACCACCATGTTAACCTTCTGAACCCTCCCCTTCGGAACATTAACCACATGGTTTCTGTTCCACATTTTGTTAAGCTGCCATCCTGCCTGCCAGAAAAAAAAAAAAAAAAAAAAAAAAAAAAAAAAATTCCCAGTCAAGGATCAGATTTCACCTGAGACTCTTAAGCCCCAAGAATTTGGCCACTGCTAATTTAGCCATTCCTTAAACAGGTTCCTCCACTTGTAAATCACTGGGATTTTGTGCATAGCTAGAGAAACTGACTTCTGCAACTAGGGAAAAGTTCAACTTTTTTTTTGAGAGAAACTTCCATTTAAACAAACAAACAAACAAACAAAACAGTTTTCTACCCTTGAAAGGATATTCTATATATTCCCAAAGGCGGAGATGCTAGATCACCCCACAATTAAAAAAATAAACAAACCCCATGAATCACAACCAAAGAATCAAAAGTTAAACAAACAACAGCATTTCCCTCACTTAACTGGAGATGTGTGGTTTTATTTCAGTTGTTAATCCCAACTCCTGATCTGCTTTCAAGCAGGCCTAGGGATTTAACCACATTTGAAAGGAGACCCAGGATAGAAAATGGAGATAGGGAAGGTGACTGAGGAAGGAATCTTCTTAGCTGTCCCTTCCCCAATCTTCACAGAACTCAGAGGGCACCAAGTCTCATAACGATGAGAGCCTTAAGCACTTTCCAGAAAGACAAGACTTCCCTTGGGAAGAAGAGCTTGACCTGGAGTGGCAACGGTAGCTGACTACTCTGGAGAGAACATGAGAACTTTGATGTAAATATTCCCTGCAAACCAAAGTCCAGCACAGGTGACCGACAGCCACACAGCTCCTGTTCCCCTCATCTTCTCTGCTTCCCTTTCTAATCTGCTTTAAAGTATGTGGTTGGGGTGAAGGGGAAGGTGTGAAGCTGGGAATCTGGTCATTCTCAAATGCAAAACTCTTGAGGCAGCCCCAGGGGAAGAAGAGAAAGAACTTTTTTTTTTTTTTCCAAATGACAGCAAGCAGCCTTAAGTAAAGTTCTTTGTTCAGAAAAGGTCATAAAGTCATGCTTTTCCCATTAAAAACTGTACACAACCCATCAACATGAGACACAAACACAGCTCCATGTACCAAGAGATAAATAAATATGCTAAAAATTCCCCCAAACTCTCTGGAGTAACAGGCTGATGTATCACACACAGAATAGATGAGGTGAGGTGTTGGGCATCACAGTGCTGGGCAGTTTCGTGCAGAACTAAATAAACTTTTTAGGGCTGGAATGAACTGAGCACCAGCCTGGAAATTAAAAAAAAAAAGGTAACATTAGAAACAGTCCAACTCCACTTGGTAATGCACTTCACAAAAGCAAAAGACATCAAGCAAGCAGCTACCATTTTCAGAAAAATCACGCAGGGACATGCCAAGCTAAGAGAGAAACTAATTGCAAAGAGGAAGGCAGCCTATTATGAAACTGGCCACAGAAAAGAGCAGTCGATCCCTAGTTTGACTCCCCGTCATTTCTATAAAACCTATTCTGTGATCACCCGGCCAGATAGGAGTTCTTCTTTTGCTCGTCTATTAGATGTCTTTCTTTCTGTAAACTGAATTTCTTTCCCTGAGTAGTAGAAATAGCAGTAACTCCATCATAGGATTACTGCCATATGAGGTATAATAATCCATACACTACAAAGTTCTATTTTGTGGGGTCATGTTGATAGAGCTTTTATGTTTCATCGTTTTTCACTTAGAGATAGGAAGCTCAAGGAAAGGGAGCACTTTTCACTGCTCTTTCTGCCCTGCAATGCCTCACCCCCTGCCCAGCACATGGCAGGCACTCACTCCAGTGAGTCTCTTTTGAACTGAACCGAATCCCAGCCAGGGTTGTGTGCTCCTGACCCTTGTCATGCCCACAGAACGGGTTCTGTCATCAACAATCCTTTTCTGTAACAGAATGGTACGGGACCCCGGAAGTCTTCTAGTTTTATCCCTTCCTACCCAAAACCAGTGTGGGGGAAAATGCAGAGTTCCCAACTTGTACTTAAGGGTGGGTCCAACTAGTGTCTTCCTCTGCCTCTTTGATTCTACACACTCTTGTGCAGGGACAGGAGGTATCAAAGTAAGGAGTCAAGATGAGGTGAAATAGGAAGAGGAGAAAAAAGAGGAAGAGGAGGGAAAAAAGCAGCTTTCCAACCTTTGCTCCCAATTACACTGAAATTTTGATTCATCTGGGAAATAGAGAACGATGCTAAAAAAAAAAAATCAGTCCAGGTATATCCCCTTCTCTTCTTTTAGAATATTATCTTTAAGAAAAATCAACATTTTCCCTCTAGGAAATTATTTTCTAAATCAGATTTGCTGATTTTCAACTAGGCCCCCTCCCCCAAATTTTAAATCAAATTGTTCCAGTCCCTAGCTCCCCGCCTTTTTTTTTTTTTTTTAGCTCCAAATACATTTCCACACACATCTGTCCCATGCCACACCTCTTACCTCTGCCCACCTTGAGCAGCAAGATGATTCTAAACTAGGAGGTGCCCATGAATTAAGCCACAGAGAGGTGAAATTGCTGGCAGATGTTCAGGGGAAACAGGGGTACCAGCCTC
>NC_064807.1:49296613-49331565 GCF_023721935.1 Panthera uncia
GTGAAACTACAGGGCACTAAATGTAGCAAGGTGGCATGCCCTCACATCCTTTTATTTTTTCCTCTTCTTTATAACCAGTGAGATTTAATCTTACACACACACACACACACACACACACACACACACACACACAATCAACCCTCACCACACACATGCAAATCACTGAAACATCTGTTTCACCTTATTAATTAATGGGAAGTTTGCCTGACTGGCATCAATCTTCCAAGCTGCAGCATACTGTGTGTCAAAATCCCAGTGGTCAAGGCACAGTGAGAAAGTATTAAAGCCATGACTTGAAATACCTTACTTCATCCATGCGAGATTTCTTCTGCAAAGGCCTCATGCTTTGGTGTTACAGAGAAGCCAAACTTTTTGCATCTTCAAATTATCCTTTCATTTTTTTCCTCTCTCACTCAGTCTTTGAATATATTTGTGTCTGTGGGTTTATGCAAAGGCGTGCATGCACATGCCTCATACGTGCATGTCACAGAGGTCCCTGGCATAGTGAAAAAACACAGTGGAGTCAAGAAAATTACTACAGGTCTTTACAGGCTGTGTGACCTGTGCTTCTCTGAGACTGCCTCCTTATTTGGAAAAAAGGTAAAAAAAATCTTTCTAAAAAAGGTTATTAAACCCAAGTGAACTTTGTAAAGCAATAACTTACATAGTAGATGGTCAGTAAATGGTACACATCATTATGGCAACTGCATAACATCAAAGCTAGATATGACACAATCTGCAGAAAGGCAGATGTGAGATTTGCCTCTGACAAAGCAATGAAACACATTTCATTCTGCATAAGATATTTTATAAAGTTCATTTAAAAATTAGTCTGTCCGCAGACGGTAACACTTATCTGCCCATTTGCAGGTTGAAGCAATGGGGTCATGTCTACCTAAACCTGACTAATGGTTGTCTCCTTTGTCATGGGGCTCAGTTAATGCTGAATTCAATTATCTATGCTGATGGAAAGAGCAGGTCACAGCTAATCCAAAAGAGCAAATATTTTCTAAATCAATCAATTTCTTTTCCATAATAGCTTACAAATACTACTTAGGTGTTGGCTAATGTTGGCATTCTGTAAGAATGTAAGAATGAGTGCCAGTTGATGGGAGAAGAAATTCATGACCTCTCAGATTCAGACAGAACACTACCCTGGACTTGAAAACTTGTTGCATAAAATTTGCAAGGTGAATAACTGGTGGTAGTCTACCACCAGCTATTCAAGTGTATGGCACAATAATTATGTCACAGCAATTCCATTCAAATTTTAAAATACTTCCTATGTGCGCATCAAGAACTACCAATTAAGTGTCTAGTCTGGAGTAGCTCATTAGGTTGGTGTGAACACAATACTAAAGAAAACAGGGTTCATTTTTTTTTCCAGAGAGTAATTAGCATCTTTCTTTTGGTGGTCCTACAAAAGTCTGTGAGAGGGAGACTACGCAACTGAGCCCATGGAAGTGAAATGCCATCAGTATTTCTGTAAATACCACAAAGCTTATGACCTACTGACCAATGGGGCCCTAGGAACAGTGTTATCTAACTGGTTTATACTATCACGATGTCACCAGTATCAATCACCATTATCACAAGGGACAGCAAACCCTCAATGCAATTTTGCACTCATTCAACCACAATTTCAAGTGCCTAGTAGGTGCAAAGGACTGGCCTCCCCATTGCTTTACCTGTATCAGTGGTTTTCAAAGTACTGTAAGGACCCTGGAGGTTCTTTCATGGGGGGTCCTGCCAGGGGTACACAAAGCCACTGCATTTCCAACTATTTATCTGTGACCCTGGACTTGAATTTAAAACAACCTCTCACAATAGATCAAAATGCAGAACCAGATAAGGGAGGCCAGCTGTCTTCTCAACAGACATTAAAGTGATTTACCAAGAAAACAAAAAAACAAAACAAAACCAAAACCCAAAAACCACAATGCCACTCTTCTTACTCAAATTTTTTTGTTTTGGGAAATGTTATTTTTCATGAAAGATGTTTTATATGTTAGTACGTGATGAGTTTATTATCTTTTTTCAATGAATACGTATTTGTAAGCCTTCCTGCTTATAATTTCTAAAATGGTAACTATTGATAGACATAACCCATGTAAACAAAAGGCCTTTGGAATTTGCAATAATTTTTAAGAGACCAAAAAAAAAAAATTGAGAAGCACTGTTCTACATCTATCTCATTTAAATCTTGCAGCATCCCAATACCGTGTCCCAACTTTAGCTGTCTCCATAGAACTTATCACTACCTAAAATCATATCATCCATTTATTTGTTATTTATCTGTTTTCTCCATGAGTCAATCACTTGCCTATTTGTTCTCAGATCCATTCCCTACGCTTTGCACCATATTTCCCAGGCTCTTTTGCAAAGACAAGGGTAAGTACTGGCGGGAGAGTGGAGGAGAGCAGAAGCCCAGGGGCTTTTCCTTGCCCTCTCTCCTTTGGGTTCATCTTCTTTTATTTTATTTTTTATTAAATTTTTTAA
Source organism: Panthera uncia (assembly GCF_023721935.1). NCBI lineage: Eukaryota > Metazoa > Chordata > Mammalia > Carnivora > Felidae > Panthera > Panthera uncia. The sequence continues at coordinate 49,299,113 of NC_064807.1, forward strand.
ATTTTTATTTATTTTGGGGAAGAGAGAGAGACAGAGAGAGGGAGGGAGAGAGAGAAAGTGGGGGAGGGGCAGAGAGAGAAGGAGAAAGAATCCTGTGCAGGCTCCGAACTGTCAGCGCAGAGCCTGATGACCTGGGGCTGGGTCCCATGAACCTTGAGCTCATGACCTGAGCCAAAATCAAGAGCCAGATGCTTAACCAAGTGAGCCACCCAGGTGCCCCTGGACTTACCTACTCATCTTCTTGGCTCCACTGTTTATGGACCAGGTCTTTGCTCTGTGCTCCCAATTCCTGCTGAGCAGCCCTGGCTCCCCCCGTCCTTGTGTCCAACCTGAGGGGCACAGTGGCTGGCACCTTTTGTTATTACTTGCTTGCTTCACCATCCCTGTTTGACTTTCCAGCTCTCTCCATACTTTGGGGAGAGAGAGAGTCATCTCAGGTGCCTCATTTCAAAATAGGGATAATAATAATAGTCAACCAGAGCCTCTGTGAGGTCTAGAAAAAAATATATGGAAAGAATTTACCACAGTGCTTGGCCCAGAATAGGTAATACATGTTCGTTAATATTACTATGGCTGTATTTTAAATTTTGGAATTCCTGCCCCACGTTTAAAATGGAATCTATTACTTTCAGCTGTTGTTCAAGTTTTGATTATTAACTGAGATCCATAAAAATTATTTTTTTTCAAGGTAACTATTGTAATTGTCATTGATAACTTCTCTCAATTTTACTTCAGATAGAAATGTGGAGAGAATGCAGCAGGAGAAATTCTCCTCTGTAATCAGGCATTAGAAGCTCCAATAAATCACAAGCCTTCCCTTTTTATATTACTATGAAAAGGAAATAAAGCTCAAATTTATTCAGCACTTAACTCTCTACCGGGAACTCACTAAGAGCTTCATGTGCGTTATGACACTTAATTCTCATAACCTTACAAAGTGGATATTATCATTACCCGCCCCCATTTTCCAGATGAGGAAACAGCTCAGAGTGGTTCAGGGCTTGCCAAGTCACACAGTCCACAAAGACAGGAACAGATTTGAAACTGGACTGACAATCAGCCATTAATTCTACACTATTTTTGGAAAACAAAAATAAAGCCATCAAAACACGTCCCATGTATTTTGACAGTTCCTGTCCAAAGACAGTCTCTCGGTATGTCATTAACATATTTGCTCCCATTTCGTCTTCCAAGACCTGGGAAGACAGACTCCCTCAGCTACCCGCTTTTTCTTCCCTACTCTGGGATGGCAAAATATGAATGGTTTATATTTGATGAGAGGCCATACCAGGCAAATCCCCAGTATTCAACAACTGCCTTCCCTCTGCTCCTTGAAAGATTCCTCATAGGACTCCTCAGATGGGCCCAGCAACCAAGGTGATGCTGAAGGAAGTCATCCACAAGTAATGCTTGCTGGTCCCCAGATGCTGAGGCTTCACTGGGCTGCAAGCATTAGGACTCCCACTCTTCAGCCTCTCTTTTCTGGCAGTTTCCTGGATGATATGACTCAGGGAGTGGGCAACAAAACAAACACTCTACAGTTGGCTAGTTTCCCCCTCAAATCATCCATGCTCTCCGTTCTTGAGAACCTGGGCTGAATGATGTAGAAACACCGAAAGCCTATTGCTTCTTTTCAAGAACGATGCTTCCTTTTCCTGTGAGAAAACTAACAATTCAGTTTGAGTCTCCACAAAGACAAACACTTTAACTTCTAGAGGCATGCACTGAGAATCAATCAGACACATCGCTAAAGAGGTATTCACCTAATAAAGGGATTCTTTTTTCTTTAAACGTTTTATTTATTTTTGAGACAGAGAGAGACAGAGCATGAACGGGGGAGGGGCAGAGAGAGAGGGAGACACAGAATCGGAAGCAGGCTCCAGGCTCTGAGCCATCAGCCCAGAGCCCGACACGGGGCTTGAACTCACGGACCGCGAGATCGTGACCTGAGCTGAAGTCAGACACTTAACCGACTGAACCACCCAGGCGCCCCATGAAGGGATTCTTTGACAAGCTTTCTTTAAATATTGAACTTTCTCGGAGAAATGAAAATATTAGCCAAGTAACAAAAAATTCAACTCCTTCACATTTTTCAGGGATACATCTGCTCTGCAATATGAACTGTATGGCAGTGGCCAATCAATCTATACCTGTGTAGTAGTAATTAGTTCTCCAGGTGTCTACTTAGTGCAGAGTGTTATGTGGAATGCTGTATCCTGTAGTGGAAACAAGAAGGTGGAATCAGCTAGGTGCAGGCCACATATGCCATGCATGTGAAGGATCTTCTGAAGTTCCATTGTGGACCTGTTCCTGCTTCTGGCTGTCAAGGCCAAGCAAACTTAATCTCATCCCATAAAAGTTTGCCCTTTTTTCCACTGGTTCCATCAGATGTAGCAAAAGAGGAAGGCAACATGGATGATCAACTCCACAGTCAAATGCTTGATATAATGCCTGATTGGTTTTAAAATTTTTTTTAATGTTTATTCATTTTTGAGAGACAGAGCGCAAGCAGGGGAAGGGTAGAGAGAGAGGAAGACACAGAATGTGAAACGGGCTCCAGGCTCTGAGCTGTCAGCACAGAGCCCGACACGGGGCTTGAACCCATGAACCGAGATATCATGACCTGAGCCGAAGTCGGACGCTTAACCGACTGAGCTATCCAGGCACCCCTATGATGCTTGATTTTTATCCGAGGCTCTTTTTTACCTCAATTTACCTGATGAGTCTATTTCATCACATTGATACTGTGTGATACTGAGGGAACTAACATTTAAAGCATATCTGACGCTGAGCGGAGTGTTTGAAAGGTAGCATGTTATTTAATACCTTCAATAATCCCAAGAAGTAGGTTCTGTTAGATGCATTTTATAGATGAAAAAATAAGCTTAGAGAGACTGAAATTCTGCTAGTAAAAGTTGATAACTGGGATTCAAAGTCACGTCTGACAGACACTAATGCTTTTGTTGCTTTTTACTGCCCGCCTACTCCCTGCTTCAAACTGGCTCATTTTCCCAGAGCATCCATTCTACTAGAAGAAAACTTAATGGAAAAAAATGATTATGTGAAGGAAAACATGGATAGAATTATCACTTAAGGCTATGCATTTAGCATGAGTTTTTAAAGATAAAATGACAAAAAGGTCCTGTCTCCAGAAGACAACACACGCCCCTAGACCTGTAAGTTATTTTAAAGGAAAAGCCAGTGAATCATTCTCCACACATGGGGATCTGAGGCAGGCACATCATTTTATCTCCCTTCAAAATGGCATTATTTAAGAATCTATACCCTACATAAAGGGAGTTCAGAGCACTGGTCAGGAGGGTAGAGCTGGAGGCCTCTGGTGTCAGGGCTGTGCGGATGCCCCTACTCAGGTAAACCTGTGCTCTCTTTAGAAATCAGTTGGGAATTGGGGCGCCTGGGTGGCGCAGTCGGTTGGGCGTCCGACTTCAGCCAGGTCACGATCTCGCGGTCCGTGAGTTCGAGCCCCGCGTCAGGCTCTGGGCTGATGGCTCGGAGCCTGGAGCCTGTTTCCGATTCTGTGTCTACCTCTCTCTGCGCCCCTCCCCCGTTCATGCTCTGTCTCTCTCTGTCCCAAAAATAAATTAAAAAACATTGAAAAAAAAATTAAAAAAAAAAAAAAAAAAGAAATCAGTTGGGAATTCCAGAACCAGTACGTGGGTGTCCTCCTCACTTCAAGTGGCTTGTACAACTGTTCCCTCCAACTCCATACTCTGTTCTGGGCAAGAGTTCTGGTTAGGTCACTGTGGTCCATCCCACTGCACTTCCAGATATATTTCCACATCCCTTACAGCATGGCTCTGAGTGGGCCCGTGCAGCACTGACCTCCACAGTGCAGCCTTTGTTGGCTAAGGAAGGACACCATGTCTACAATCACCAACCTAGTTAAAGCTGCAGATGCCCCACCCCCACCCCAGTACAACTTTTGTTTTTCATCTCTGTTTTCCACTGAATATCACATATCCCTTTTCCCTTCCCAGCTGATGCTGAGATGTAACAACCTGTCACCTGAGATATGGCCCATTAAAATTACATAGCACAGGTAATGGAGAATTCAGTGCAGGTTGGGACAGCAGGTGATTAGCCTTACCTTACAGGGCAGTCTTCAGGCCCTCTGAGCTACCTGTATCTGCTTCTCTTCCTTTCTGCTTCTTAGCACTCACTATTTTTTGGAGCTATCTCTTGGGGTTTGTTAAGTCGGGGTGGTTATTCAACACTGTCCTCATTAACTGAGCCACCAAGCCACTGTAGTATTGCGTTAACAAGGCAGGGAATTGTGACCATCCACAATGGACCATCAATTCTCCAGTAGCCAGTGGGGGTAGGAAAGAATGGATTCAGCTGTGTCTGCATATCTTCCATGAATATAAAACTGAACAAACTTGGGTAGCATCAGAATCTAGAGGAGGCAAGTTCTGAAAAAAGAGCAGAACCTTGGAGTTCCCATCAGTAAGGACCTTGTACAATTTGTATCAGATGCAGGGCCCTGTCTATTTTCACATCCCTTGCTGTGACTATTGGGTTTGTCTTAGGACTTTTTCCAGAGAGGATTTAACATGTGATACAACAGGCAGGGGGAAATCAAGGGTGGTGTTGATTCTGGGATATGAATATCACAGACACAAGATGTTGCAAATTCTTAGAAAGCCAAACAGTTTCTCAGATCCCAAAGGCAAATCATGTTTCCAGAGCCTTGGGAAAACTTGCTAGTTCACAAGGCTACCTTGTGAATGGGGGCTCCATTCTTGGCACTAAGCTGCCTGAGAACCCCTTCCCCATCCTCTTGAGAGATCAAATCCAGGTAACCTTGCCCAACACTGATTTTAATGAGTAGCTGATCCTAGATGTGACTAGTAGGCTATCTCCCCTCTTCTCCAGCTAACCTGTGCCCACCCTCTGCTGAGGTTGGCTGGTTTCACACTGCACATGGGCAGGTTTAGTACTCAGTCTTCTGAAAACCAAGCAAGAAGACACAACCAAATGTCTTTTTCCCTAAATAGTTACGTGTTCATCCCCCAAACCAGGATTTGACCTAGCTCCTTAAAAACCAATGAAATTTCCCAAAGTCTTTGAGAGATGACAACCTGTAGTATTTACAACCCCATCACAGAGTGATTCAGCAATGAAGACTGCTAACTTTTAAAAATCTTGTTGAGTCTTTTACAATGCATTTATTTTATTTTTCTAGGGATACTGTTCAGAAACCGCCTAGTGGTCTCCAGGATTTTTTGTTGTTAGTTATGCAGAAATGTATGCAGAGAGAGAAAAGCAATGAACACATTTGTTTTTTCCAGCACCTCTTATGGGTGATTAGGGCTCTGGGCTCTGTGTTTTTACTCACACTGCCTCATTTAATCCTTACAACAGTCCCGTGAGATCGAATTACAATCGTCAGTTTACAAACAGAAATGTAAGCTCAGAAGTTATGTGTCTACCAATGTCACATAACACCTTGTAATGGCAGAGCAGTTGAATAAATTTAAGTCTCTGTCTACAAGTCCAGTGCTAGTCCTACCACATCGTAAATATATTTTGTTGATGTACATTCTGTCTTTCCAGTGTTATACAGATTTATATCAAAACAAACAAAAATGCGGGAGCCATGCAATAAAAAATAAGTTAAAATTTAAAGGCTAATTATAAACTCAGTTCCCTGACACCTCGTGTCTGAAAAGTTCTCCCTATGGACATTTTTATAGTCTCATGTTTCCTGCCACAATATTTTGAGAGAGGATGAAACTCAGCTGTAGCCTCATGAGAAAGATTGCCAAAGGGATGTGACTATTCCCACAGTGCACTTGACCACTGAGCAAACTACTCATTTCGGAAAACCGTACAGAGGAACTAGATCTTCTGGACATTATGGAAAGGCTCAAGGACATGAACTCTGCTTTCCTCTCTTAGTGCCTAAAATAGGGCTTGCTTCCGAGCAGGTGCCGGACAAACATTTATTGAATGAATGAATGAATGAATGAATGAATGGCAGTAACAGGTCATTGTGGGCCCACAAAACGCATTGGCAAAGTCATCCCTTCGCCAATCTTGGAATGGAACATGGAAACAGTTAAAGTGCTTGGGCACACACTTAAGGCGTTTCAGAGGTGATTTTTTAAATAGGAACAAACAAAAACAAAATAAAACAAAAACTAAAAATCACTTCCTTAAAAGTTAATACAAAATTGGGGTTTCTAAAATTTTCTCCATCCTAAACAACTTCCTAAAACCACTGACTGAGAAATCTTTAGCCATGTGAAGGAAAACTTGCAAAATAATAATACATACTATGAATGGTAGTAGGAAACAAGGACATAGATTTTTGTCTACTCTTGAGCCCAAACTCTGACTTCCTTCTCCTTCCCTTTCCCCTTCTCCTTCTTCTTTTTTTTAAGTAGGCTCCACGCCCAGCACAGAGCCCAATGCGGGGCTTGAACTCATGACCGTGAGAACAAGACTTGAACTGAGATCAACAGTTGGACCCTTAACAGACTGAACCACCCAGGCACCCCCCAAATTCTCACTTCTAAATGACATATTAGCTGTACAGCCTTGGGAAAGCCCCTTACGTTGTTTAAATGTCAGCATCCTCACTGGTAAAATGGAATATTTAATTAACTGAGTTATTGCAAGAATTAAAGATTAACAGTGGCACTTGGCAGGCTCAGTAGATGTGAGTCCCCTCCTTCGCCTCTCTCCCTTTCCTTCCCTGACACCCATCTAATATAAACCATAAAGGTAGGTGAGATCATGTAATTAATTTTTAAATGTTCTTATTCCTCCTGTTCAGAGGCTTTTTAAAAACATGAGTTGGAGGAGCTCTAAGTTTTCCACTCACTTTTTTTCTTAGTGTCAGAACTAAGATATTACATCCTATTATATAACAAGAACAGAGAAGCTGGGGGCTAGAACATAAAAATTATTGTTAACAAGACAGGCAACAGAATAAAAAAGAAGGCTGTGGCTATTTTTCTGTTGTTATCTCTAAGAGTGGTTGAGGAGATACAATGGAAGAGGAGGAGGTGGCCTGTGCTTCTGAAGTTACTGCTGTCTTAGAAGCTTTAACAGGGACATCTGTTGACTTTTTAACAAAGGAAGCTAAAGGGGATCGAGGGGGAGTGAAAGAAACTCTGGTTCACAAAGAAGCCACATCTGTTTGGTATTCTCCCAACTGAGAAAGCTCGACTTCGAAATAGTCTGGGTATCCTAGTTAAACTAGGATCCAGGAACCGATGAAAGCTTTTCTTTCCCTCATGTTTCAATGGTAGAGATCAACAGCTGTTTATATCCTTTAATACCTAACTGAGGGTGAAGCCTTCACATCTGTCAGTATTTTCCGGTCCTATTTCCTTGGATCACAGTGGGGAGGAGGTGAAGTTTGAACCCCTCCCAATTCCCAGGCAAGAACACAGAAATATGCCTGGGATTCAAAGCTGTAATGCTAAGCAGAACTCCCCATGTCTCATCCACCCAGGGTCTGCTGTTTGCAGAGAATTCTTCTTTTACTTTATCCTGACAGACATCTTGATCATTTCCATGATAATGACTCACCGCAGTACAAAGATCAAAAAGAAGAAAAGTGGGCTGGAATCAGGGGGAGGAAGAAGAGGAGGAAATGAATTCTAACAGAGAAAGTGGCTCCTAGAGATAAATTTTTTTCAAAACATAGCAACAATATTATGCAAGGGCAAATAGTAGAGGTGAGCAGGATGCTGAAGAAGACCTTCGAGGTGATGGTGGATGGTGGTGGTTTTTACTGACCCCTAACATTTCATCTTGGAAAAATAAGAGATAACTAAACTCTGTGAAGGCAAGGTGCAGGATATTCCAAGGATGCTGATAAAGGGATTCAGATCTATTTAACTTTTGGTCCCTGGCACTACAGACATGTTGGGTCTTTGTAAAGATCATTTTTACTCCATTCTTCCATCCATCTATCCACCCATCCACCCATTCAACAATTTATAAGGCACCAAGACAGGACTTTGTGCTAGAATATTCAAGTGAACAAAACATATTCTGTAATTTTAAGGAGCGTGCATTCTGACGGGTGAAAAGCTTCACAGAGGCATGAGAATTCACTAGTTAGAGAAGATGGGGAATTCCATCCAAACAAGATGGATAAAACCAGAGAGGTAAGAAATAGACTGTTTCTGGGGGGAATGCAAAGCATTCTGGGCAGTTAAAGAGAGGAGAGGTGGGTGCTTACTGAAAGTGCAGATTCTTAGGTCTCATCTAAGATATTCTAATTTAGTTGTTAAGGGGGAAGGGCAAAGAATTTGTATTTTGAACAGAAGGCCCAAAGAATTCTGATACAAACAAATGTTTGACCCCTCTAACTTATATAGATAAACATTTCTCAAAAGATGCTAATGGTGTTCATTAAAAGCAAAAAAAGATACACATTCAAATTAGGAAATACTACACACTAAAGTATTCCTTTCTTGGAGAATTATAATGCACATTAGCATATTAAAAGTCCTGCAGTAAAGAAACTGGTTTCATTCAGCAGTTCCCAAACTTATTTTCCATGGGCAAAAAAAAAAGAAAGAAAGAAAACCATGGTGTGCCTGCTAAGATCTCTCAGGACGCCAATGTACTCTGAAGCCAACAGAGGACTCTGATGAGGTGAGCACGGTCTGCAAGCCCACTGAATGGCTAACGAAATGTCTGGAAAAAGACAGCAAAGTCTATTACTCTAGGGGATATGGCGGCATCTGCTGATTTCCTCCAAGGAAAGTCTAAAACCATCTATTATGTCCTAGTTTCCAAGCAGACTGCCAGAAGCTTCCTTACTCTCAAGTAACACACCATGGTTCTGTGATGTTATTTCTGGTCACCAACTCTATGTGGTAATCACAGCTGCCAGAGACAGCAGAAGTGCCCAGAGTTCAAAGCATCAAGGAGTAGAAACAGAAGGGGAAAGGCAAAGAGGAGGTATCATTGCCCAAATTTATTTATCTTTATTGCTATCACATGTTCTGCACAGAGAATTGGCAGCTGGGAAAACTCCTCCTAGCAAAAAAAAAGAAGCCTCTGCCAGCCAGTGAAAGTACAAAAACCACGAACCTAAGAAATTGCCACCCCTTCCAAGGTGCCTATGATACGGCCAGGGGAGTTTCTGAACCCTGCCTTCTTCCTCCTGTGCTGGTGAGCCAAGGGAGTTTGCATTATCACACACACCACCTCCTTCCCTAGCAAGGGACAGCATCGGGCAAGCGCATGAGAGAGCTGGGCAAATCAAGGCAATACAGTGATTCTGAGCAAATTGGTGTGTGTGCTGAATATTTCAAGATGCACATACCGCCCTAATCAATTTATACACTCCCCTCCCAGCCCGGTTTAGCTTAATTACTTCCATATGCCCCACCTCAACTTCCATATACCACAGGGGGGATACACACATCCCATCTAGAGGTGATCTCAACAATGTGCTCCAAATGCTTCTTTTATATCCCAACCATCTCAGAGCTTTTTTAATACTACTGTCTAAGAGCACAAGTATTTTTTCAATCATTCCACAAATATTTCCTGAGGGCCTACAAAGTTCCAGGGCACTGTGCTAGACACTGGAGACACACAGGAGGTGGCTCATTCCTATTGAATCTGATGCCTAAAACCCCCCTGAACTTTAAATTCAGCCTGTCGGTGCATGGCAAATCCAATTATCAGCAGCATAAAGAAATATAAAAGGGAGATAAGGTTTGGTCCTTCCCCTTGAAGAGTTTTATAGCTCAGAGCACCACACAAATGAAAGCATTTGCATTTCAAGTTCTAGTGGGTCTAGCAGCTACACATGGGTCCAGAGTTACTAATACAACCTGGAATTAATAACAAATGATCAGGAGTGGTAAGAACAGATGCCAGGATTTTTATTTCCCCAGAAGGCCAACCCCTGTTTGCTTGATCCCCAAACAAATCCATGCATTCTCACACTGGGATTCCTTAACCTGAGAGATGAATACCAATAAATGCACCAGAGTTAATGTAACTTTAGTTAATTATCCAAAAAGTGAAAATTCTACATGGCTAACTGGGTGAGTCTGGAATGTAGTCCTAAAGAAACCAGCAAGATCAAATCTAACATCTCAGCAAGGCAATGCTCTCTAGCATGTGGTACCTATACCACTGAGGTCCACAAAATAATTGTAAGTAGTCCACAAATGATTTTTTTTTTAATTTCAAGGAGGTTCTTAGATCTGAAAAAAGACACTGCAAGTACGATGGATGTTAGGGAAACACTGATAGGGCGCCACCCAGCATTCAAGGACAGACCCTAGAAGAAGCCCCTGCAAACTTTCTGAGCTTGGGTGGGATGCACCAAAACAAGCAAGAAGCTGGTCATGGACTTACCCACGCATGTTGGAAATATGTCCTCATTGTTGATCTGGACCTCGATCCAATCCATAAGGAGGTTCATGTACTGGGGAGCTGGCAGGGCAGTTGGCTTCTTGTACTTGAGGTCATCCTGCCAGCGATACTCATATTTGGGGCCCCCTGACATCACAGGGCAGGTCTGCTCGGTACAGAACTCACAGATGGTGCCATAGATGAGGTTGATCCTATTGAAGAAGTCCACCACGTGCACTGCCACCCAGTCGTTCTGGTCCTCCCCACTGGGCAGCTGCACGGCCGCCTTCAGGTCCACGCCTGAGTTGAGCGACGCCTGAGCCCGTTTGTGGAGCTCAAACCTCTGTGTGCCAGGTTCAAATTTCCTCTTGGGCCGGAAGGTCTTGTCCTTGTTGAACACCTGCTTCAAGGCTATGGACATGGTCTTTTCCTTCTCTTCTTTTCTTTTGCAGGAAGCAAAAAGGCACCTGGAACTTTTCAGTGAGAGGTCACAACCCAGCAGGGTTTTCCACTGCCAGCCCTCTGGCCCCAGTATTGCGGTCTGCAGCTTTTAATCGCTTTTAAACAGCCCCTTCCATCTTCCTCTTGAATAGTTTCCAAGAGAACCTCATGTTTCTTCCTAAAGGCTGAAGAGAAAAGGGTCTTACTAGTACACAGTTTGCATTTAAGAAATGACAAACGCTTAGATCTGATTTCCACCTTGCTCTGGCAGTACCTACTTCCATCCAAGTATAAGGATGTTGAGGGTACCAAACCCCCAAGGATCTGTGATGATGATTCAAACCACGCAAATAACTCTTTTTCTTCGTGGCCTTGGTCAAATCTCTGGCAACTCCTCCCTGTGTGGTCATTGGTTAATGAACTCTCCAAGGTGTCAACATGAACATGTTAGTCAATGCCCCATCCCCATGCCTTTTATGCTCCTTTTTACAGCATCTGTCCTACTCCCCACTGCCTTTATTGAGGAAACATAGAATCACTACCCCATCCTCCTAAATATGGCTGATTGGATCAGGGGTGGCTATCATTCCAAACTGGCTAATGTCTCTCCTGGGAATCTGGGATCAGAACCCAGCCTTTGTTAGGCATTGTCCCTGAGAAACAATGAAAACTGGGCCTGGTTGAGCCCTATTTGGACCGCATGCAGTGCAGCTAAGAAAGCTGGTCTGCAGAGAGGGGAGGGAGGAGAGAAGGCTGAGGAAGGAAGGAGAATGGGGGGGGGGGAGAGGAAGAAAAAGGAGAGGAAAGGAAAAAGTCATTGACACAAAGAGAAACAGAGAGCACAGCACAAGTGGCTACAGGGAAAGGAAGACAAGAGAAAAAGAGAAACAGTGAGGAGAGTGGCTTCTTGAGTTCCTGATAAGCTTCTAGGAATTGGTTCTAGTTGTTTTTGAAGCCTAGCTATGATTCCAGCTCTTGAGATCCATACGTTTACCCTGAATTTGCCGAATAAATCCCTTGTTTTACTTCAACTAACTTGAGTAGGTTTTGTCTGTTTCCAAGAATCCTCAACTATGACAGCATTTATCACTCCTCTAACTTCATCCTTTACATCTTTGGTATCACACCTTAGAGTTCTGAGGCAGAGGTGTACAATAAAACTTTCTGTGATAATGCAAATGTTCCATATCTTTGTTGTCTAATATGGTACTCACCAGCCGTATGTGCCTATGGAGCACTTGAAATGTGGCTAGTGTGACTGAGGCACTGAACTTTTCATTTTATTGAATTTTAATGAATTTAAATTCAAATGGTCACATGCAGCTAGTGGCTATCATTTTAGAAAATGCAGCTTTGGTTTTCAGTGCTCTCTTCCCTATCTCATTTGACCCTTACAAAATTTTGGTGTGGTTTATAGTAGATGTGTGGTAGTTATTATACCTGGGTCTCTAAGAGATAAAATTACTTGCCTAACAACATAGCTAGTACAGGCAAAGGTAGGATTAAAATCCAGTTTCCTGACTCCTAGCAAATGCTCTGTCCACATAGCCTCCTATTCTAAAAAGTGATGCCCTTCAACCCGTCTCTCCTGCTTGTTCATGAAACCTCTATACCCAGACTCTCCATCCACATATTCCCCAAAGACCACAAGTGTAGCCTGGCTGGAGGTAAAGATGGTGTCCTGTGGCTTAGAAACAGAAAGGAGATAAATGATCCACGCAGGGGTCAAGCCCTAGCAAAATGGGCCAACAGCTGTGGCCAGATTCAGAAGAGCCCATCGTGGAATCTGTGAAAATGAACTTGGAGCATGATCTCACTGAACTGCACTTTCCCGACTTAGATGGGGTTTTGCTATTCCACACTCAAGCATGGCTTGGTGATGCAATCAACCTAAAGTTATTCAGGCAAAAACATAAAAACAAAAACACCTGAGACACTGGTATTCCCTCTCACACACTGCTCTTTGCGCAGAACTGCTGATCATTCAGATGATGCCTCCCCTGGCCACTCTCTGCAGCCTCTGTCTGCTCACTTCCTCCCTCTCAATCTCACCCTCTTCCAATTAGGTTTTCACTGAAATGACACTTGGGCGGCGTTTTTGTTTTTTTGTTTTTTTTTCTCTCCTCCTCACATGGAGCTGAGCATACCTCCCCACCCCATACAAAGATAGTCATGTTCAAAGGCAGGTCCCGTGGCATTCTCTGCCTGAGACTGTCTGTGAAATGACACACCTGGGGTGCTTCAAAATATCACCACGAAGGATATCACCACACAAACTCTGCCAACCCTAGGGAGAGGAGGGAGCAATCTTTCTCCCTAAAAAGAATACCTTCCCAAAGGCTGGCTCTACCTGGAAAGAGGTGTGAGAAAACTGAGGGCACTAAAAGTGCTTTTCCAGAATAAAAATACGAGCTGGAAGTTGGGAAGATGGAGAAAGGATGGTGCGGTTGTTTTTTTTTTTTTTTCCTCTTTTAAAATAGACAATAGTTCCTCTGTATCACAAATGCTTAGTTGCTGACAAAAAAGCAGCAATCATCCATCAGCCGCCTCCTCGTGTCTCCAGCAAATAAGAACTTGCTGTTCTGCTGTTCTGACGATGAGGATGCTGTCAGTTACCATGGACCTCAGAACAGTCTTCTTGCATCACCTTACATGACCCTCAGTATCACTTGTTTGGCTGTTTCCCTGGGGCCTGGAGTATCTGCTTGCATGGACACCAATGGGAAACCTTCCTGCATACGCTGCCAGTCTCCTGTGCACGCCATCAAAAGAGCCTCCATTCTGATGAGAGTGTGTGAATGAGACAGAATAATCATAGCAAATCCTTGTCACAAAACCCTGCAGTGTGGCTGGTACTCACAAATACTTCAGTAAATATTAAAATCTCATGAAGTTTGGAGATTTTTCTTCCAGAGATACTTAGATAATGAACTTCAAGACATCAGTCTCTTGAACCACATGGGTATTTATTCAGACTTTCAACCAGCTTTAAAGTCACTCTTTCTTTTTGCCTCAATGTAAAAGGCTGACTGAAGGGGAAAACAATCATCTTTGGAGGATTATGTCTCAACCAAGTCCCTTAATGTGCCACTACTGGCTACCATTTATTAAACTCTACTATGTACCAGATCCTTTACATGTATTATCAACATTTTATTTTTTATTTTTTTAATGTTTATTTTATTTTTGAGAGAGAGAGAGAGAGAGAGCGCACACATGCATGAGTTGGTGGAGGGGCAGAGAAGAGAGAATCCCAAGCAGGCTCTGCGTTGGTCAGCACAGACCCCTGTGTGGGGCTTGAAACCATGAACCACGAGCTCATGACCTGAGCGGAAGTCAAGAGCCAGAGGCTCAAGGGACCGAGCCACCCAGGTGCCCCAATTATTAACATTTTAATCCCCACTATAGTCTTACATGGTGGATGTTTTTATGACCATTTAAGAGAAAAAGAAATTGAGGCTCAGCTAGATGAAGTAATTTGGCAAAAATCACAAAATTAGTAGAAAGTAAGGCTAAATTTTGAACCCAGAACTCCTCAGCACTAAAACATAGATGATTTTTTTTCTCACTAAAACTGTTTTGAAATCTCACAAACACTTTTATGTTTTCAAAGCTCCTTCACATGTAGATTTCAAAGCTCCTCACAACAAGACTATAAAGAAAGCTAGAACAGATGGTATTTTTATCTCCATTTCACAGATAAGGAAACAGAAACTCTGATCTCCTCCAGTCCTCATTCCAAATGCATTAAACATTCTGCCATGCTCAAACATTACGATGTCTCTTTTGCTCAAACTTTTTTATCTAGAATGAAGCTCCCTGGAAATGCAAAGAGCTGATAGGCAAGTCCCCATGTTTAATGACACTGGCCATCCAGGATGGGCAATAACAATTTCATCATTTAACTGAATGGATGAACAAACAGGCATCTGTGTCTTTATTTGAGTGTCAAATGCTATATTGTGGAAGATACCCAGAAGTTTGAAGTGAAAAAGGGAACAGGAAATCCACCTGGACTTACTTTCCAACCCCAAGCCCCATCAGGACCCTTGCCCATAATTTATACAGTGGGCTTATTAAATGGTTGGAGCAGTGTTTCTCAAATGTTAAGGTGGGATCGTGTTAAAATTCAGGTTCAGATCCAGTAGGTCTGGGGTGATGCCTAAGCATCTGCATTTCTAACAAACTCCCTGGTGATGCTAACTCTACAGCCCACAGATTACACCTTAGGTCACTATGAGAGCTTGCTAGAAATGCAGGCGCTCAGGTCTCACCCCAGACCTGGTATATCTAAATGTGCACTTTAACAAAATCTCAGAAGTATGTACTTTGAGGAGCACTGGGTAGGAGGGCTGCCTGACTAGCCTGGTAAAGGGACAACTAAATATACTTCCATTTGTTGTTTTGTGAACAGTTTGCTTCATAAACATAGTCTTCAGGGGTGTGTGTGTATGCGTGTGTTTGTAGGTGTGTGTGTGTGTGTGTGTGTGTGTGTGTGTGTGTGTGTGTGTGGTGTGTGTGTGTGTGTGTGTGTAAGAAGAATGAGGAGAAACTCACTGTTTTGAATACAAATGCCTGATGGTGACAATGACCAGGTCTATTGTTCTGGATTGATTTGGAGAGCACAGCGCCCAGAACCCAGAAGGTTCCCAGTAAATAACTTTCCATAAATGCCAGATGGAATGGGGCTGCTGCTAATGGCTGCTGCAGCCTCACGCAGAAATGCTTCTTTGGCTAAAGAAAATGTAACACTAGCAACAACACAGTTGTTATTCTCTGTCCTTGTCCAGTCTCCAGAAAGGAAAGAACAAGTCGTAAGTTTTGCCCCCTGGGTAGAACTATAATAAAATTTTATGTTATGAATAGTGTCTACTACAATGCTGGTTCTCAATAAATATCTGAAGCCAACTGCTCATTCAATCAATGGACATTTACGAAAGACCTTGTATGTGCCAGACTCAAAGCTAGGCACCAAGGACCCAGAGCTGATGAAAACTTGGTGTCTGCCTTTGAAAAGTCCACAATTTGCTGTCTAGTTTGAGGTTAGTTTATCAGCTTTTGCTTTTTAAGCTACAAAGTGAAATGCATCAACGTGGATAGTGATGTGACTTCTTCACAGGATTATTCCAGTTAGGAATGCAAAGGGTACTGAAGAGTGAGGTCTCATGGAAAGAGAAAAATGGAAACCCAAATAAACAGCATAAAATTGACAGGAGCTCCATGTGTTCTCCATATTTTCTGCTTAATAGATCAATTATAGCAATAAAACATGTGCACTATAAAAATATGCACAGAGAATTCGGCCAGCCTGCGAGGGAATGTTGACAAGGTAACTAAGCAACACTGGCAAGGAAAGTTCTTATTTTTCTTTTCCTCTTGATGTCTTCTGCCTTATTAGTTGAAAATTCAAAGTGTCCTTGCCAGGATGAGGAAGAAATGAAGCAATTCTCCCATTCACTCTGGAGAGATCCATCTTTCTAGGTGTGACCACCTCTAAAGAGATGTTGGTAGTACAGAAGGGTGGGCAGGACAGAAAGGAGAGAAACCAAAGCTGGTATTAGTTGAGGAAAGAAGTTCACTATCTCATCTACAGGATGGAGGACTCCTGGCAGGACCAGCCGGCAGGGCAATTCACCATAGGAAGGTAAGGGAAATGCCCCAGAAGTGCCCCACATGAAGGAGGTTTCATGTCATTTTCATTGCTGGGGTCCCAGGAGCTTGGATGGTGCCTGGCACATAGCCAACTTCACTGAATATTTGCTGAATGAACAAAGAGGTGACAGTAAATGAAAAACCCTTTGCATCAAAGTGAAATCATGGAAGTAAAAACAAATTGAACCTCCTGCACTGTAGTTTTTTGGGGACTCCACCTCTATCTGTAAGCTCAGTGTCAACTCACTGAGGTCTGACATTACCAGCTGCTGGGCCGCTCTGAAGCATCCTCTCCTGAAAGATAAAGACATCTGTCCAACTTCTCTCCCAAATGGACTGCTCTTTTCCCATGTGTTACCTAAAAATTCAAGCTCTTCAGAATTGAAGAATGACTAGCTTGATCTCTCATCTTTCCACCATTTTTCTCTTTATGACTGGAATAGTACATGGAACTCTTTTATGACACCCCAGAAACCGAATAAAAGTAGTTAAGGTTTTTACTTTAAAGGAGTGTGTGAATGAAATGAATATCATCTGACCTTTCTAGGCTCCAATAAGAGACACATTTCTTCCCCCAACTAATATACCTCCCCAACTTCAAGCCACCATATCATTGCATTTTAGATTAGTTGGGAGAAACACACTTGCCTCATTTTAATCTTCAAAGACATGCATGATTTCCGAGTTTCCAAATGGCCATGCTATTTCTGAACCATATGAAGTCAGTACAAGCAGGTACAGCTATATGGAAGTCTGTCACACGACCCTCCCTGTCATTTCTGACATTTCCCCCCTCTTCAACATCAACATTTAAGTTACCCTCTTACTGGTTTAGTCACTTATTTATTCAGCCACCAGCACAGACATTCTACCATTAGAAATGGGAGTAAATGTTCTGAAGAGGAAAACATCACATGCAACCTTGTGCACCACAATGACAGCAACAGCAGTGATCAATCAATGTATGGGTGGCTACAGCAGAGACCTGTAATGGTTCACCATTCACTCACAGATATAGTGACGTCACCATTCAGAAGAGGATGCTTGGTGGGGAGAAAAAGTGAAAAGGGTAGAAGGATAAAAGCGGGTAGGATTTATTTGGTGTGGTTTAATTCATGACATTTTTAGGTTCTGGTGAAGAAAAGACAGACTTAAAAAAAATGTTTTCTTAAAGGGAATAACATTCTCCTAAATATAGGCCTTCTGGAGCCCAGGAGAGATTGGCTCACATTCCCAGTAATGAGGAAGATGGCAAATCTTTGATCCAACCTTGGACAGAATGGATTCAATCCTGAGGCAGTTCAAAAAAAAATAGTGAAGGTAAAATTATTAGAAGATCAATGCTCAGTTGACCCATTAAGTATTTATGAAAGACATCCTAATTATTTTATTAATTTTTTAAAGGGGAGAAAAACTTCTCCAACTCAGTAACCACTTGCGGTATTATTTCCAGATCTTTGCACTAGCTAAAAATATTTCTAGTTTAAAAAAAATCGACATAGGATTTGAGGACCCAATACCTAAGGCATGTAAAAATAAGGAAACAGAGGATAGGAGGGAATGACAGCTACTATAATAGCTGAAATTTAAAAATTAAGGCAGATTTTTTTTCATTTTTAAATTTAATTTTTAACATATAGTATACTAAATTACATTTTCAGATTTTTATTCAGATTTTTTTAACTCATTTTGTGCCAGTTTCAGAAAGTTGTGTCCTTTAAGTAAGTTTTCCATTTCATCTGTTTGTTGAATTTATTGACATGAAGTTTCATAATATTCCCTTATTATTCTTTAAATGTCTACAAGACTTGCAATGATAACCTTATTTTGATTTCAAATATTGTTAATTTGTATTCTGCTTCTGCTATGGACTGAATGTGTGCCCCAAAAATTCATATGTAAAACTCTGACCCCCAATGTGACGGTATTAGGAGGTGGGGCCTTTGGGAGGTAATTAGGTTTAGATGAGATCATGGGGGTTGAGCACAATGGTGGAATTAGTACCTTTATATGAAGAGGAAGAAACACCAGCGCTTACTCTCTCCACTGTGTGAGGACACAGTGAAAAGGCAGCCATCTGCAAACCAGGAAGAGCGCTCTTACCAGAACCTAACCATGCTGCAATGGACTTCCAGCCTCCAGAACTGTGGGAAATAAATTTCTGTTGTTTAACTCAAAAAAGAAAAAAAATAAGGCAAGTAAAAAATAGATTTTGCTTGTTAAAGCACAGGTGTATACCAGCTGGTGTGATGTCACTCAGAACCCCTATCAGATACTGGGATAAAGGTCATTGTCAATTACCATTTCATTCTTTCTCTTTGAGACAGGGTATGACAATTCATTCTTGGAAAAGTCTTGCTTTAAAGGAAAAATGTACAAATTCAAGGAAGTTGGTTCCTGTAACTGTCAACAGACTTATTTACTCTTAGCCACGCTAAGTGAATTTGAGTCTCAGGATCTGGAAAATTTTTATACCCGGCACTATGGGAACTTATGTATGACATCTGGAACCACTGCAAGAGATCTCTGAAGGGGAGCGGAGAGAACAAAATGGGCCAGAAGACTGTAAATTGGAAAATACAGTTCTAATTTTCAAACAATACTATTTTTAGCTTGGGGAGATGGGTAAAAGTGAGACCAACTGCAGGCAAGATTTAGAGCAATATAACTCAATAGCTAAGAGCACAGCATCCACAGGTTGCTGATCACTTGAAAGGGCATATGTAAAATGTCTGGAACACAGTAAGCACTGAGTAATCTGGTCTGCGATTACCATCATCATCCTTTGAATCATATTATGATGCTAGTTTTAACAGAGAGTCAGATTCTTGAGAGGCCAAACAGCTTCTAAGACAAATCTTAGAATGCTTAAAATTCTATTCAACCTAACTATGTAACAGTAACAATAACTAATATTTATTTTGCAATCTATTTTAATTTTTTTAACAGTTCTATGAGTTAGGTATTATTATTATCCGCGTTTTACACTTAGAGAAACTTGAGACACAGTGAGATTAAAACTTTGTCTCAGGTCATAGAACTTGTAAGTAGGCAGGCTGACTCCAAAATTCTAACTTTAATTAAGACTGCTTCTCTAGACATTTTGGGTAGTTCACAACAACAACAACAACAACAAAATGAAAAACAAACAATAAACAAAACAAAAACAGAGGAACTTCTAGGGCAATTTCCTCTAACAGAGGAACTTTCTAGGTTAGGGAAAGGGATGGGAGAAACAAAGACTTAGCCCTATGTACCTGGTCATGTGCCACTACCAAAGCCTTGTATTTCTTGAACCTTTGTGGTTTATATTCAGAAGGGCTGGATTTTGACTGGCAATGACTCTAACTAGCTATGTCTTTGGACAAGACACCCTTTTTTAGCCTCAGTTTTGCTTTAAAGATAACAGCACTTATCTCTCAAGATTACTGTAAAAATTAAAGAGATAGTGAAATCACTTCATCAATGGAAAATCATTATGCAGTATGGGCACAGGGACTAATGACAACGAGAACCACAACTGATGACAGAACATGAAGAAATTTCATGAAGTCAAGGAAAATGATTCCATTCAAATATGTGTTTATGACTAAGAAACAGGGCCAGGGAATAGGGATGATGGGAGCCCTGAATAAGAGGAAACAAATCAAATGCTTCCTTCTTGCTCAATTTGGATAGACTTCTGATTCTCAGGCAAAAAGAAATAGTAATCTAAGTGATTTGATGATGCATCAATATTCTCCTACATCTATAGCCTGGTTAGCTCAATACTGTAAGATAGCTCCAGTGTTTCTGCATATAATACAATCTAGTGCATTATTAGGGCAAATTATATCCGTCCTGCCTTCCCAGTAATCCTTCAAACACTTTTGAGAACTGAGTATAAAAGCTCCTCATTTTAACCTTCAAAATGCTTTACATTTAATACAACACATCAGATTACAACTCAGCTGTGACCTCTGCTAGAGTGATCCTGCTGGAGGATTCAACTGCACCCTCAGAAACTCTCAAGAGAGAAAAGACAACCATCTACCTGTGGGCTTTTCAACTGGCTTTGGTGAAAACAGATGGATATAGAGGGTAAGACAGAGATAAAACTGAGACAAATAATTAATGATGCCATCCTCTCTACATGTCTGAACATTCCACAACTGAAAAAGAGGTCTGAAATAAAATGGAATCAAACAAGTAATTGAAAAGGATATGGGCACATGGAGGACTGTGCCAGACCCTACCTCTACAGTCAGAAAGATACAGTCTTGAGTCCAAACTCTACCCCTCAACTGGTTACCCTCCTCAGTTAAACACTGTCTCTGTGTTTCAATTTCTCTTTGAATCAATGAGGGCAGGAGTATCAATATCACAGTGTGTTTGGGGCTAAGTGAGAAAATGTACTAAAGATGGGCAAATGTCAAATGTCATACTTATTAATCCAGACTTCTGTTAGGTTTCAGGTGGCTTCGTGATCATGCAGGATCCGAACCATAATCTGATCTGTTCTTTGACTTCTTTCTTGTAAGAGCTGAGCATCTGACCCTAAAATATATAAACTCTTGGAAAATTTGGGAGCAGAGTTCTGTTCTCCCACTTCTGGATTTTATGAGGATCTTCCCTAGGTACACAATTGGTCTTTCTCTTTTTACTAACGTTGGCTAGGGGAAGTGGAAGGAGTAATTAATTGGTAAATTTTACCAGTATCAATTGGGCATGCTCAGCTGGCTCATCCAGCTCTTGGGAGCTGCCTGCCTTCAAGGAGTGTGCTATTTGCGGTTTCCCCAACTTTCTGAATGGAGGAAGCCTTCTCTCTCCAGTGCTGCATGGGAAAAGTGGGTAACTCTGGGGTGTATTAGCAGGCTCATTTGGCTAACAGACCTAGAGATTTGTCTTCCATTCTGGCTTCCATAAGCTGATATCTGTTTTTGTTGTTGTTGTGTTAACTTCTTCAGAAGCCATGTAGAGAAGAGTGGCATTATTTGTGTACTGGGGGCCATCCTGGAGACCCCAATATTAGGTTGTGCAGCCTGGTTTGCAAAGGTAGCTGGGTTTTGGTAGAGACTCATTGCGACATCAATTAAAGGAGAGCCCCATACAAGATACAACTTAAAATTTATCTGCAGGAAGTCTGTGCCTACATACCAGGCACATAGTCTTCTCCAGGGTTTTCTCAGACAAGAGAGATAACCCAGTCACAGAGAGCATCTGTCTCAGTTACTGTTCGGCTGCAGGCATAAAGAGAATGCTCAGGGGGCCTGGGTGGCTCAGTTGGTAGAGCATGTGACTCCTTGTCTAGGATCGTGAGTTCAAGCCACACAGCCCCATGTTGGGCATAGGGCTTACTTAAAAAAAAAAAAATACAAATTTTTAAAAAGAAGTCATCTAAAATTCACTTAAAAATAAACTTCCTGGGGTGCCTGGGTGGCTCAGTTGATTAAGCATCCAACTCCTGATCTCAGCTCAGGTCATGATCTCCTGGTTCATGGGACTGAGCCTCACATCTGGCTCTGCGTTATCTCTATCTCCTCTCTCCCCCCCTCCCCAGCTCATGTGAATGTGTGTGCACGCACACGCTATCTCTCTCACAATAAATAGGTAAACTTAAAAAAAAAAGAGTGAGAATGCTCAGAACAGAGTACCCACTCATCTGTGAGGTGTTTATAAACCTTCCCCAATAGTCAGTGAGCAGCAGACTTTATAGTCCCATGCTGTATGTGGCTACTGTTCAGGAACATATCACCAGTGTTCTCCATGGGTAATCTAGAAACTTCAACCCAGATGAGGCCTCTTCTTTGCCAAACACATTTGGCACAAATTTCTCTCTGAGTTAAATTTAACCTCTGGTATAAAGTAAGGGGAGAAAGGTGGAGAAAGAAGGGGGGAAAAAGAAGGAGAGGCCAATTATCATTGTCCTGTGACTTCCACCTCTTGTACATACCTCTCTCGCACACACACACATATCTTGACCTCACACTATACTCCTGAGCTCACATGTCTGGCCCCTCCATCAGTCTGTGAGGGTGGGATCATACCCTAGACTTTACTGCAGTTTGAGTACCTAACACAGGACCCAGCATAAATAAGAAGTCATTAGTTTTGCAGTTGAACTGTGTATCTAAGTGATGGCTAATCAAATACTGCACCCATGAACAGTTGCTTCTCCGGTGGAGAGGGCAATGCTCCCGGAATCAGGATGACATGATCAATGAGCACTGGGTGTTGTATGGAAACCAATTTGACAATAAATTTCATATTAAAAAACAAACAAACAAAAAAAAGAAAGAAAGCTTTTCAGAAAACAGAGATACTTGACACAAGGTCAGCAGCAGCCACTGGACACGTGGTTCCCCAGGCCAATCTAAACAGCTCACAGGTTTTCATTTTCCAGCATTCACTAAAAAAGTCAGGTCCTTTGGAACTATGTCCAGCCTTAAAAGAATGTTTAAAAATTCATGGTAGATCTTTGTAAAGATCTTTGCATAGTGTTACAAAAATCTCTACCTGTGTGCTTTGTTTAAAAAGTAAGTTTAAAATATATAGCTCAAAGAAAAAATAATGGGGAAGAAAAGAAGTCAATCAACTTGGGTAATTTTTTTTCTAATGGAAGAAGAAAATGTATCCTATTACCTTCTTTGGTGCAAACTCTGCTTCTGTGACTTTGATGTCCATCCCCAGGCCTCTGTTACATCCATCCTTGTCCACTTTGTTTGTACCCCTTCATACTGGGTCCTGGCAGCAGGCATTGTGACCCCTTACCTGTGTCCCCACCATCCTGCAGATTACCAAGGAATTCACTTTCCTCAAGCATGATCCTGCTACCCACCTGTGTGTATGTTGGGAGGCCTGTAAGCCAGATCATTGCTGATATGATTTTACAGCAGGAAGAACCCTCAAAAATCACTTAATTCAATTCAACTTCTTTTTTTTTTTAGATTTTATTAGATATTATTTATTATTATTTAGATTATATGTGTGTGTGTTCAGTGCAACCTCTTAATGTATTAAATACAAAAACAGAAACAGACATGCCTCATATCCAGAAAAGTGAGGTGAGATCCACAGTTAGAACAGTCTAGGGCTAAAAGCAAAGTCTCAACCCTGAGGCCAGTGTTCTTTCCACAAAGCCATGAGTCTCTTCAATGGTTAAGCAAAGCTGACACCTAAGCACCCTTCAAAAGGGCCCCCAAATTATTATATTATTATATTATATATAATTATATAAATTTATTTATTTATTTATTTATTTATTTATTTATTTATTTATTTATACTTTAATCCCCCCGTGGTGGATTTGGGTGGTTTTTAAGGCTTTTATTTTTTTTTTTTTAATTTTTTTTTCAACGTTTTTTATTTATTTTTGGGACAGAGAGAGACAGAGCATGAACGGGGGAGGGGCAGAGAGAGAGGGAGACACAGAATCGGAAACAGGCTCCAGGCTCCGAGCCATCAGCCCAGAGCCCAACGCGGGGCTCGAACTCACGGACCGCGAGATCGTGACCTGGCTGAAGTCGGACGCTTAACCGACTGCGCCACCCAGGCGCCCCAAGGCTTTTATTTTTTTTTTTAAGCAAGACAGTCCATTTCTCCCAAATAAAACCTTATGTGGGACCCAATTATAGAAAAATAGATAAAAATTCTCTCTTCTGTGGTATAAGCAGGGAGAAGGACACTCACTCTTAGTCTACCTCTCCCAACAGGCACAGAAACCTCCCTGAGGACCTTCAGGTTTGGCTCTATAGAGCAGACAGTGCACCAGGCCGCTAATGGCCACTGCACCTGTCAGTGACTAAATCTCTCCCCTGGCCTTTCCTCGGCTGGCCCGCCTGCCATCATCCTTCTTCAGTCTTTAAGGCCTAGACATCTGCCACCACCTCCAGGCAGGCTCTCCTGACCACACTGTTAGGAAGTGACCCTGTCTCCCCTTTGCTACAAAGCTCTGAATATTTAACCCTTCCACTGCACCAAAACAGTCCGAATCATTTGTGATTCTCATGCCCTCCTCCCTGTCTGACCCACCTATGGTCAGGGCCCACCCACCTATCTGGGAGCCCCTGAGTTTCCATCAAATCACACTTCAAACACAAGCTGTCACTCAGGTGAAGTTTCAACCCACCTCTTTACCTTCCCTCCTGACCCTTCCCTAATCTGGCTTGGTTTCTACTCATTCTTTTTAAGTTCATTTGAACCCTTGCTTCTCAACAAATATTTATGAGTTCCACTCACTCTGCTTGAGTTCAACACTCTTCCCCCAGCACTGCCTCCCGTTTGTTCTTTCTCTCCTCTCGAGTTCTGGGGTCTCTGGTAGAAGGTGAATGGTTGCTGAAGAAAAAAAATACACCCCCTACTCACCCAGAGCCATCTGTCCATTGACTATCAAGTTCCCCCTGGACCTCCTAGGGACCATCACAAATGACAGAAGACCAAAATCACCCGGATGTTTGTTCAAAATGCAGACGCTAAGGTCCCGCCCCTCACCTTCAGATGTATGGACTCTGATGCATTCCAACGTTTAAGAACTCCCTAGGACAGGGAGTTTGACACACCAGACCTAGCCTCTCCAGGAGTCCCTGGGCCAAAACTCATTTACTGAGGAGAATGGTCAGGGGAGAAATGTGGCCATCTGGAAAGATGAATGTCCAGCAGTAAAGTGACAGAAAAAGTCCTTAGGAAGAAGGAAGGCTTACCTGAATCACAGTGGAAATAGAGAGGGTGGCCCTTTCCCTGACTGGTCCATCAGCTACACCACCAATGGAAAGCCTGGTCCAGTTAACCACACCCTGCCTGTGTCTGTGGGCCCCTCTATTATACAGGCTGGTGGTTAAGTAAATGAGTGTGTGATCAGACAGCCTGGGTTGACTCCCACATCTATCATTTTCAGCACTGTGGACTCCCGAGCTTGTGCAACATCGCTAAACTTCAGTTTCCTCTTCTACAAAAGGGGATAGAATTAATTCTCTATCACATAGTATTTCTAAGAGATTGAAATGCCTTTATCCAAATAAAGCATGTGACAGAGCACCAGGCACAAATAGGTCTGTCATAAGCACTGGCTTTTAATTCTTATCATTAACACTGCTTTCTTGAACCCACTCATTCATGTGTGTCCCGTCCCTTCTGGACAGAAAACTCTAGGCTTTCTGCTTTCTTTCTCTTAGAAAAACACTCCTAGTGGATTTCACCTGGTAGGCTTGTGATGGTGACAAAATGAGGCAGTGGGTGGAGACAGGCTAACAGTGGGTCGGCCACCCTGGAGGTACTCTGCAATCGTCCATGATTAGTGAAAAGGCTGATCCACCTTAGCCATGCCCTGGCTGCCAGGAACAGCAGGCTTTCCCTCATCAGAGCTAATGCTCTGCACCTCCTTCCTGCTACCAGGCAGGGGAGACTTTCTGGAGGGCAGGGGCTTGATTCAGGAAGTGTTTCCAGGGCCCAGAGGGAGAAGTTGGCGGGCAAGCCTGTGCTGATTAGACATTTATGCCTATTATTTGAGCTCTTCTCACAGCAGTGCCAGAAAAACTCATCCTGAGTCAATGGGTGCTTTTTAAATACCAAATATCTCCATTCTGATTTTCTTATGTAAGCACAATGTGTAGACTTGCCAGAAATGTTAAAAATAGACAACCAAAAATCAAAGAGAAAAAACCTTCTCATAGTTTCTAAATCAACCTTGCATGGAAACAGTTACCACACAAAAGTGGGATGGGGGTAATTTTTTCATTCATTTAGGGGAGTGGTTTTTGTTCTTCCTGTTTTTATTCTTTGGATAGTTGTATTTATTTTCCCCCACACTATTCTTTAATGACAAGTGAGGGTGGCCCACTCTTCTTAAAAACAATAAAAGCTAGAGGGGGCGGGGGGTGGGGGGAAGCCTATAAACCTTCCAAAGGCATGGAGAACTTTTGCCCAGAGAAGTGAACTGCTCAAGTAAAGCCATGGAAAACAACTGTGGCCGCAGGCACTGGGCTGAGCCAAGCCCCTGTGGTGAGGACTCACTTTATTTCTGGTCCAAGCACAGAGTCCAGGAAGCCACATCCACTGACTTCCTTTTCATTTAAGATTCTACATTCATCAATATGTCTATTGAGAAGCCTCCATAAGAGATTTCCTCTTTGCTCTAAGAGAGAGGAGGAAAAACAGAAGCACAGTGACCATTCCTGGGAAAACAACACCCGCCCAGCAAGAGATCAAAACAGGTGTTTGCTACTACCTCCTACTCTATTTCCTTCTAACTGCATTTTATTCTTTAAAAGAAAAAAAAAGGCAACTTATTGAGTTTTATTAGTGTTTGATTTTATATAAGTGCCAGATGACTCAAATTCCTTTTGGAAGAGGGTGGTGTAAGAATCTATAAAAACTCTGATAAGCAAAACTACAAACATTGCTTCCACCAACTTTAGTCAATTAAAAAAAATTCAAAGGCTTAATATAGTTGAAGACTGAAAAATACAGAGTTCCACACAGACAAAGCTGTCATATTAAAAAAAAAAAAAAAAGAAGAAAATCTAACAGCCACTTTAGCACATGTCAAATGCAGATTTTTATATAACTGATCAAGATACAATCATTTGCAAATATTTATATTTTAAATCACAAGATGGCTGTTTCCCTACTCCAGAGATTGTGAGTGATTATATAGTGAGCTGATTCTCGTTTGGTCTCCCCTAATTTCCCCTAACCCACCGTGGCTTCTAGAAAAAGACAAAAACCAACAGACCAAGCCAGTGGAGCCAAGGAGCCCTGAATTTATTTCAGTTTTGAAAGGGTACTACAGTCAGATTCTCTTTTCTGTAGGGAATGCAATCCGCACCACTGGGCTAGCTGTCCTGCACAGAATACACGTTTTTCTCATCTAGTGAAGTAATCTTGTGAAACGTGAGCACAACCTGTGAAGGCGTCTGGGAGAGGGCAGAGGGGGAATGCGAGGTTGTGCTGGGACATGGAGTCACTCCACCTTCGGCAAGCCTCGCTCGCTCACTTGCTCTCTCAGCACTAGGCTTGCAGGAGGGCCCAGACAGGAAGGAGGCAGGGCCTTGACCTTCAACATTTCCAGTAAGCAAAGCTTTCCGTGCTGGCATCACAAGCCGAGATGGAATTGCTGCCCTGAGAGTGAGGTCCCTAAACTGATCCATATCAGAGAGGACCCTGTGGCTTCTCGGGGCAACACGGGGACCAGAAGGTGGAAAATGGGGGCAGAGTAAAGGGAATTCCAGATCCTTCTCCACCCAAAGGGCTAGCCACAAACTGGAAAAGTAGATGATGGCCTCCATCAACATGATCCCTCAGCATCATCATCTTACTCCAGTTCCACCCCTAACCCCACCTTGTTCACAAGAGGAAGGCATCCTGGCATCCATTTGGTAAGATGCCAACACAGCCTGAGCTTTCCAGCTAGGCACCTGACCTGATTGCAGCCACAGACTCTTGGAAGACCAATCCTTTCATTTTTATAATAGTCTAGCTTTAGGATGTATTTAATTTTATAAAGCCACCTCAAATTGCGTGGGAGGGAGACAAAGTAATTCTAATGATAATCTGCATTTCCTACAACCATATCCCAGTAAACATAAGCAGGTCCTTGTAAGTAAAGGTGCTTTCTGACTAATAAAGAAATAAACATACACCTCATTATTCCATGGCCTACCAGAAACTCCTGAGGACTGAGGATTTAGAAGAAATGATTCAAGTGGATTTTCCCTAGACCTCATCAGCCCAACCTACCTCTCTCTGATATTACTTTTTCATCCTCCTCACCAAGGCTGGCTGGAAACACCTCACCCAAGCCAGGAAATGAGTTAAGGCAATGACATTTTTTTTAATGGCACAACCCAGGTCTGCATACCCTAGACTAGGTGCCATGATGATGGGGATGGCATGTACCTGCTGGTTAGAACCTTTCTATTCTTTCTGTTACAAGACCCACAGTTATTTCCTGTTCTGGGAAATTTTGGAGGGGCAAGAAAAAGAAGACAGCAAGGGAAGAGATGCTCATGACAAAATCTGCCAAAGCCTCTTTGAGGATCTACAATCTCTCCTTCTTAGGAAATAGCAAACAGTCCTTTCAAAATGCGCCTTGAAATCTTGAGCAAAGCTTTTAAAAAGAAATCTCATGTTACACTTGAAAATTTAAAATACGTGTAACGTTTCCCTTAGCAAACCCACCTTAACAATCTATCAAAAGACACATATAGTGGACTATTGTGACAAGCAGATTGCTAGGAGGGTCCCCAATGATTTCTGCCTCCTGATATCTATGCCTCTTGAATCATCCTCTCTAAGTAAGGGCTGGACCTAGTGATTTACTTCTAGAGAATAAGACTTGGCAAGAGAGATGGGGAGCACTTCTGAGATTAGGTTGTAGAAGATTGATTTGTCTTGCTTTCATATTCTTTCACTCTCTCTTGCCTGCTCACTTTGATGAAGCCAGCTGCCATGTGGTGAGCTCTTCTTTGAGGAAGTCCACATGACAAGGAACTGAAGGTGTCTTCCAGTCAGTAGTCAGAATGAAGGCTCTCAGACCAACTGTCCACCGAGAACTGAATCCTGCCAACAACCATTGAGTAAGCTTAGAAGGAGATCCTTCCACATTCCACCCTTCAGATAACTGCAGCCCCAGCTTACCCTTTGGTTACAGCCTTGTGAGAGATCCTGAACTGGAGAACCCAGCTAAGCTGTGCCCTGATTCTTGACCCAAAGAAACTGTAAGGCAATATATGTTGTTGTTTTTGAGCCACCAAATTTTGGGGTATTTTGTTATGCAGTAAGAGTAAATAATGTGGCTTTTAAGCATTGGTCTTTGCAATTGCACACAAAAAAGGAAAACAACCCAAAAGTCCATTCAGGGGGAGCTAGTTCAATCAAGAGTGGTATATCCACATAAGAAACATTAGGCAGCCCTCAAAATATAATGAGATCAAAATTTTTGTATTGAGATGGAAAGATTAGTCCACAAAACTTAAAAAGCAAGTTGCAAAACAGTGTGAAACTTCTAAACATGTCAAACATCCAAATTTCCATTCCTGTAAATTCCAGGCAAGCTCTGTACCCACTGTTCCCATCTCCAAAACTAGCAACTGGAGTTATCTAGTTGCTCCAGGCAAACAAACAAAAGCAAAGGGCAAAATATACACAATGAGTGAGAGAAAGAAGAGAGACTGTTCTACTCTCCTCTTTCCCTTCACTCCGGTCTCTAAGCTCTGTAAAGTCTTCCCATTACAGTCACTATAAAACCAAATTTGCTATGTTGGTTCACAAAGACATAATTTACAGATCTGGTCTCTGGATACTCTTCCTTCGTCTATAATTCCTCCTCTCACTTACCTGCTCTATCCACGTTGGCCTTGATGTTTCTATAACACACCAAGTTCACTATCATTTCAGGGCTGCATTAGGTTGCTAGGGCTGCCATAACAAAGTATCACAGACTGGATGGCTTAAATAACAGAAACTTATTGTCTCATGGTTTTGGAGGCTAGAAATCTAAAATCAAGGTGTTAGCATAGCTGTGCTCCTTTTGAAGGAGCTATGGAAGGATCTATTCTATGCCTCTCTCCTTGCTTCTGGCAGTTTGCTAGCAATCTTCGATGTTCCTTGGCCTGCAGACACATCACCTCAGTCTCTGACTTTATCTTCACATGGTGTTCTTGCTGTGTGTGTGTCTGTCTCTAAACTTCCCCTTTTTAAGAGGACATCAGTCTTAATGGATTAGGGGCCCATCCTACTCCAGTACGACCTCATCTTAACTGATTATAACTGAAATGGCCCTATTTCCAAATTAGGTCACGTTCTGAGGTACTAGGGCTTAGGACTTCTATATATGAATCTGGGAGAGACATCATTCAACCCATAACAAGACCCTTTGCAATCACTGTTCCCTCTTCCTGGAAAGTTCTCCACCCAGTGTGGTTGCCCTGAGGATACACCTCACATAAGGAGCATAACTGGCCAAGAGTCGCAGCTGCTGTGCTCTGAAATCCATTTCTACTTTTGTGCCAAAGCCACACTTCCCACAATCTACTCCTAGTCAGTGACTGAGCATGGCAAGGGTACTATAAGGCAAGCTTGTTCCTGGGAGATGAAAAATTCACCTGACAGGTGTCTTTGGCTCAAGGACTCTCCCACAGCCTTGCCAAACACCCTAGAATGCTTCTACTCCATCTTCCTTCCTCTCCTCTGTCTTTCACTTGGGGTTCGACCTGAGTCATAATCTGAGGGCTCTCTTCCAGGCTCCCACCAGCTCCCTCCCCATTTTCTTTTGAAGTTGGAGAAGAGTACTCAAAAGGGCCATGCACTTTGTTGGATGCTCCACTGTAGCTGACTTGAAATTCTTAATATGTTATTTATGAAGAAGGGGACTCACATTTCATTTTGTACTGAATACTGGTTTGGTTCACAGGGGTTGCCTTAATAAGTTTATTGAAAAGCTAATCCATTACTTGGTTATGCTTCTTGTGGGGGCCTGGGATGCTACCCCAGATATCAGCATGACTCTTCACCACTTCATGTAAGCCTCTGGTCAAATGTCATCTCCTCAGAGAGGCATCTTTTGCCATCCTAAGTAAAGCACACTTGATCCAACCCAGTCTCCCTCTCTCTCTTCCCCATTATTCTGCCTTAGTTTTCTTCATAACTCTATCTGATTTTACTGTACCTTTTTATTGTTTGTTTTGTCTTTCCCTTGAGAATGTAAACTATAAAGGGACAAAGACTTTTTGTTTGTTTCTTATTATACCCCCATACCTATAACAAAGCCAGGCACATGATAGGTAGTCAATAATTAGTTTGTATACAAATTAGTTTATAAAAAAAAAAAAATGTCATACTGAACTCACCCAGCTCCTTATTCAGTTCTAAACATACAAAAAATGTAGCCCAATGTGAACCTCTTGAGAATGTACTTCACAGACCTAGACAATACAACTGTTTTTGTTTTTGTTTAAAAGACAGGCCAGAAATGAAGACAGACTCCAAAGCCAAAGTAGTAGGCATGACAGTAAATACTGTGATCCCTCAGAGGTAAGTTGAATCTGAATATAGCTGGGGCCAGGGCTGGTATTTTAATGTCCAGGTAAGGACAGGTGACATGGACCTGGGACTGTGAAAGGTAGGATAAAAAAAATGAAAATAGGGCCAGGAAAACTACCACTGATCCTCAGTAGCTCAGGGAAGAGGCAAGTAAGTGTGTATTCTGCCCCAATCTCAGGGTGAAAAAAAAATGTATCTAATGAAACAACAAGACACCAAGTCTGTGGCATGCATAAGTATGTGGCCTAAATTTACATTGTTTATATTGTGCAAGAATCCAGAGCTTCTAAATCACCATAAAAATGTTCCCAGGACCAGAGAAGTCTGTGTAGAAATAAACTCAAATTGCTCTGTAGAAATATTTTCCTAACTCAGGACTCACAAGACTCCCTTAGATTAAACAATTCCTGTTGAACAAACAAGACAAACAACCAGAGGGAGAGGCCACATTCACAATAAGCAGAAGAATTAGCACCCCAAGAGCTGGTGGTAATAGAATAATGTGATGGATATATAAGCTAATTATATTTATTTTTTAAATAAAAGATGGAATAAAAACTATCACAAAAAACCCTCTATTAAGAAAGAAAGGCAAGATTTTTAAGAAAAAATAGAATTTTAAGCATTAAAAATGCAACATTAAGTTGAATATTAGATATAGCTGAAAAGAGAATTAGTATCGTGGAAAATGGGTCTGAAAAAATTAATCATAATGTAGCAGAGAGAGAAAAAAGGAGATAGAAAAATATGAGAGGTTGTAAGACATGAAAAGTAGATTGAGAAAATAAAATATGCATTTAATTGGCATTCTATGAGGAAGGAGTAGGAAACTGTGAGAGAAGCAATACTGAAATGATAATGGCTGAAAATTTAACAGAATTAAAGTAATGCCTATACTCTTTATTTGAAACATCACAAGTCTCAAGCAGGATTCAAAAGAAACACACACACACACACACACACACACACACACACACACACAC